>NC_135371.1:617500-917500 GCF_049243985.1 Paroedura picta | reverse complement strand
CCCCAGGGGGCGCTACAGGGGGCGCTGTTGTCCGGGTTTCTCCCTGTTGGGACGGCAGAAGGCCTTGACCCCCAGGGGTCCATGGCAGTCTCCCTCCTAGATGAACGGAATCAGCCACAGGGTAGAGAACCAGCCGCCTCCATCGCTCCCCCTCCAAGCAGGGCTTCTCAGAGTGGGCGGAGCCTGCGTGCTTGCTCCGCCCCCCCTTCCTCGGGATGCCTCATCACTCTGGCGGCGATGTCTCTTGGGGGGGTGTGGGGGGGCGTGGCCGACTGGCACCCCCTCTTGGGCTCCGTGAAGCCTGGAAAGAGATTACTTCAGGCGCTCCAAAGGGTTGGAAAAGGCGCCCTCCAAGAAAGCCCCCTCCCAGTGGGCTCTCCTCCACGCTGCGTCGAGGGAGGGGGTTGTAGCTCTGTGGCCCCCGCACTCCCTGGGGCCGCCAGGGCCGGTTTCCGCGGGGCCAGACGCAACTCCTTCCCGGCAACTCCCGGGGCCCCTCCCGGGCACCAAGTGGGCCCCCCCAGGCGGCCCCCGACCCCCCCCCCCCAATCGCCGCGACTCCCCAAAGGCCCGCGGGCCGCTCTCTGGAGCTGCAGACGCCGCCGCGGAGCTTTGCCGCTGCGCCCTCGGAGAAAGCGAAAGTGAAAGCGAAGCAGGGAGCGCCAGGGGGCGCTGCCGGACCTCCGCCGCGAAGGGAGACGCTGAAGAGCCGCCCAGGCACGGCTCGCCTCGCTGGAGGCGTCCCCGGTGCGCTTCTGCGCAGCGTCCGAGGCGAAAACGAAAGCAGGTAAGCCGCTTCCATACGAATATTTCCTCAGGCTTTCTCAACCGGGGCTTGCTTGCTTGCTTTATTTATTTTATAGGTTTTATACCTCCCCTTGTGAGAACCATCTTGGGACCGTTCACAATGTAAAATCCATGAAATACAATTTAAAACCCATAAAGGTAAAGGTAAAGGTATCCCCTGTGCAAGCACCGAGTCATGTGCCCTCTAGCGTTTTCATGGCAGACGGGGTGGTTTGCCAGTGCCTTCCCCAGTCATGACCGTTTACCCCCCAGCAGCAAGCTGGGTACTCATTTTACCGACCTCGGAAGGGTGGAAGGCTGAGTCAACCTTGAGCCGGCTGCTGGGATCGAACTCCCAACCTCATGGGCAAAGCTTTCAGGCGGCTGCCTTACCACTCTGCGCCACAAGAGGCTCATTTAAAACCCATAAAACCCTTTAATGAGACCAATAGAAATTGAAAATAAAAGACAACCCTGGGGATTTCTCAATGGCCCTGGAAGGGTTTCCCAAATGCGTGGGAGTTAGTTATTTGTCAACATACTTTTGAAAACTGTTAAATATTTGTTAAGTGAAACGATCATGTATGTTGGCCCACCCGCCCCGTCCCAGAATGGCCAGTGAGGTGGGTGGGAAAGGGCGGGGCCCCGGGTGGGTGTGTGCCCAGCAACACTATATCCCAACTATATCCAGCAACATGGTGCCCCTTCTGGGGCGTTTCGAAGCCTGGAGAATGTTTCAGGGGTTTTTAAATAGTAAAACAGTCGAGGAAGGCTGAGGGAAGCTGAGGTAAACTGATGTCACTTGGAAAAAAAACTACTCCATGACCAAAGGCCTTTCAAAACAAAAATTATATAGTAAAATACAGAAATAAGACAATACATAAGAACAGTAAAGATAAAATAACGTGTCACAAAAAACAGAATTAATATATCAAAAGAGGGCTCTCACAAAAGTGCTTTAGATTGGGTCTTCCTGGCAGCCAGAGTGAAAAGCGCCACCTTCTATACCAGTCAAACTGCGGCCCTCCAGATGCCCATGGACTACAATTCCCATGAGCTCCTGCCTGCAGCTACCCCTGTTCTATACGAAACATCAGAATCAGAAGTAAAGGGTGAACTGGGCAAAATCTCGGCTGGGAATCTGCCCCCAGGTTCTGAATACAGGGCCAGGCCAAGACATCATGGGGGAGGTCTTCCAGAGCCAAATTCCCAGTATGAGATGGCCCTGAGCCACGGGGGGGGTACCACCCCAAGAGTCTGGCTGACGGCACTGATTCAAATTGGAAAGATGTTAGTGTCATTCTAAGGTTTTGTGCTGCTATGTTTACTGAGTGCTCTAGAATTATCTTTTTAAATTATTTTGTACAACAGGGCTGATTTCGATTGCAGGATTAAAGATCGATCCACCCTCCACGTACACGGGATGCATCAGCAGACATGAGCAGCAGATCACCTGGTGTAAAGCAGCAGTTGCTACTACGGGGTTGGCAAAAACCTGAGCAGGAAAGCCCCCTCTGAGTCCCAGAGTGGATCCCTGGTTTGGAAGTCGCCTGATTCCCTGTGCCTGGTCCCACTGGCTGAGAGATCCTGTCGAGACAAGGAGAGCTGCTCTGCAGGTCCAGTTCTCTGGTGGTTGCTGGCCGGCTGCACGGAGTCCCAGAGGGGCCCCGCCTTCTACTGCGATAGAGAACCAGGCGACCCTCGCAGGGCCGTGAGATCAAGGGCTGGGACTGTCTTTTGGCTCCATTGTTTGGGCGGTCAGCTGCTAGCTGCTTCAGGTCAGGAAATGACGGGCAGGGAACTGGGATGTGATGAACTTCAGGGGCAGAGTCGGTCACTCATCCGGTGGGGCTTGTAGGGCTGCTTGGTAGATCCTTCGCCTTCTCCCTGCAGGAGAGAACCAGACAGAAATGTTCTAAAATAAGCTCCTTTGGCCGTGGAGCTGATCCTTCAGTCTCTCCCGCTGGAGGAGGCCGGACAGACACCACGTCCCGGAAGAGCTGAGGGCCCTGCGGGAATTACCAGCATTCTGCGGGGCCTGCAAGACGGAGCTCTTCTGCCAGGCTTATAGTTGAGGCCAGGCGGTTGGAAGATCAGCCCCCCCCCTCATAAACTGGCGGTAGAGAGTGTCACCCCCCCTCCCGTAGTTGAGGATGCGGAGAGCAAATGAGTAAGATTAAGCCATCATTGTTGCCACTGTGACCAATTGGTTACCAACTACTGTAAATGTATTGGAACTTATTGTTATTTTATGATTTTTAGAGGATGGGGTTATGTAAGCTGCCTCGAGCCTTCGGCGAGAGGCGAGATATAAATACAACAACAACAACAACAACAATAATAATAATAAACGTCAGGGGAGGATCTCAGCCTCTCTGCCCTACCATTGGCCCTAAACAGGTTGTCCATGATGAGGCAGGATGCTGGTCTAGATGGACTATCAGTCTGATCCAGCAGGGCTCGACTTATGTTCTTATAAGAAGGTCCTCTGCACCAAGGACCATGTATTAGATGACCAGATTGGGGGGATGTTCCTGGGCTCATACATCCCCTGGACAACGCCACTTTCAGCTATGGCCAACTGACTGGTTGTCCCTGGCCCCAAAGAAGTGGGGCTGGCCTTGACCAGCCATATGACTGAATCCGGTACGCCTGGAAGGCCAGAACGCTCCATGGACTTTCCTGACCAGCTATGACCAACAAGGAAAGACTCTGCAGGGATCTAATGCTAGCGTTTAGTAATTTTAATGTATTTAAGTGTTTTTAATTGGTTTTGTTTATAATATTGTACGATGCCCCGAGATGATGGACTCAGGAAGGGTGGCCTGTAGGCGAAATAACGAAAGAACGAGAGAGAGAGAAAGAGAGAAAGAGAGAAAGAGAAAGAAAGAAAGAAAGAAAAAGAAAGAAAGAAAGAAATCCCAAGATGTACACACCAGCAGAAATATTTGCAAGTTACTCACAGAAGTAGAGGATGATCCCAAGCACAAACAAAGCAGCCATAACCACCGTGAGGATAACCACAAGGATCACTGCACCGGTTAATGCTGAAATGGGAGGGGGGGGGGAGAGAAACACAAAATACTGTGTAATGAGCTCCAAAAACTCTCCCCATGTGTTCAAGAGGCTGACAAGGAAGGTCCCAGCTGCTGCACCTGGCGAAGATGGTCAAAAGCCAGGCGGGCAGCATTTGTGGCCTGGGCCTCCTTCAACCACCAGGATTTTCAGGGAACAGCTGTTTGAGAGCCAAGCTCCCTCAGTCAGATAAAAGCCTCATACTCCTCCTCCTCAGAAATCAAAGCTTAGGGCCCTTGATTCCTCCCCCTCCCTCCTTGGTTTCTCACCTGGCTCCTCCCACGTGATGTCCAGGGGCTCCGGCAGGCTGTCGTGTTCCACGTGGCACCGGTACCGACTCCTGTCCTCGGGGTGGACCTTGATGCTCAGCCAGGTGTGGTAGGTCCCGTCCGAGTTGGGGACGACCCCCCCGCGGAAGGTCTCCTGCTCCCAGACTTCCCCGTCCTTCCGCCAGGTGGCATCGATCGCCTTGGGGTGGAAGCCGTGGGCCCGGCAGACGAGGGTTTCCAGGCCATCGAAGTCTGGCCTGCGCCTCACCGTCACCACTGGGGGCTCTGCAAAAAAGCCACCATGGTCCACGCTAAGAGGGAGACTTTCTGCTGGCTGGGAGGACCGGTCAGGAAGGGATCCTCTGGCTCTCTGGCCCCAGCCCTGGTCTGGAGACTGGATATCCCAGACTTGGAATTTCAGCAAATCATGGAAATTCCCCAAGTAGGGAGAGCGCTGACAACTTCTTACTCTTTGCTAGAAAGGAAGCTGAAACGGCCACACCGATACAGGGTGAAACGCAAAACAAATGATTATTTGCCCTGGAAGCACAAAAGCTGATCCTCCACGTTTCCCAGTTAAGGGGGAAATGCTGATCAAACCAGATGGTCTGACTCCAGTGGTAAGGAAAGAAATTTTATGTACAAAAACTGAAGCACATCTTGCAGGACATGCTTAACTCAACGTGGACTGAATAACTTCAAAAAGAGGTTAACTTGCTCCGAGCCTGGCCAAGACAGAAGCAACGTCCTGTTTAGGAGATGGAACAGAAGACAAGCACCAGGCAAAGAGGCTGAACTTCTGACCCACGAGAAGGCAAGTCCAGCTCCCCGTGTGCTTGAGCAGGATGGGTCTCTTAACCCTCTCCCTCCCAGGTCCTCTTGCATGCAGGTCTGCAATACCCAATCCCTTCTTTGGCCACAGGATGAGACGACTCGCTGGAGGAGACCACGTGGGCCGGAAAAGCCAACGGCTGAGAGAAAGGAGGGGTTGTGTTCACTGTATTATGTTTTTTCTGCTTTTATTGTTTTAGGGGATTGGTTTTTATGTGACCCGCCTCGAGCCTTTGAGGGGAGGTGGGATATAAATATAATAATAATAATAATAATAATAATAATAATAATAATAATAATAATAATAATAATAATAATAATAATAATAATAATAATAATAATAATAGACTCAATCGCGGAAGTCTTGGCCTCCTGTCTGCAAGACCTGAGCCAGGCTTTAGCGAGAGGACATTCTGGATGTCATCGATTCGTAGGGTCCCTTCTTGACCCTTACCCTGAAGACGACCTTCAGCTTTCCTCACCTCTTCTCAGTAGAGACTCGCTCCCGTAGTTCAAGAACTTCTTCAGCAGGCCGATGCACTCCTGGTCCAGGGCGGCCTTGAGGTACCGGCTGCGTTCCACATCAGCGTCCCACTGTCGCTTGGTCACCTGAGCAGGCATGACAACTGCTGTCCAGGTGAGGGTGTCCTTGTCGAAGCCGATGTAGTCCTCCCCATTGTAGCCAAACTGATAAGCCCCCTTCTTGCGCCCGTCTCCACTCAGTTCGCAGCTAAACGTGCGCTGAAAGATGTGTAGCCCTGAAGGAAATGCCCAAGTAGGATTGGAAGACTTCAACTCGACCTTCTAATACAGGGGTAGTCAAACTGCGGCCCTCCAGATGTCCATGGACTACAATTCCCAGGAGCCCCCTGCCAGCGTTCGCTGGCAGGGGGCTCCTGGGAATTGTAGTCCATGGACATTTGCTGGCAGGGGGCTCCTGGGAATTGTAGTCCATGGACATCTGGAGGGCCGCAGTTTGACTACCCCTGTTCTAATACTTGCTATCAAATATGTAACAGCAGAATTGTTGCCCAAAATCTTCACATTTAAGCAGCAAATGTTTAAAAAAATGCTTAGAAACAAGAATGTTCGGACCCCTTCTAACCTTTGTCCCAGAATGATATGCAGGGGTGATGTTAAGGGATACCCCCCAGCTCCGACACGTCATATAATGCCAGATCTATCGATAATAAAACCACGAATCTGGAAACAGGGACTTCAGCATCCCCTCTGAGTAATTGTAAATGTGTCCCTGTCTTCAGGAACATTCTGGGAGAGACTGAAGGGGACAGTGGTTCAGCCTTTGCTGAAAATAACATCACTAGATCCACCAGCTACCACGTAGCCTCGCTTTTGGCGTTTCTGGGTACGTGGCTGAGTGGGCTGCCACGGATCAACTTCAAGCTTTCCTGGAGGAAGCATCGATCTTGGACTCATTCCAGTCCAGCTTCTTGTGACTGACAGTGGGGCTCTCCGGAATCGCAGATGGGAGTTGCTGACAGCACCCACTGCGTGATCTTTTTTCAGCTGGAGACGCTGTCGGTTGAACCTGGGACCTTGTCTCCCTTTTCATCCAGAATTTCACATCGTTCAAAAGTTTAAAAGTCACAGGAATTACTTTAGTGGTTCCCTAAATTGCCCAGTTGTTCCAACAAGAAAATGGAGGAGAAAATCCTTTTTTTAAAATTGGGCTCCCCCCCCCCCCATTTTTTGACTGGCAACTCATTCTGGTGAAAAAAAAGAGTCAATTATGTTTTGGGAAGTCCCTTGTGGGACGGACCAGGCGCTTTGCTTCCTACCTCTGCTCAGATTGTAGATATTCTGCAAACTCATCAGGTGCATCTTCATTCTCTGCTCGTGATTGACAGTCCTCTGGGTGTTCCAGTCCCAGAAGTGGGGGTCGTCCTTCTCTATCTTCCTTATCCAGGGGGCACGAGGCTCTGTCCTCCTTGTGGAGCTGTTGTAGTGACTCCCAAGCTGCTCATCTAGGTACACCACCGCTATGTAATCTGACACGCCCTGGTCCGGACCCCAGATCATTGTTTGGAAGTAGCGCAGGGAGTGCCAAGAAGAGCCTGGAATGGGCAGGGAGGCAAAGCTGAGGGGCTGCAACCACACATCCCTGATCACCAAAGAGCCCTTTGCCCCCTCCACCCAAAAAAGGATTTGGGTTCCTTTCCCCTACCTTAAAACTACTGGGTAAAATGTAAAAATAAATAAATCATTTGCCTTGGAAGCACAGAAGACTTTTTCCATAGTATCCCTGATTCTCTACATTTCCCAGGTAAGGGGGAAAATGCTATTCCAACAAATGACAAAGATGACCTGACCTCAAGGGTAACAAGAGAAAGAAATTTTAATTGCAATTATAGAAGCACATCTCAAATGACACATTAAGTAAGTACATTTAACTTATTGAAAACAGATTAACTTCAGAAAGGTTAACGTGCTACAGCTCCAGGTGAGGTTAGAGAGAGAGGAAATCATAAAGTGAAACCAAAAAAGCAGGCCATGCCTCAAGAGACTCAATAACTAACCATCATTAATAAGAATAATACATGTTTATTTCTATCCCACCCTTCCCTGATTGGCTCAGGGCAGGTGACAACCAACTTTAAAAACAATCATGCAAATTTATTCAGCACATTAAGACATTTAAACTGTCTCTTCCCAATAATAATTCAAAACTTTCTGAAGGAGGGTCCCAAATCAGCCTTCTCTGACAGCACTGCAGAGACCCTCCATCTCCTTCCCCTGAAAAGAGCCCCTTCCGGGTACTCACCAGAGCAGCCCCCCAGAAAGAACGCTGCTGCTGTCGTCAGGATCAGAGGACACTCCCAAGGCAGGCCCATCTTCCTTCTCAATCCAGCTCTTCCTCTCTGGGTCAGAACGGAGAATCAGCACCCCAAAGACCTGACAAATGTTAACAAAATTCCGCTCCAGATCCACATTTCATAGAATCATAGAATCCTAGAGTTGGAAGGGGCCACACAGGCCATCTAGTCCAACCCCCTGCTCAACGCAGGATCAGCCCAAAGCATCCTAAAGCATCCAAGAAAAGTGTGTATCCAACCTTTGCTTGAAGACTGCCAGTGAGGGGGAGCTCACCACCTCCTTAGGAAGCCTATTCCACTGCTGAATTTGGAGGACCAGAGGCCCAAATTTAGGTTTACCTATTTGTAGCAAACAACTCAAAACCCAGCAAGATAGAAGACAAGAAAAAGCAGCTTATCTATCGAACACATTCAAGGGCTGCGCTAGATGGCACAGTCTTGCACTCATGAGACTGAGGGCTCTGGCTCCAGTGTTCTCTTCCATGCTGCCCATGTGCAGAGCACAGATGAGGCCTTTAGTCCGCCAGAGTCCAGGCTGGTTCCCTTCTTACAGTTCTTAGCCCTTTTATTATTTTCTAGCTAATGGAGGCCAGGTGATGACGACTAACCAATCAGGATGTGTTTTTGCTGGAACCCTCTAGAGCAGGGGTAGTCAACCTGTGGTCCTCCAGATGTTCATGGACTACAATTCCCAGGAGCCCCTGCCAGCAAACGCTGGCAGGGGCTCCTGGGAATTGTAGTCCATGAACATCTGGAGGACCACAGGTTGACTACCCCTGCTCTAGAAAATCACCGGTCACCCCCTCCCGTCCAGTGGCTCAGAGGGTCTCAGGACGAGCCAGTTTTCTGATTCCTTACTCTGGCTTTGAAGATGGTAAGACTAAAGAAAATAAATATCCTGAACCAAAAAAAAAATCTATTTTTGCAAAATGTTTAGCAGGGAATAAACACAGAGAGACACTTATAGCAAAATGGACTGAAAATTCAAACTGAGACAAGCCAAAGAAATGTGTCTGTGCAGGAACAAACTATTAAGCCATCCACTACATAAAAACAGCTGACTTCTCTGTTCAGCTGACCAGAAATGTAACTTCTCAGAAGTCTAATTCGGTTTCCCTTTCACCAAAAGCAATAAAAGATTAAATATTAAGGTCCCCAGTTGCATCAGGAGACATTAAAACGGCTTTCCCAAAGCAAATAAAAAACGATTCGTTGGAAAACAGCAGGATGGGCTCAGGAGGGCGGTCAGTGGGGACCCGGCACAGGAGTCTCGGGCGCGGCGTCTCCGCAAGCGGCACCCACAGGACCCCTCCGGCTGTTCACCTGCCGCCAAATCACAGCGTCGCCCTCCGGGGGGGGGCTGCTCGGTTCTGGTCCTGCAAATGAGGCCGATCGTCTTCTCCTTCCCCCCCCACTCTGCCCCCTCCCCGATCCATCGAATGGAGGAAAATAAATTCTCCTTGCAAGGAATTTGTATTGGCCAATGCTGCCTTCCTCCCAAGGAAGCAGATATCGAGGCCGGGGCCCGATCGGAGAAGATCTGCTTCTTCTTGGCCTACGGAAGAGCCAGCTGCTGTTCTCCAAAGGAAGGGCCCCTTGAGGACCCCGCAGGCTGCGTCCCCCGGGGGCCCCTGGACTGATCTCCCGCGGCTTCTCTCCCGTGCTCCTCCTTTGCCCTCCCCAACAAGGCGGCCCATCAAAGCGCAGAAATACCCGCTGCAACGCAGGAGAAGCAGGCTGGCAGCGCCCTCCCACCAAGACCCCTCCCGCTCACCTGGGCGGCGGCGTCCTCCTCTTCCCCCTCCTCTTCCCCCTCCTGCTCCTCCTGCTCGGCGCGACCATCCGCAGGCAGACGGAGGCGGCCGCCCATCAGGAAGCAGGAAGCGCCTGGCGGCCGCCTTTCGCTTTCGCTTTCGCCCGGGCCGAGTCTGCCCGGCAACGGCGGGAGGCTTTTTCCTATTGGAGGATCGTCCTCCGGGAGTCTCCGCGGGGAGCGCCGGGGGCAAAGTCCTCCCTCCGAGGCGGACTGCAACGCTGGCCTCGCCTAAGGCGCCCCTGGGCGAGAGAGGGGAGGGCGGATGCCAGCCTCCAGGGGGGACCTGGAGATCCCCAGAATGACCCTTGCTCTCCAGACGGAGGAGATCAGCCCCGCCCCCCCCGCCCCCCCCAGGAATAGCTTGGAAATGTTTTGTCATATTCCAGACTAGTCTCATCATCTGTGAAAACTGATCTGGGGCAAAAACGCTCTCAGTTGAGCTCATGTGCGAATTAGAAGATTGACAGTTAAATTTACTTTTTTCTTACTTGTATGATGAAAGGTAACAATATTTTAAAATTATATGAGAATTTAAAGATTTGCTTCTACTAATGGATAAAGAGGGAGGGTCTCGTGATACAAGTTTTGTTCACAATTCTGCATTTTGTTCTGCCTTTAAAATCAAAAATATATAATTTCTTAAGAAGGTTCGATTCCCCGCTCCCCCACATGCAGCCAGCTGGGGGACCTTGGGCTCGCCACGGCACTGATAAAACTGTTCTGACCGGGCAGTTCTCTCAGGGCTCTCTCAGCCTCACCCACCCCACAGGGTGTCTGTTGTGGGGAGAGGAAGGGGAAGGCGAATGGAAGCCCCTTTGAGCCTCCTTCGGGTAGAGAAAAGCGGCATATAAGAACCAACTCTTTCTTCTTCTACTTCTATTCTCCGTCCTTACACTGGAGCTAAATGCATCATGATTACGAATCCGATTTCAAGGTTAGAGGAAGAATGTAATGCAGAGTGGGAAGCCCACCGCACAAGGAATGCTCCCCAATGGCAAGATCTGTCCTGAAGGAAGTTCGCAGCAGGCGTCTCTCGCGACAATCTTGCCAGAGGTCATTTATTTTGGTTTCTATTTCCTGCCTGGATTCCCGGCAAGGAATGTGGGGAGGTCGTTTGCTGTTGGCTGCCTCTGCATCGTGACCCCCCCCCCTAGTGTTCTTTGGAGGAACTGCCGCCTAATTCCTTTTAAGCCTCTCATTGCAAGCTGAGACCAAGTAGATGGCCTCTGGCGATATTCTTGCCATTGATCAGGGCAGACAATGTCTTGTGGGACGATCATGTGGCTCAGAAGAAGCCACCCTTGGCTGTCCAAGAATAATTCCATGTCCTTTGGTGTGAAGAGATTGCTCAAATCATGCATCCCAGGAGGTTGTTGTGATCCCAACTCTAATGAACTCAGTAAACTTCAGGCCCTTTCCATTTGCTTGAAACTCCCAGAGCATGAACGTGTGCCAGCTAATTCATGTAAACAGTCGTCCTCCCCTCCAGAGCACATCCCTGAGGAATTGCCCAGAAACAGGAGGCCACAGGTGTGGTTGTCCCCATATTATTATCAAAATCATAGTGATTTATTCTCCCCCTTCTCTCCCAACCTCCAGCGATGGCTCTAAATATCCCCACGGTGACCCATAACTTGAGCACGGGATTCGAGGACAGCCAAGTCGCTGTGCCCTCAAAGGCTACCTTGTAAACAGCTCCTGCCAACAAAGGATTTATTTAGTAAAACACTTCTCACCCTGTCCTTCTTTAACAATAGAGTCAAGCCGGCAGCCGTGTTGGTCTGAAGTAGCACAACAAAGATAGAGTCCAAGAGCACCTTTAAGACCCACAAAGATTTATTCAAGGCAGGAGCGTTCAAGTACATGCACTCTGTCACTGCACTCTGTGCTTGCACTCGGAAGCTCCCGCCTTGAATAAATCTTTGTGGGTCTTAAAGGTGCTCTTGGAGTCTATTTTTTGTTGTGCTTCTTTTAACAAAGTCGGGTGTGTTGGTGGCAGGGAACTAGTCTGTTGACAAGAGATTGGATAGAATCCCTTTGAGGTATTTTTTTAAAAGATAATTTTAATATTTTTTCAGAACAAAATATGAAATCAAACAACCCCCCCCCTAATACAAGGAGGAAAAATAAAAATGAACGAATGAAGAGGAAAAGGACAAAGATATAGAAGGAAAGGATGAAAATAAAGAACTCCAATTTTCTCGATGACAAGGGCACGTAAAATGACAAACTGCTCAGTTGCTCTGAAGGAACCATAAAAAGCTCTTTTCTATTATAATAAAATGTCCTAGTCATTAGATCCACAAATCATCAGTTTGGTTTTTTTCTGATTCGTGCAAAAAGTCTATTAGGAGGTTTCTGGTCAGCAATAAATGCACCGGGCCAGTGTGGTGTGGTGGTTAAGAGGGACACCTCTAATCTGGAGAGCCGGGTTTGATTCCCTCCTCCTCCTCCACATGCAGGCACCTGGGTGACCTAGAGCCAGTCACAGTTCTCCCAGAGCTCTCTCAGCCTCCCACCCCACCTCGCGGGGTGCCCGTTCTGGAGAGAAGAAGGCAAGGTGATGGCCAGCCACTCTGAGGCTCCTTTGGGACGTGAAAAGCGAAGTATCACAACCAGCTCTTCTCCGTCTTCTTCCTCTACAGTTTGGGCAGCCCTCACAATATGGATGCCCCCATTCTTTTTAGCTGGAATGTTCCTGTATCTAAAATTACATGTAGGTTTTTTGTTTGGCGAGGCTCTGTTGTTATTCCCAGTGACCAGGAAATACGAGCCAGGCGGGTCTTTCAGGAGCAGCGAGCCAAACACATGATTTTGTGCATTAGAAATATGAGCTGGCTAATCAGGTCGTTCCCGGAATTGGAATAAGAGTTGATTTGGGTGGTCTGGGACGGATCCCACAATGGGCGCTTTGCCCTTCATACCTCCCAGGCAGCCGGGTCTGAACTGGCACAGTGGCCAAAATCCAGGGTTCCACTAGCAGGGCCAGAACTCCAGCAGCCCCCCCATTCTGGCCCCCCAAGGGCATCCCTGCCCCAGACCGATTGTCCGGTCTAGACCTTAGGGTTGGACTTCTGTTCCAGATGTTTCCCCCATCGCTTCTTGAAGCTGGCTCTTTTATAGTTCAGATCACACCATTATTATGACCTTGGGGATAACTTTAATCTTCCCCAAAGGGCCCTTATATTGGGGAGGAGGACGACTGTCAGGCAATTCCTGGGAACATCAAGGGGTGGGGACTGGGGCATTGGCATGTTGACATCACTTCCACTGAAAACAGGAAGTGGCATCACAGCATACTCTAAGGTTCATAAAGTCTGTGATGAAAACACAGATTCTGAAACAAATCGAAGAGTGTCCAGTGATGTCGTCTCTCTCGCATCTGCCCCAGTTCCCGCTCTCCTGACAGGGCTTCACGTCACAGTGTGCCAAATACCAGGTTGGCAGTTGTTTCCTCTTCTGTGACGTGGTGAATTTGGAGATGCTCCTTTATGGATAGACATTTAAACATGGTCCCTTTAATGGAAAGCCTTGTTTGTGTTCCATTTTTAACTTTGTGTGTGTTGGTTGTTGGCTGTAGCTAATTATGGCCTAGCAGTAGGGTGGCTGTTGGAATGGTGATAAGCAAGTAGTTTGGTGAAGACAACCTTGAAGGGTTGTTGTTGCAAAGTTGTAAGGCTGCTAAACTGAACCTCTGTGCTTTCTAGTGACACCCAATGGTCACTCTGGGATTGCAGTGGAAAAATCCCTTGCACATGCCTGGGAGCTGTCTTTGCTTTAGCTGGAGTCCCACCCACTTCCTCCTTCTCCTGGAAGAGAGCCATGGGCCTGCAGTCCTGCATTTAGGCTCAGCTCTCTCCATCAGCTGATGTGTGGCATGTAGTCTGCTTACAGCCCCACCACTGGGGTTTGCAATGTGCTGCTTTTGTAATCCCTCTTTAAGCTTTTGGACTCTGCTTCAGCAAGGAGACTGAAAACAATCTACCTGCAAACCATTGCATCAAAAGGGCATAGAAAGTGCGTTATTCAATGTGCATGAAATTAGCCAGTACAAGAATCCGCATGAGCAGAAAGGGAAGGTTTCCCTCCAGCAGAATTATTCACACTTTCCCCTTTCCCAAAGGCCAATTTGTTTTTATGCCGGCTTGAGGCTCCAAGGGAAAGTCAGGTTGGAGGAGGGCTATGGGGAGATGCCCTTTTGTCTCAAAGGACATCACTTTCTCTCAATAGCAGGGAGGGGGCTGGTTCCTCTCCCATTTCGGGCACACATCATTTAAATACAAGCCAGCTAGATTTGAATCCTGAAGGATAAACCTTTGAGAATCAGATGGGTCAGATCCCTGAACTAAATACAAATCCAGTCCAGCATGGGAGGCATCCAGCTGAATCCCTCCTTTGGGTACCAACGGATCTTTGGCCCAGAAAGGAGCGTTGAAGTCCAGCTAAAGTCTCTGCAGCTTGGGTCGCTTGGTGGCCTGCTTCTCAGGAGCATCGAGGAGGTGAAGTCTCGGAAAGGCAGCTGCCAAATCCAGAAGGGAGTGGAGAGACAAGGGGCCTCTTAGCTTCTTCCTTCTCAGGCGGCTGGTTCTGCGGTGTTCATGGCAAGTGGGATAGGCCTACAGAGAGCCAGAGAGAGAGAGAACCAGGCTGGGGTGAAGTTCAGGAGATTCAACTTGCAGTGAGCAGGAGGAATGTGGGATGGTGGGATGTCAGGCCCACCTCAGGCATGGAAGCAGAGGCAAGGCGGAAGGTCCTTTCTGAAGCGCAGCTGGAGGCCCTGTGAGCAAAGCCAGTCTCTTTCCCATTGTACAGCCAAGTCCAGGGGCACCTTTACAACCAACAAAACGTTATTCAAGGAGCAAGCTTCCGTGGGCTCAGCACAGTTCGCCAGACAAAAGGCGATGGGAAGGATGAGATGTTCACTGGATGCCTTGCAAAAATAACAGGCTAAGTTTCTCAGGTCCTCATTCGTTTGGGTCCAACTCTGGGAGGGGAAACGTAGTAAAGGAGATAAGAATGTCAAAGATGAATGGGCAGATGCACTCCCGATTGGGGGGCCTGGGAGGAATTGCAAGAGGTTTTCGTCTCTGGTAAACGTCTTCATCATGCTGTGCGCATACTCATCCACGGCCCATGCTCTGCTGAGAGAGGCGGTCTCGTAATCCCCTTCTCATTGTGCCCGATGAAGTGTGCTGTGTCCATGCATGTTTACACTCTCCCTCCTAACATCTGGACTTGGTTTATAAAAGGGGAGAGCAATGTGGGGGGACGAAGGGAAGAGGCCCAGAAGCAAAGGACGCCAATATTGCTTTAATGGGTGAATTTATTTTGGTTTTAATTCTGCTGTTTTGAAGCCACCGTACACCACCCCGAGGCGGAGGAGCTCTCTCACATGGCCCATTGTCAGACCTTTGAAGGGGAGATGCCGGGGATCAAACCGGGGACCTTCTGCATGCCAAGCAGACGCTCTCCCGCTGAGCTGCAGCCCCTCCCTTCTGATCAGGCAAGAGGCCAATCAGGTCCCCCCTTTGACCGTCAGCTGCTAAACCTTGTGGCAGTGAGTCCCATAAGCTCAGAAGGAAAAGAGGTCTCTGATCGCCCTATCCGGAAATTCTTGTCTTCCTCTTCCCTTTGCCCATTTTGTTTCTGGGAAGGGCCACTTAAGGCTGGCCGGGGCGTAGGAAGGAGAAGAAGGGTTTCTCCCTAAACTATATGATGGCACCCTTGGTGGATGAGGCCACACCTCTTCCCCCCTCGCACCTCTCCCCTTCCCCTCTCACTCACCTCATTTAGGGATGCTGCTGGGCCTCTGGGTTGTTCCCTGCGGGGGAGGAAAGGAGAAATGTTCAGGCCCTACAGGCACATGGGCATGTCGTTTTTACACCCTGCTTTTCTCCCCTGTTGGGATTCAAAGCAGTTTAGAAGAGTAGCTGGCGTATTCAATTAGGAACTTCCCGGCAGTTTTCAAATAATCTCCCCCTGTATCCTGATTGCCTCAGTTGGAGGCTTCCTGCTCCTTTTTCCCTCAGGAGAACATTAGTCAGTTAGACAGTTAGGAGTATCTCTCTCCTGCTCTCTTACTTACTTACTTACTCTGTTCTTAATATAACTGGCCTCCCCACACAGAAACTACACCGGAAATCACATCTAGATGCCAGAGACTCACATCAGCATTGAGCTTCCCCACCCAAATCGGAGCTCCTGGGGTTTGAGTATAAACTGGGTTTAATAAATTAGTTTAAGTAATTTAACTTATTAAAACCAAATTATTTCTTTTAAACACCGTATTAACATCCTGTAAGCTGCCCAGAGCCCTTGGGGAAGAGCAACATAGAAATCTGATGAATAAAAATAACTTTTATTCTTTAAGCACTTGGTGGTTTGCCCGGGTAGAGTTGGAAGGGGCCATGCAGGCCATCTAGTCCAGCCCCCGCTCAATACAGGATCCTATTTGAACTCTGCCAGATGAGAGGCAGGGAAATACGCAAGAAGACATGAAGCTGCCTTATGCTGAATCAGACCGTCAAGGTCCGTGTTGTCAACTCAGGCAGGCAGCTGCTTCCCAGAGGAATAGGCAGAGGCCCTTCCCACCACCTACAGCTGGGTGCTTTCAGCTGGAGATGCCGGGGATTGAACCTGGGGCCTTCTGCACGCCAAGCAGAGGCCCTGCCATTGAGGCACGGCCCCTCACCGTAGTGCCTGGCTTCTAGGAAAGGGATCCCCTCAGACTCACCTTGGAGGTTGCTGGTAGACATCCGGGGTCTTGCTGAAAAGGAGAGAAAGGGCAGATGGGAGTTTCCACACGTGCTAAATAATGCTCTTTCGATTCCCTTCAGCAGCCGCCGGCCAGAGGCTTTTGCCATTCCACACGGATTGTTTCCGCTCTAGCCATATCGTTCGGTTTTGCATTTTTAAAGGGCTGACTTTTTTGCCTGTTTCTGCCCTGAAATCTGCTTCTTCAGGCACAGGCCCGAATTGCAAAGGTCCCCAGAAAACCAGATTAATCTTTTCTAGCGGGGCCTAACAGGGCCTAATTTGGGGCTGTTCAGTACAGAAATGCCTGCAATTGTTTTTTTCACCGAGCCTGCCATTTTGAATAGTTTGAGCACGCCCCTTTCTCGTCACCGTCACCCCCCCCTCCCTCCCTCTGTTCCGAAAATTCTGCCTTTAAAAAAAAGGGGGGGGTGAATGCGCTACATCGCTATTTCCAAGTTTTAAAAAAATCAATTATGCACAGCAGCGTTATAATGTTATAACCCAGGGCTATTTTTAAATTACATTCAGGACACTTTGTGGGGGAAGGAAGGAGCGATCAAAAGCGCAGACTGGTGGGATCAAGCAGCACAAGGAGAACCAAGGCACAAGCAAGCGCCATGCTGCAAAGAAGACATTTTTTGAAAAGGGGAAGGGAGCAAAGCATGATGGGAGGCTGCCTCCATTGGACTCAGTGCCGAAAGCAGGTTGAGCCTTTCAGCCTGGGACATGAGGGGAGGAAAGCCCAGATGCAGAAAGGCCAGAGTGACCTCACAGCATGCTCCCCCCTCCCCTCCCTCTTTCAGTGCTGAGGGACCCGGCTTCTCCAGCCCCAGGCTGAGCCGACCCCCAACACAGAGACCCACCAGAATAGTAAATATTAACGTTTCCCCGGACAGTTTCTAAACAGGTCGTTATCAGACAAGGTTTTCGGCCTGCTCCACCAGGTCTCCGTTTGGGCAAAGAGGCCTCTGTGAAACCCGCCAGAAACAGCCGGCCGATCAAATAAATCAGCGGAGGGAACCAGACTTCTGTCTGCAGCGGCAGAAAAGAGCCAGAGCCCAGCAGCTCCCGAAAGACGGAACCACATTTGTGGCAGGAGAGGAGCTTTCCGGGGCACGCCTCACTTCTTTGGGTAACGATTGTTAGAACCACCGAATTAGGAATCCTAGAGTTGGGTGGAAAATCCTGTCCAGCCTCCTTCTCAAGGCAGGATCAGCCTCCAGCTATAAACCGCAGAGGGTCCAGCAGGATCCTTGGGAAACAGGGAGTGGTCCAGGCTGGCTTTTCTAGTGGATGGCCATAAAGCTGTTGATGGGGGAGGGCTTGTAGCGGGGGGGGGGGGTAATGCCATCCGCTGCTGGGAATGCACCAGGCAATGCCCCCCCCCAGACTGACAGCACACCCTGTTGACTTACTGATGCGCCAAAGGACCCCGGCCAGGAACAGGAGGACGGCCACGGCCCCCAGGACGCCCCCCACAATGGGCCACGTGGAGTCTGCGGAGAAAAAAATAAGGAAGCAATCACCCTGAATTCCCAGCAATCACGTCAGTCTTAGTTTGCAAGCCGTGCATCTATTGCTTTGCGAATTTAAAAAGACAGTTAAGGAAAAGTTTGCTGTGCTGGGAAGAAGAAGAAGAAAAAGAGTTGGTTCTTATATACTACGAGGTTTCCTAGCCTCCGTGTGCAGCGGGTGGAGGGACGGGGGTTCTCCTGGAGTTAGCTCTGATCTTCAGACAACAGAGATCAGTTCCCCACCTGGAGAAAAGGGAGGGGGGACTTGGTGGCCTTGAGCCCCAGGGAAGTCTGGAGGCGGGACCTGGGGATCCCCCAGGATGACCCCTCCTCTCCATATGGCAGAGGTCATTTCCCCACCTGGAGAAAAGGGCTGCTTGGGAGGGGGACTCCGTGTCACTGTACCCCAGAGCAGTCCCTGTCTTTCCCAGGCCCCAGGCCCTAATCTCCAGGAGTACCTGGAGCTGGGACTCAGTGCCCCCTTTCCCTGGACCCCTACCGGGACCCCTGTCCAGCTTTCTCTCGATAGGCTCCTTGAGGGCGACGTGTTCCACGTGGCATCGGAAGTGGTCCCTCTCCCGGGGGTCGGTCTGGGTACTGATCCAGGTGTAGAAGGTCCCGTCCGAGTTGCGGATGACCCCCCCGCGGAGGGTCTCCCTCTCCCAGGCTGCCCCGTCCTTCCTCCAGGTGGCCTCGATTTGCTTGGGGTAGAAGCCGTAGATTCGGCAGAAGAGGGTCTCCTGGCTGCCCTCGCTCTCCCGGAGCGTCACTTTCACCGTTGGGGGCTCTGCAAAAAGGGGGACCATTTCTTAAGACCACACATCCCTCGGCTGGCAAGACGAGGGTCGTGTTGGCTGCTGGAATGTGCAATACTGTCTGCATGATTCAAAGCCCTAGAAGAATATCCCACAAGGGGCATCGGAAGAGATGTGTCGCTAGCATAATTTCCTGGGATTCTTCAAACAATCTCCTCCTGTGTATTCATTGACTCAATTGGAAATGTCCTCCTCCTTTGAGCACATTTCCTGACCCCTTTCCCTACTGAATCATAGAATCATAGAGTTGGAAGGGGCCATACAGGCCATCTAGTCCAACCCCCTGCTCAACACAGGATTAGCCCTAAGCATCCTAAAGCATACATGAATGTTATTCAGTTAGACAGTTAGGGCTATCTCTCTCCTCTCTTACGCACAAAGTTTGTTCCTCTTCTCAATAAAGCTGTTTTACTCTTTTAAGCAGCTGGTGCTTCGCTCTCATGCCTATTTAAACTGCCAAAACTGGTAAGGCAGGGAGTTGTGGGTGTGTTTGAGTATTAAATGACCTCCCAAATGTGCAATCGTTACCAGCCTTGCTCTGGTCTGTTAGTCAGTTAGGCAGTTAGGGCTCTCTCTCTTCTCTTATGCACTAAATTTGTTTCTCTTCTCAATAGAACTATTTTGCTTTTTTAAGAAGCTGATGCTGCACCTCTCTTGCATATTTAAACTCTGCCAACACTGGAAAGGCAGGGAGTTGTGTGTGTGTGTGTGTGCGTGTGCAAGTATGTGCGTTAGGTGACCTCCCAAATGTCCTTGCTCTGGCCTTGCAAACTGTTTGATGTATAGATTTTGCCTTCATGCCTGATTACCTTCCAACAAGAATTTTTTCTGTGTCTGTCTTGACCAGCGTTACAAGGATCAGGCAGAAACCCCACAGATTTCGGAATGTTTGTCTGCTTCCCTGGGCGGGATTCCAGGGCACGGCAATGGCTTTATTGGGGCGGGGGTGGGGGGCACACAGTCTGAAGACCGGGAATAACTGGAAACAGCTGAGGCAGAAAGGGGCCAGCAAATTTTGGTGGGGGCAGGGAGAAAGACTGAGGGCTAAAATCATCTGTTATTAAATCAAGTCAGGTAGGGATTTGGGGGGAAATGCAAGATGTAAAACATCACCTTTTACAGCCCCTATAAACTCTGACTGTCCTGCCAGGTGGTTTATAGTGGGACATTCAATTACTACCACAAGGTTTTGCCCAATCCTGAATGCAGTAAACCAATCTACCAAGAAGCATTTTGCAAAACAGGTAAACTTACATCTATTCAACTAGATCCAGAGTTCACCTGCAGGTTGCAGTTGAAAGGGGAGAGTCCGTTCCCTACGGCCAGTGGCCAGCTTGCTCGACATCGCAGGTAAATGAATATTAAGGGCCTTGTTTCTATAAGAGCCTCTTGTGGCGCAGAGTGGTAAGGCAGCCGTCTGAAAGCTTTGCCCATGAAGCTGGGAGTTCGATCCCAGCAGCCGGCTCAAGGTCGACTCAGCCTTCCATCCTTCCGAGGTCGGTAAAATGAGTACCCAGCTTGCTGGGGGGTAAACGGTAATGACTGGGGAAGGCACTGGCAAACCACCCCGTATTGAGTCTGCCATGAAAACGCTGGAGGGCGTCACCCCAAGGGTCAGACATGACTCGGTGCTTGCATAGGGGATACCTTTACCTTCTATAGGAGAGACCTGCAGAGACATGTGTCTCCATGGAAGGCCATGTGAAGTGAGTGAGGAAGACTGAGAGTGTGCAGTTCTCCCCCTTGAGCCCCAGGGAGATCCAGGGATACCAGCCTGGAGCAAATTAACCATTTGGAAGTTAATTTGTCCACAAAAAGTAATATGTGCTTCAATGACTATGCCATGCATGCAATATGTGCTTCTAGTTTTGTCAGTAAAATTTCTTTCTCTTGTTCCTATGGGAGTCAGATCATCTTTGTCATTTGTTTGAACAGAATTCTTTGAGTCCCCAGAGAACAAATATAATGAGGAAGAAATAGAAGAATGAGAGGAATGACAGGAAACGCAAAGGTGCTCTATAAAGCTTCTGTACTTCCAAGGCAAATTATAGTTCGTTTGTTTTATTCAACCCAACAGGAAGAGCTGGAATATTCTCCACTCACCTTTCCTCTGCAGGGCTTTTCTCCCATAGCCCAGGTATTCCTTCAGCTCTTCTACACAGTCCTCGTGCCGGAAGTACTTCCAGTGACCAGTCTCCTCGTGGGCCCTTCGGTCGACCTCCCTCCCATCGTAGGCTTCCCGGTGATAATGCCTCTTTTTCATCTGGTCTTCACTCAGTTCACAGCCCTGGACACACTGGAAGGTGTGAGACCCTGGGAGACGAGGAGGAAGAACACGTAGGCCCAGAATTAGATTTTGCTGGACTCAAACTGTCTCCTGGGTCCACTCTGCACTCACCGCTTTCTTAGGATTATAAGAGCAGCCAGTCCTGAGTCAGCTCCTCTCTTGGAGGTGCAGACGCCATTTGTGCCGATTCCGAAGTGAGACGGATGAAGCTCTCCTTTCTGCACCAAAGGCTGGCTTCGGACAGAAACCCGAAATCCAGCTGGCTGGCTGGGTTCTCATTTGTTTACTTTTCTACAAAAAGGAACCCAATTGCACCGTGTCCCTTAACGAAAAAAATATTGACAAGATGGGAAGGAAGGCTGAGGGGGGAAAGGGGGTGAGGGTGGCCCTGGGGAGCATTCCTCAACTCCCCTCCCCTACTGTGTGATGCACATGTCAGGAATGGGGGGGGGGCTGTATGCCAGAAAGACCCATCTTGACTTAGACACACTAACAAGGAGGCCTGATTGTCCCTAGACTTAAAGGCGGCTGTTAAAGAAAAGGAAAAGCCCATTCAGTAATCCATGAAGGTGGAAAAGGCAACGGGAAGTGAAGGCCCGTCAGAATCTCCCCTTCCAATTTTAATGAGCCACATGAGCCTCAGGCTGCCCCCGTGGAGGGAAAGGAAATACAATGGGCAAACTATTCAAGGTGAACGCCATTAGCCCAATGGAGGGGCACAAAGGACACAGTGAAGTTCTTTTATATTCACAGTAATTTTTTACAAAAAGCATAATAAAATACAACCAAAATATATGTTCAATGCACTAATCAACACAAAAAAGTTGTAGCTTTTTTCAAAATGAGGGAAAATCCCTGTGAATTACTATGGGAGGATTACATTACTTGTATGGCCTTTGGCTCTGTTTACAAGGACTTTGAATCCTAGAATCCTAGAGTGGGAAGGGAACTCCAGGGTCATCTAGTCCAACCCCCTGCACTATGCAGGACACTCACAAGTACCTGCTCACCCACGGTGACCCCAGTTTCATGCCCAAGTGATCCCCCGCCCCAAACATCTCCAGAATCCAGCCTGGCTTGGAGGGAATTCACCTCCCATCCCATAGTGGCCATCAGCAATTCCCTGGGCATGTAAGGAAGGGCCACAAGAGACAAACCCTGGCACATCCCTTCCTGCCCACCCACTCACCATCTGCCTAAATTGATATTTGTTTTGTACTTGCTTTGAAAAGGCTAAAACATTTTTGTACTAAATAGTGCATTAGACAGATATTTTATTATACCGTTTGTTTGTAAAAAAGCATTGTTTAAAAAAGCAGTCATTTTCTGTCTCCTTTGTGCCCAGCCCAGCCATTGCGTTAATCCCTTTTACCTTGAGACTGATTGTCCTCACTCAGATGGGGCCCCTGGAAGAAATCTCTCTTAAACGTATCTCTCAAGACCAAAGTTCGCCTCTGATCCTGCCAATCCTCCCAAATGGATCAGAGACATGGACTTTCCTAAAACCTGAAATAAACAAACTTGAGACCTTCCAAATACAAAGGTAAACTACGGCAGATTCTGGGTGTCTCTATGTGATCATAATCAAAATGGGACAATTTGGACAAAATGTGACAACCAGCCACTATTTAAAGAACAAATCCAAAGGCTCAGACGGCAATGTCTGCAGAAGAAACCCCAGCAGGCCGCCCCATAAACTCCTCTGGTGAGAACGACCCACTGAATGGAAGACGCAGCGCCTGGCACCAAAGAGGACTTGGGTGAAAGAGACCGAGGAAGACCTTCGAAACCAGCAATGGACTGTCCACATGGCCAAAGCTACGGCCACCAATCGCCAGGAGAGGACACTTATTATAAACAAGGCCAAAAATCCAGTGGCACCGACAGCAGCGTATTGGCCGGGAGGACAACCTCCTCCACCAATCACCAGCTAAGGGATAAGAAGAAAGACCTTGAAACTGACCAATGGCAATTGACAAGGTCAGCAGCGGAAGCCCAACTGGAGAGGGGGGGAGGGGGAGGGAATGCAAGGGAGATCCTGCGTCTTCTTGCGGGAGACTGACTGCAGTGGCCTCACATTTCTCAGAAGGAGCGGAGGGGATCCACCCTCGGCTAAGCTGGGGGATAAGCAGAGGGCCTCTGTGATGGATCTGGGGGGAGACGAATGACAGCAGAGCTGAAAGCGGTGTCAGATGCAGATTGGCCAATGAGCTTCAGAAGCCCAGTGCATAACCAGCCGTGGTTAAATGACGGGCAGTGGAGAGCAGACCCAGCGGGTGGCTCTCCCGAGGGGGGTTGGGGGCTGCCCCTGCTTCGACTCACCCCCGGTCTGGTTGTGGTGATGCTGGAGGATCAGGAGGTAATCTCTCATCCACCGTTCGTTGACGTGCACCAGGTCGGTCTGTTCATTCCAGTACTGCTCGTCCAGGTGCTCCTGCATCCAGGGCGCCCGCGGGTGGACCCTCCTTGTGTGGCTGTCGAAGGACTCCACGGGCTGCTCATCCACGTAGCCCACTTCCACGAAACGGGGCCAGCCCCGGCCAAACTCGGTCACCACCGTGCGGAAGTAGAAGAGGGAGTGTGCGGCGGAGCCTGAGGGGGGAGAGACGAAGAAGCGTCAGGAAGCCTGGAGCCACCTCTGGGTCGGGAAACACCTGGAGATTTGGGGGAGGGGCCTGGGGAGGGGGATGACCTGAAACACCTGGAGATTTGGGGGAGGGAATGACCTCCCTGGAGCATAACACCACAGAGTCCAGCAGTTTTATCCAGGGGAGCTGGTTTCTGTTGCCTGGAGATCGGCTGTCTTTCCAGGAGAACTCCAGCCCCCACCTGGAAGCCATCTGTGCTCACAGAGGCCTCCCTTCCCTCCAGGAAAGGCTTTCAGAAAGGGTCTACCTGCGGATCGTGAATCCTGTCCAACACAATCTAGATCCAAGATATTTATTGGCACTTCTGCGCAGTACAGACTTTTATTCCATCTTCAAGGTTGTAAAAAGTTTTTTTTTTAATGGATGTGTGCCTCTGTAACTGACCTCTGAAGAAGACCCATTTTGGATCAAAGCGCAGCTGTTCGTATTGCTATAGGCCATTTTGTCATCTGGACGTATTTCGTGTCACTCATCGTAACTACGATGTCTCACACCTTCCTGTGTGTCCAGGGCTGCGAACTGAGTGAAGACCGGTGAAAAGGAGACATTATCACCGGGAAGCCTATGATGGGAGGGATGTCGACAGGAGGGCCCACATAGTAACTACACAGTGACCCGCAGGGCCTGCAACGGGGAGCTCCTCCACCAGGCCTTTGGTTGAAGTCGACCTGAACCACGGCTCCCCACCGACCTCCCCCCGAGCCTCCCTCCTATGGGACCCACCATAACTCCGCCCAACCTACTGGGCTATCAGTAGGAGTCAATTGAATGATCTCCGAATTTTTCTACTGTTCTGTGTTGCTTGTTGTTTCACTTCATTATTGTTAATCTAAGTTATCTGTATTGTCTCTGTTTTATGTGAACTGCCCTGAGCCTTTGGGGAGGGTGGTATATAAATATAATAAATAAATATATAAAAAGCATTCTTGCGTATTTCCTACTGAGATTTGAATGCACTGTTTTTCACTGATCATTAGCACTGTGCAATAAAATGTGTACTTAATATACTTTTGTGACAATAATTTTTAGACCTTGGTTCCCAGCGCGGGGCGGGGGGGGGGGGACAACGACTTACCAGAAGGAAGAAGAAAGTCTGGCCCAAGTTACATTCCTCACAAAGGAAGTGATGTCATCACTGCAGTGACATGAGTGACACCCTAATATCTGGACAAAAATCTCTATGGTAAATGCTGTTTTTACCATAGAGCTTTTGCCCAAATAACAGAGTGTCATGGCAGTATGGTGATGTCACTTCCTGTGTGACGCCAGCAATGTGGCCTCGGCCTTCTTTCTCCTGGTCATCCCTAGTGCCCATCCTGCAAAGTGTCCATTTCCACCAGGGAAACAGATTTCTTTTCTCTGGACATCAGCTGTAATTCCACAAGAACTCCAGTCCCCACCTGGAGTTTCAGGACAAAACCAAGAAGTGCCAACGACGTCAAAAAGAGAAACACAACGGTGAACAGCAGAATGCAATACACAACTGAATTAAATTCCAAAGATGTTGTTCCTTTCTTTCTTCTTCATTTTGATAGAAGGTTCTCCAAATTCAAATACAACCGTTTTGATCAAACAGGCCTTCATCAGTGTGTTCTGCTTACTATAAAGCAACACTGGTACAATTTTAGTCTGGAGCCTTCACTGAGAACACTTAACATGTGAGAATCAAATTTGTTAGACTCACCAGTCACTTTCCACACCGACAATTCAAAAACCAGGTTCCGAAGAACCTTCGCCATTCTGAAAATGATCATTAACTGTTGAAGTTAAATCCACGTTGGCTTCTGCAGGTTTCCTTGGGTCGTGGGGCTGTGTTTTGAGAGAGATCACACACCTTGCTGGGACAGACCTCTGAAGAGGCCAGCCACAGGTGCAGGCAAAATGTCAGGGGCAAAGACTGCCAGAACATGGCTACACAACCCAAGAAAACGACAAAAACAGTTGATGAAGAAAAAGAAGAACAGTTGGGTTTTATTCCCTGCTTTTAACTACCTAAAGTAATTTCAAAGCAGCTTACAACTGCCTCCCCGCAAGCTTGGTATAGTGGTTAGGAGTGCAGACTTCTAATCTAGCATGCCAGATTCGATTCTGCACTCCGCCACACTCCCCGCAGCCAGCTGGGTGGCCTTGGGTTCGCCACGGCACTGATAAAGCTGTTCTGACAGAGCAGTGATATCAGGGCTCTCTCAGCCTCACCCACCTCGCAGGGTGTCTGTTGTGGGGAGAGGAACGGGAAGGCGACTGGAAGACGCTTTGAGACTCCTTCAGGTAGAGAAAAGTGGCGTAGAAGAATCAACTCTTCTTCTTCTTCACACAACAGACACCCTTTGAGGTAGGTGAGGCTGAGAGAGCTCTGACAGAAATGCTCAGTGATAACAGCTCTAACAGGACTGTGACATAACCAAGGTCAGCCAGGGAGGAGCAGGGACCCGGCTTGCCAGATCGGAAGACCCCGCTCTTCGCCACGACCCCAAGCTGGCCGTGAAAGCCCCCACCTGGAGCTGGGCCGCCCTGCCCACGCGTGGCCACCAGCCTCACCCTGGTCAGCACAGAGGGCGTCGTTCTCATCGCTGCCGTCCCCGCAGTCGTCTTCCCCGTCGCAGGCCAACGGTTCAGGGACGCAGCGCCCGTTCCTGCAGGCGAACTGGTCGCTGGCGCAGGTGCAGTTCTCTTCGTCGCTGTCGTCCCCGCAGTGGTCCACCCCATCGCAGGCCAGAAACTCGTAGACGCACCGTCCGTTCCCGCAGCGGAACTGGGACTCGGCACAGGTGCAGTTCTCCTCGTCGCTGTCGTCCCCGCAGTGGTCGAGGCCGTCGCAGCTCAGCTCCAGGGGCACGCAGCGGCCGTTGGCGCAGGGGAACTGGCTCTCGGTGCAGGCGCAGCCGGCCTCGTCGCTCCCGTCGCGGCAGTTGTCGTCCCCGTCGCAGAGCTCGCCCTCCTCGACCCGGTGGCCGTTGCGGCAGTGGAAGAAGGGGCAAGGGCAGCCGGCCTCGTCGCTGTCGTCCCCGCAGTCGTCGTAGCCGTCGCAGGCCCAGAGCTGAGGGATGGCCTCCCCGTTGCGGCACCGGAATTCATTGAGGAAGCAGAAGGGGCTGCAGAGGTCTTCTTCGTCGCCCTCGTCCCGGCAGCCTTCCCCTGAAAGCAGGCGGAGGAGAAGAGCCCGTCAGTCCTTTGGAAAGCTGGTCTGGCTGTTTTTCGGTTCAGAACCGGACTTTTGTTCGTCGCTGCTCAGAAAGAAATTTGTGAAATGCATGCATGCTGGCACTGGCTCATGGGGTCTGTAGTCCATGCACTTCTGGAGAGCCACAGTTTGTCCACCCCTGGTATAGATCAAGATGGGCAGCCTTGTGAGACTGTAGCTGTAGAAAAGAACAAGAGTCCAGGAGCCCTTAAAGCCTAGCAAAATGTGGGACGGGGGGGGGGAGGCTTTCGTGAATCTCTGCTCACTTAGAAGAGCAGGGAGGGACCTCCAGGGCCATCTAGTCCAGCCCCCCGCACTAGGCAAGACACTCACAACTCCCTGCCCACCCACAGGGGCCCCAGTACCACGGCCAGATGGTGGGCAGTTCCATGCCCCTGATAAAAAGTCAGACCCCCTGGCCAGTCTGGCCTGGAGGAAATTCACCTTCTGAACCCAAAGTGGCAATCAACATTTCCCTGGGCCTGCAAGGAAGGGCCACAGGAGACAAAGACTGGCACATCCCTTCCTGCCCGCCCACCCACTCACCATGTGCTCGTTCATAAAATCAGCATTTCTGTCAGACTATCTAGCCTTTGCTTAAAAACTTCCAAAGGAGGAGAACCCACCACCTCCCAGGGAAGGGAGGTGAGAAACCGCTGAAATGGTCAGGAACTTCTTCCAAATGTTTAGACGGAATTTATTTTGAATTAATTTCATCCCATTGGTTCTGGTCTGTCCCTCCAGGGCAAGAGAGAACAACTCCGCTCCATCTTCTACATGGCAGCCTTCTAAATACTTGAAGATGGTGATCAGATCCCCTCTCAGTCGTCTCCTCAAGGATAAACAGACCAAGCTCCCCCAACCTTTCCTCCTATGTCTTGGTCCCCAAACCCCTCACCATCTTTGTTGCCCTCCTCTGGACACGCTCCAGTTTGTCTACATCCCTCTTCAACTTTAAGTATTTGAAAGGTTGTCACTTGGAGGAGGGCAGGATGCTGTTCCCATTGGCTGCAGAGGAGAGGATACGCAGTAATGGGTTTAAACTACAAGTACAACGATATAGGCTAGATCTCAGGAAAAAGTTTTTCACAGTCAGAGTAGTTCAGCAGTGGAATAGGCTGCCTAAGGAGGTGGTGAGCTCCCCCTCACTGGCAGTCTTCAAGCAAAGGTTGGATACACACTTTTCTTGGATGCTTTAGGATGCTCTGGGCTGGTCCTGCGTTGAGCAGGGGATTGGACTAGATGGCCTGCATGGGCCCTTCCAACTCTATGATTCTTAAAGCAAAGGCTGGATACACACTTTTCTTGGATGCTTTAGGATGCTTAGGGCTGATCCTGCGTTGAGCAGGGGGTTGGACTAGATGGCCTGTGTGGCCCCTTCCAACTCTATGATTCTATGATTCTATGATTCTATGATTCTATGATTCTATGATTCTATGATTCTATGATTCTATGATAACTGGGGTGCCCAGAACTGAACACAGGACTCAAAGTGAGGCCGAACCAGAGCAGAGTAAAGTGGTACCATCACCTCCCGTGATCTGGACACGATACTTCTTTTCATACTGCCCCAAGTCCCATATTCTTCAGACACAGCTAGAATGGGGGTCCGTCTGCCCTTAGATCACAAGGTTAGTAGATTTCCACTCTGAATCTGTACAGACTTCCGAGGAAGTAGGTCAAGATGGGCAGCCCTGTCAGTCTGTCTGCGGCAGCAGAAAAGAGCCAGAGTCCAGAAGAACCTTCAAGACAAACAACATTTTTGGCAGCGGAGGAGCTTTGGAGAGTCGCTGCTCATTTCTTGCATATTAATTAACAGTCCGTGGATTAATTGGAACACCCATGAGTTGCTGGAGCTCCCTGCAAGGGGGGGGGTAGGGGTGGCTGCCGGTTTTCTAGGGGGACTCGACAAACTCACGGGGAACATCTGTGGCTCTTAGCCAGGATGGCCGAACGCCAACTCCTTGGTCGGAGACAGAAACCCTGAGAACGTCGGTGGCCGGAAGGAAGAAGGTGGGGCGGGGGCGGACTTTGGCCCTGCTTGTGGGAAACAGGATGCTGGAGTGGGTGGGCCTTCTTCTGGGCCAGCAGGGGTCTTCTGAGGCTATCGTGGCTGGCAGGGGTCCCCCTAGGCCCCGAAAGGGCTTTCCCAAGACCTGCTTCCGGAGATATTTTTAAAAACAGAAACACCAGGGATTGAACATGGAAAGATGCATCTGTGCTTCTGAGGGGGGGGGGTCATGATCTCTTCACGCCTGGACCCCGGAGAAGAAAAAGGAGAGACGCTCTTGTCCTGCCTCCGCCCTCCTCCGTAAGAACCTAAGAAGAACGCTGCTGGGTCAGGCCAGGGAGGGTCCCTCCAGTCCAGCCTCCCGTCTCACCCAGGGGCCAGCCAGTTCCTCTGCAGGGCCAGCCACAGGGCAGAGAGGCCGAGGCCTTCCCCTGAGAAGACCCTCAGAAGAGCCCTGCTGGATCAGGCCAGGGAGGGTCCCTCCAGTCCAGCCTCCCGTCTCACCCGGGGGTCAGCCAGTTCCTCTGCAGGGCCAGCCACAGGGCAGAGAGGCCGAGGCCTTCCCCTGAGAAGACCCTCAGAAGAGCCCTGCTGGGTCAGGCCAGGGAGGGTCCCTCCAGTCCAGCCTCCCGTCTCACCCGGGGGCCAGCCAGTTCCTCTGCAGGGCCAGCCACAGGGCAGGGAGGCCAAGGCCTTCCCCTGAGAAGACGCTCAGAAGAGCCCTGCTGGGTCAGGCCAGGGAGGGTCCCTCCAGTCCAGCCTCCCGTCTCACCCGGGGGCCAGCCAGTTCCTCTGCAGGGCCAGCCACAGGGCAGGGAGGCCAAGGCCTTCCCCTGATGAGACCCCCAGAAGAGCCCTGCTAGGTCAGGCCAGGGAGGGTCTCTCCAGTCCAGCCTCCCATCTCACCCGGGGGCCAGCCAGTTCCTCTGCAGGGCCAGCCACAGGGCAGGGAGGCCAAGGCCTTCCCCTGAGAAGACGCTCAGAAGAGCCCTGCTGGGTCAGGCCAGGGAGGGTCCCTCCAGTCCAGCCTCCCGTCTCACCCAGGGGCCAGCCAGTTCCTCTGCAGGGCCAGCCACAGGGCAGGGAGGCCAAGGCCTTCCCCTGAGAAGACGCTCAGAAGAGCCCTGCTGGGTCAGGCCAGGGAGGGTCCCTCCAGTCCAGCCTCCCGTCTCACCCAAGGGCCAGCCAGTTCCTCTGCAGGGCCAGCCACAGGGCAGGGAGGCCAAGGCCTTCCCCTGAGAAGACCCTCAGAAGAGCCCTGCTGGGTCAGGCCAGGGAGGGTCCCTCCAGTCCAGCCTCCCGTCTCACCCAGGGGCCAGCCAGTTCCTCTGCAGGGCCAGCCACAGGGCAGAGAGGCCGAGGCCTTCCCCTGAGAAGACCCTCAGAAGAGCCCTGCTGGGTCAGGCCAGGGAGGGTCCCTCCAGTCCAGCCTCCCGTCTCACCCGGGGGCCAGCCAGCTCCTCTGCAGGGCCAGCCACAGGGCAGGGAGGCCGAGGCCTTCCCCTGAGAAGACGCTCAGAAGAGCCCTGCTGGGTCAGGCCAGGGAGGGTCCCTCCAGTCCAGCCTCCCGTCTCACCCAGGGGCCAGCCAGTTCCTCTGCAGGGCCAGCCACAGGGCAGAGAGGCCGAGGCCTTCCCCTGATAAGACCCTCAGAAGAGCCCTGCTGGGTCAGGCCAGGGAGGGTCCCTCCAGTCCAGCCTCCCGTCTCACCCGGGGGCCAGCCAGTTCCTCTGCAGGGCCAGCCACAGGGCAGGGAGGCCGAGGCCTTCCCCTGAGAAGACCCTCAGAAGAGCCCTGCTGGGTCAGGCCAGGGAGGGTCCCTCCAGTCCAGCCTCCCGTCTCACCCAGGGGCCAGCCAGTTCCTCTGCAGGACCAGCCACAGGGCAGGGAGGCCAAGGCCTTCCCCTGATGAGACCCCCAGAAGAGCCCTGCTAGGTCAGGCCAGGGAGGGTCTCTCCAGTCCAGCCTCCCGTCTCACCCGGGGGCCAGCCAGTTCCTCTGCAGGGCCAGCCACAGGGCAGGGAGGCCAAGGCCTTCCCCTGAGAAGACGCTCAGAAGAGCCCTGCTGGGTCAGGCCAGGGAGGGTCCCTCCAGTCCAGCCTCCCGTCTCACCCAGGGGCCAGCCAGTTCCTCTGCAGGGCCAGCCACAGGGCAGAGAGGCCGAGGCCTTCCCCTGATAAGACCCTCAGAAGAGCCCTGCTGGGTCAGGCCAGGGAGGGTCCCTCCAGTCCAGCCTCCCGTCTCACCCAGGGGCCAGCCAGTTCCTCTGCAGGGCCAGCCACAGGGCAGAGAGGCCGAGGCCTTCCCCTGAGAAGACCCTCAGAAGAGCCCTGCTGGGTCAGGCCAGGGAGGGTCCCTCCAGTCCAGCCTCCCGTCTCACCCAGGGGCCAGCCAGTTCCTCTGCAGGGCCAGCCACAGGGCAGGGAGGCCAAGGCCTTCCCCTGAGAAGACCCTCAGAAGAGCCCTGCTGGGTCAGGCCAGGGAGGGTCCCTCCAGTCCAGCCTCCCGTCTCACCCAGGGGCCAGCCAGTTCCTCTGCAGGGCCAGCCACAGGGCAGGGAGGCCGAGGCCTTCCCCTGAGAAGACCCTCAGAAGAGCCCTGCTGGGTCAGGCCAGGGAGGGTCCCTCCAGTCCAGCCTCCCGTCTCACCCAGGGGCCAGCCAGTTCCTCTGCAGGGCCAGCCACAGGGCAGAGAGGCCGAGGCCTTCCCCTGATAAGACCCTCAGAAGAGCCCTGCTGGGTCAGGCCAGGGAGGGTCCCTCCAGTCCAGCCTCCCGTCTCACCCAGGGGCCAGCCAGTTCCTCTGCAGGGCCAGCCACAGGGCAGAGAGGCCAAGGCCTTCCCCTGAGAAGACCCTCAGAAGAGCCCTGCTGGGTCAGGCCAGGGAGGGTCCCTCCAGTCCAGCCTCCCGTCTCACCCAGGGGCCAGCCAGTTCCTCTGCAGGGCCAGCCACAGGGCAGAGAGGCCGAGGCCTTCCCCTGAGAAGACGCTCAGAAGAGCCCTGCTGGGTCAGGCCAGGGAGGGTCCCTCCAGTCCAGCCTCCCGTCTCACCCGGGGGCCAGCCAGTTCCTCTGCAGGGCCAGCCACAGGGCAGAGAGGCCGAGGCCTTCCCCTGAGAAGACCCTCAGAAGAGCCCTGCTGGGTCAGGCCAGGGAGGGTACCTCCAGTCCAGCCTCCCGTCTCACCCGGGGGCCAGCCAGCTCCTCTGCAGGGCCAGCCACAGGGCAGGGAGGCCGAGGCCTTCCCCTGAGAAGACGCTCAGAAGAGCCCTGCTGGGTCAGGCCAGGGAGGGTCCCTCCAGTCCAGCCTCCCGTCTCACCCAGGGGCCAGCCAGTTCCTCTGCAGGGCCAGCCACAGGGCAGAGAGGCCGAGGCCTTCCCCTGATAAGACCCTCAGAAGAGCCCTGCTGGGTCAGGCCAGGGAGGGTCCCTCCAGTCCAGCCTCCCGTCTCACCCGGGGGCCAGCCAGTTCCTCTGCAGGGCCAGCCACAGGGCAGAGAGGCCGAGGCCTTCCCCTGAGAAGACCCTCAGAAGAGCCCTGCTGGGTCAGGCCAGGGAGGGTACCTCCAGTCCAGCCTCCCGTCTCACCCGGGGGCCAGCCAGCTCCTCTGCAGGGCCAGCCACAGGGCAGGGAGGCCGAGGCCTTCCCCTGAGAAGACGCTCAGAAGAGCCCTGCTGGGTCAGGCCAGGGAGGGTCCCTCCAGTCCAGCCTCCCGTCTCACCCAGGGGCCAGCCAGTTCCTCTGCAGGGCCAGCCACAGGGCAGAGAGGCCGAGGCCTTCCCCTGATAAGACCCTCAGAAGAGCCCTGCTGGGTCAGGCCAGGGAGGGTCCCTCCAGTCCAGCCTCCCGTCTCACCCGGGGGCCAGCCAGTTGCTCTGCAGGGCCAGCCACAGGGCAGAGAGGCCGAGGCCTTCCCCTGAGAAGACCCTCAGAAGAGCCCTGCTGGGTCAGGCCAGGGAGGGTCCCTCCAGTCCAGCCTCCCGTCTCACCCAGGGGCCAGCCAGTTGCTCTGCAGGGCCAGCCACAGGGCAGAGAGGCCGAGGCCTTCCCCTGAGAAGACCCTCAGAAGAGCCCTGCTGGGTCAGGCCAGGGAGGGTCCCTCCAGTCCAGCCTCCCGCCTCACCGAGGGGCCAGCCAGTTCCTCTGCAGGGCCAGCCACAGGGCAGAGAGGCCGAGGCCTTCCCCTGAGAAGACCCTCAGAAGAGCCCTGCTGGGTCAGGCCAGGGAGGGTCCCTCCAGTCCAGCCTCCCGTCTCACCCAGGGGCCAGCCAGCTCCTTTGAAGGTCCAGTGACAGGTTGCAGAGGCTGAGGCCTTCTCTTGATGCTGCCGCCTGGCTCTGGGATTCAGAGGTTGACTGCCTCTGAATCTGGAGGTTCCACTCAGCTCCCATGGTTAGTGGCCATTGACAGGCCTCTCCTCCCCAAAACTTTTTTTATTCCTGTGGCCACCACTACTGCCTGCAGCAGCACATGACACAGCTGCATCGCTCTGTGCAAAGTATTATTTGCTCCTTGGGAGACCTCGTGTGCCACCACCTTGGGAGGGGGAGAGAGAAAACGTCTCCACTTTGTGCGTCGTCCATAATTCCATGGGCCTCTATTGTGTCTCCCCCTCAGGTGCCTCTTTTAGAAACGGAAAACTCCCCGACTGTTCAGCCTTCCTCACAGGGAAGATGCTCCAACCCCCCCCCCACAGCCCCCCCCCACAGCATCCCAGCTGCCCCCTCCGCACTTTCCTGAGTCCGGCAACAACCCTTTTGAAGAAGAAGAGCTGCTGTTTTTTTATATTCCGCTTTGCACTCCCCAGTGGAGCCCCAAAGCAGCTTACAACCATTGATCCCTTCTCCTCCCTACAACAGACACCCTGCGAGATAGGTGAGCCTGAGAGAGCTCTGAGAGAACTGTGACTGGCCCAAGGTCGCCCAGCCGGCTGCCTCTGGAGGAGTGGGGAAACAAACCCGATTCTCCAGCTTAGAGGTCGCCCCTCTTTACCGCGACATCAAGCTGCCTCCATGGTAACCAGAACCGAGAGATGTAGTTACCGAGAACTGCTAACTCTGCATGAAGAAGAGCTGGGTTTTATTTTTTGTACCTCACTTTTCACTATCTGAAGGAGTCTCAAAGTGGTTCACAATTGTCATCTCTTCCTCTCCACACAACAGGGACCCTGTGAGGCAGGCTGGCCTGAGAGAGCTCTGAGAGAACTGTGACTGGCCCAAGGTTGCCCACCTGGCTGCATGTGGAGGAGGAGGAGGTGGGGACTCCAAACTGGCTCTCCAGGTTAGAGGCTGCTGCTCCGAACCACGACCCCCAGCTGGCTGCGGAGGCTCCCATGTGCTTTCGTGTGCAGGCAGAATAAACTCTGAGTCCAGCAGGGCACCTTGAAAACCCACCATGTTCTCCGCCGCATGGCAGCTTTCGTGTGCCGCATGCTTCTTCAGAGGCGCTCCAGCAGAAGTGACCAGTGGGCACCCCCAGGCAGAGGGAGAAGCAGCAACCCAGCATGGCGCATGAGGAAGGTGCATAACAGATCCTGGGGCCCCGCAGGAAGAACAAGCATTTGTTTGGGTTTAATTTGGGGGGTGGGGGGGACATAGGGAAGGGAACTGTCACACTAGGGGCTACTTTCCTGCTCCCCCCTCTATCTAGGGGGATGGGCTGGTCGTTCCTATTCCACTTGTCCGGAAGTGGGCATGCGCACGAAAGCTCACACCTTGAATTAAACTGCGTTGTCTTTCAAATGCCCCCCCCTCCACAGGTAGATGGGAGCCAGCCTGTTGTCCTGGCCAAGAGCAGCAGCTTCTAACCTGGTGAGTCAGGTGTGATTCCCCACTCCTCCCCCACATGCAGTTAGTTAGGACATCCCCACATCCCAAGTTAGGAGTTCTCTCAGAGCTCTCTCAGCCCCACCTGCCTCGCAGGGTGTCTGTTGCAGGGAGGGGAAGCAAAAGGTATTTGCAAGCCGCTTTGGGACTCCTTGGGATGTGTCCGTGTGTGCAGAGCCCGCTGGGTGGCGTGGTCAGGAGTGCGGACTTCTGATCTGGCATGCCGGGTTCGATTCCCACATGCAGCCAGCTTGGTGGCCTTGGGCTCGCCACGGCACTGATAAAACTGTTCTGACCAAGCAGGAATCTCAGGGCTCTCTCAGCCTCACCCACCTCACAGGGTGTCTGTTGTGGGGAGAGGAAAGGGAAGGCGATTGGAAGCCACTTTGAGACTCCTTCGGGTAGAAAAAAGTGGCATATAAGAACCAACTCTTCTTCTTCTTCTTCTATATCCAGAATCAGACTTCACAGGTCTTCAAGGAGCCCTGCTGGACTCAGACCCAGGAAGGGTGCCGGCACCCAAAAGCTCCTAAAGGTAAAGGTAAAGGTATCCCCTGTGCAAGCACCGAGTCATGTCTGACCCTTGGGGTGACGCCCTCTAGCGTTTTCATGGCAGACTCAATACAGGGTGGTTTGCCAGTGCCTTCCCCAGTCATGACCGTTTACCCCCCAGCAAGCTGGGTACTCATTTTACCGACCTCGGAAGGATGGAAGGCTGAGTTGACCTTGAGCCGGCTGCTGGGATCGAACTCCCAACCTCATGGGCAGACAGTTCCAGACAGCATATCGCTGCCTTACCACTCTGCGCCACAAGAGGCTCATGTGCGCCACAAGAGGCTCATGGAGGAGCCCTGCTGGACTCAGACCCAGGAAGGGTGCCGGCACCCAAAAGCTCCTGCCCAGAGTTAAACTCGGTTTGTCGTCAAGGTGCTCCTGCATGCGAGATTTAGACCAACCCATCTCCCCAGGCTGGGCAGGATTCTCCAGGCTCTCCGGCAGAGGTCTCTTCTGCCCCCACCCTGCCCCCTTGATCCTTTCCTGGACGAGGTGGGCATGGGAGCCAGCTGGGACCTTCCGGGTGCCAACCAGGGGCTCTGCCTGCCTGCCTGCAGCACACACACACACAGAAACACACACACACACACACACACACACAAAGTGCTCTTCTCCATGCCCAGAAAGGGTCCCCAGCCGGACTCGGGATGCCCTGGCCTTCCCCATCCTCCACCCTGCAAGGGGAGGAAATAACCCCGCGTCCTTCCCAACCCTTCCACCGAAGGTCTGGGTGCGAATTCCGCCCTCAGAAGGACTCACCGGAGCAGCCCCGCAGAAGGAGCAGGGCGGTCGCCCCCAGACCCAGCAGCAGCAGCAGCCAGCGCCGCCTCGTCCACGCCATCCGGACGGAGCGCAGAAAGTCCGCCGGCGCCTCCCTCCCTCCCTCCTCCTCGCGCGGAGCCGCTTGGCCGGGCGAAGGGGTGGGCTGGGGTGGGGGGGGGAGAGGTGGGGCGGGAAAGGCGGGGGCGGGAAAGGCGGGGGGGGGCAGAAGGGGCTCCTCCGGATTGGCCCGAGCCCAGGGAGAAAGTGGGGCTCCGAAGCTGTCCCCGGGGTGGTCTCGTGGGGATGCCAGCCTCCAGGGCGGACCAGGAGATCCCCCCCCCAGAATGAGCCCTCCTCTCCAGACTGCAGAGATCAGTGCCCCCTCCCCCCCTCCCTAGAAAAGGCAGCTTGGGATGGGGGACTCTGGGACCTCATGCCCCACAGAGGTTCAGGGATGCCAGCCTCCAGGCGGGACCTGGGGATCCCCCGGAATGACAGCTTGACGGCTTCTTGGGAATGTTCAGCCTGGAGAAGAGGAGGCTGAGAGGGGACAGGGAGTCTCTCGTGAACTGGCTGACAGGCTGTCAGGGAGTGGCACCTGTGGGCAGCAGAGGAGAGGGCCCGCTGGGATGGGCTTAAACCCTCTCACTCACCCCCTGCCCCCTGCCAGCCCCTTGAGCCTTCCCAGAATCCGCCTCTCCGTCAGACGGCTCTCCAGCCTCTGCTTAAAAATCTCCAAGGAAGATTTTTCTCCCGAGGAAGCCTCTTCCACTGAGGAACCGCTCTGACTCTCAGGAACTTCTTCCGGATGTTTAGATGGAATTTCTTTTGAATTAATGTCATCCCATTGGTTCTGGTCTGTCCCTCTGGGGCAAGAGAGAACAATTCTGCTCCATCCTCCATATGGCTCCCTTTTAAATACTTGAAGATGGCCATCAGTATTTAAAAGTGCTGAACTAGTAGTTCTGCTCACCGTATCCCGAAAACAACTCCGCCAGGGTGGGGGAAATCCAGAGGAGGGCAAGCAAGATGAGGAGGGGGTTGGAGCCCCTCCCGTGTGAGTAAAGCCTGAGGAGATGTAAGGGATGGGGGAGTTAGGAGAGGTTTCTGTAACGATGCAGGTAACAGTGAGAGGGATTATGGGGAGAGTGGCCCACGGTAACATTCTTTGGTGTCCTGGTTAGGAGTGCGGACTTCTAATCTGGTTCGGACTTCTAATCTGGTTCGATTCTGCACTCCCCCACATGCAGCCAACTGGGTGACCTTGGGGTCGCCATAGCACTGAGAAAACTGTTCTGACCGAGCAGGAATATCAGGGCTCTCTCAGCCTCACCCACCCCACAGGGTGTCTGTTGTGGGGAGAGGAATGGGAAGGTGACTGTAATCCGCTTTGAGCCTCCTTTGGGTAGAGAAAAGCAGCATCTAAGAACCAACTCTTCTTCTTCTTCTTCTTCTTCTTCTTCTTCTTCTTCTTCTTCTTCTTCTTCTTCTTCTTAGAATCATAGAATCATAGAATCATAGAGTTGGAAGGGGCCATACAGGCCATCTAGTCCAACCCCCTGCTCAACGCAGGATTAGCCCTAAGCATCCTAAAGCATCCTTCTTCTTCTTCTTCTTTCCCTCTCCCAAAATACCAGAAAACGAGGACACCAGTGATGCAGACAGGGAGTCGGTGCAGAACGGACAAAAGGAAATAGCTCCAAGGGCTCCAAATGTGGAATTCCCTGCCAGAGGATGTCGTGGTGACCACAGGAATATACAGATTTGAAAAGGGGATTAGACAGACTCATGGGGGAGAGGTCTTTCAGTAGCTACCAGGCGCAGGGATTAAAGAGAACCTCCACATTCAGAAGCAGTTAATATCTGAGATCCAGGGACAGGAGGCAACCTTAGGGGAAGGCCTTTCTTCCCTGTTGCTGGCCCTGCAGAAGAACTGGCTGGCCACTGTGTGAAACAGGATGCTGGTCCAGATGGACCCGCACTGGTCTGACCCAGCAGGGCTCTTCTGAGGGTCTTATGTAAACACGGACATCTGGTCTTCAGCAAGGGCTCCCCGGAGTCCCCAGGATGCATTTCCCAGGAATGCTTCTGCCCACACAATTCCCTGTTTTACAGGCAGCTTTTCAAATCTACAGAATGTGTTTTAAATTAAGGCCGAGCCAGTTTTCTGGGAGCTAAAACAACCCAAGGGGAAAAATTAAAGAGTGTTTTATTTCGCCGTGTATTCTTGTAATGTTTGCAATTGTAGACTCTCTTGAATCCCAAGGTGGAAGCAGGATCTTTTAATAAACCAATAAATTGATCACGACTCCTTCTGGCTTTCTTCTGGCCTTCTGGCCCAAACTGCATCCAGTTTTGGGGGCGTAACCAAACAGTATTAGGGCTACGGCTTTCGCAATGCAAAGAAAGACCGCTCCTTTTTTGTTCAGGTATTTGGCGTTCTTCTCAGGACTTTCCAGCTCGGGAAGAACATACATCTGGACTTGCTTTCTTGCCCCCTTCCTTACTATTATTATTCATTCTTGTCTCTTTCTAGGTGTGGCCGGCATCTCAGCCTGACCTGGAGAGCCGACAATGGGCGGTGGAGGCTGAGGCCTCCCCCTGCTGCTTCCATGATTGAAAGAGGGACTCAGACCTTCGGAAGAGGTGGGCCCACACACAAAAGCGTGTCCCTCAAATAAAATGTTGCTGGTCCTCTAGGTGGCCCCGACTCAGACTTGGTTCTGCTGCTTCTGACTGACCGGGCGACCCACCCAAATGCGGTGGTCCCAACGGCCCTGCGTGCCCCGATCAGAGCCAGCCTGTGGGCTTCAGTCAATCACTCCTTTGTTCAATGAAATCTAATTTTGAACCAGATTTTCTCCGAGGAGCTCTGGGTGGTGCCGACATTGCTGGAATGCACAAAATCTGTAGTGTGTATAATTCCACAACACATGAAGAAAAGCCATCTCTCAGAGGAGACGTGGGAGCTTCTTCAGATTAGGAACTTCCTGGTATTTTTTAAACAATCTCCTGCTGGTTCCAGATTGGCTCCTTTGGAGACTTCCTGCTCCTTTGAGCACACTCCCTCCCTGCTTGCCTCCGGAACAGGCAGAATGAAAGAACAACAGTTAGACAGTTAGGACTCTCTCTCTCTCTCTCTCTCTCTCTCTCTCTCTCTCTCTCTCTCTCTCTCTCTCTCTCTCTCTCTCTCTCTCTCTCTCAAGAAGGACGTCGATAAAATTGAAAGGGTACAGAGGAGAGTGACGAGGATGATCTGGGGCCAAGGGACCAAGCCCTATGAAGATAGGTTGAGGGACTTGGGAATGTTCAGCCTGGAGAAAAGGAGGTTGAGAGGGGACATGATAGCCCTCTTTAAGTATTTGAAAGGTTGTCACTTGGAGGAGGGCAGGAAGCTGTTTCTGCTGGCTGCAGAGGACAGGACACGCAGTAATGGGTTTAAACTACAAATACAACGATATAGGCTAGATATCAGGAAAAAAATGTTCACAGTCAGAGTAGTTCAGCAGTGGAATAGGCTGCCTAAGGAGGTGGTGAGCTCCCCCTCACTGGCAGTCTTCAAGCAAAGGTTGGATACACACTTTTCTTGGATGCTTTAGGATGCTTAGGGCTGATCCTGCGTAGAGCAGGGGGTTGGACTAGATGGCCTGTATGGCCCCTTCCAACTCTAGGATTCTGGGATTCTGTGATTCTGTGATTCTGTGATTCTGTGATTCTACTCTTTCTATACAAAGTTTGTTTCTCTTCTCAATAGAATTATTTTATTCTTTTAAGCAGCTTGGTGCTTCGCCTCTGTGGCACATTCAATCTCTGCAAAAACATTCCCCTTCCCTCATTTTATCAACACAACAACCCTGCAAGTTCTCACAATCTGCCAGTCTAAACACTGACGTTTGCCACAGGAACGTGATGGAGATGAGCCAAAAAGTGACTGGCTGTCTAGAACCGCAGCATGAAATCCAGGCCTCGTTTTGGGCCCGCTTAGATCTCTCCAGCATGGGATGGAAACGGGGAGGCTCCAGTGGAGCAGAAGAGTCCTTTGTTCCCCACAGACGGCTCTTTTACCCCAGGGCGAAAATTGCCTTGGGACATGGTGAGAGAACAGCCCAGCCTGTCCAAGCTCCTTTGCTCTTCTTCCAGCCGGCCTTTGAGGGTCTTTGCTCCGCTGAAATTCCCCGACATGTTTTGTGAAAGAATTCCCCCCCCCCCCCCGGGCTCTCTTTGCAAGACCACAGGTCTCTTTCAAAAGCGGGAGCCTGTGGTTTGCCCCCCAGGCAGGAATGTCGGGGGTAATTGGTGACCCAGACGTCAATGGGCAATTTCCAGCCACGAGTGTGAATCTGGCGGCTCTCATTATGACCTTCGTAGGTCACTCGCACGTTTGCCGTGGGGGCCCCTCCCACAATAATCAGATCAATATTAAAGATTATTTTTGATATAACTTTTTAAACATTAACTTTCTTATCTGTCTTAAGCAAAGCTTAATAGATTTTCATGGGCCCTGACATTTCATTTTTTCCTTATGGGAGGAAAAAATGAAACAATTTTCTTCTGGTTTTACAAGAAATTAAAACAGGCCCTAGACATCTTGGTTACTGTGCCTAACGGGCAAGTCAGTCCTGTCCATCGTATTCATTCACACATAGAAAATAACGTCAGAGAGGCCATGTTGGATCAGGCCAAGGGCTCATCCAGGCCAGCCCTCCGTGTTACCCAGGGGCCCAGACCCAGGGGCCATCAGGAGGTCCTCCAGCAGGGCAGAAATCCAGAAGGCTTCCCACTCTTACCCCCCCCCCCAAGCACCAAGAAGGCAGAGCATCCCTGCCCCAATCCTAAGAATGAAAGTGAAACCATGTTGGATCAGGCCAATGTCTTGCGCAGTCCGACACTTTGTACCACACAGTGGCCAAAACCCACGAGCCATCTGGAGGCCCTCCCCATCTTGCCCCCAAGCACCACCCCAGAGAGAGCGTTCCATCTGCGCCATGAGTCAGTCGAATAGCCACCGAGGGACCCCTGCCCCAGATGTTTATCCAGTCCCCTCTGGAAGCTGTCCAGGCTTGTAACCACCACCCCAGAGAGCCAGCCTGGAGTCGTGGTCAAGAGGGGCTGGAGAGCCAGGTTTGATTCCCCGCTCCTCCTCCACAGGCAGCCAGCTGGGTGACTGTTGTGTCTGTGGACCTGCAGAGGACGGAGCTTGATGTCTGGAACAGGATCGGAGCTTACAATATAATTGGCCAATGCGCAGCTAGATCCAGTCAGCTGAAAATGAAACTGACCAACGGGACATACGGGGGGGGGGGGAGAGATCCATCCTCTGCTTGTGTAGATAAGTTGGTTTTATTGTTTTTTTGTGGGGGGGTTGGTTGCTTCAGTTCAGTCCTTCTTGTACCACACTGGGGCCCTAATAAAGAGCTCAAATCACTTCTAGTGTCGGGGCCCACCTCGGGACCTACAGATTTAAAAGTTACCCTGGGCCAATCACAGTTCTCTTAGAGCTGTTCTGGCAGAGCAGTTCTTCCAGTGCTCTCTCAGCCCCACCCACCTCACAGGGTGCCTGTTGTGGGGAAGGGAAGGAGATTGTCAGCTTGAGCAGGGAAAAGCGGGGGACAACAACCAGCTCTCCTACTTCTCCCCGCAGAGCGAATTCCACGGGCAAAGGACGCTTGGGTGATGAAGTGGCTCCTGTGATCCCTCCTCCTCCGCCTGCTGCTCCTTCATTTCACTTTCACGCAGTGCCCACAAACTCCCGCTTGACCCGCCATCTCTGGACTGTTTCCTGCCCCTTTCTGCCCTGGGGCCAGCAGATGGGAAGGCCGAATCCTCCCTCCCTTATGGGCTCAAGGCTGCAGCCGGCTCCATCCCTGCCTGCTCCCTCCTTGGGACGGGACCCTGGGCGGAAGGCCAACATCTCCCCCCAGCCCTGCCGACACAAGAGGCCGTTTTGTTCCAGCCCTTCAGCTTTAGGGGAGTCTCCCCCCCCCCAGCACCGCCCCGCTCTTCCTTTTGCCTGCAAGACAAGAGCCTACGTGGCGTCCTGGTGAAGAGCAGCAACTCCTAATCCGGCTAGCTGGGGTTGAACCCCCCTCTCCTCCTCCACAGGCAGCCAGCTGGGTGACCATGGGCTAGTCACAGCCCTGATAGCGCTGTTCTGACTGAGCGGTTCTCTCAGAGCTCTCTCAGCCCCACTTGCCTCACAAAGTGTCTGTTGTGGGGAGAGGAGGGGAAGGCGATTGGAAGCCGCTTTGAGACTCCTTCGGGCAGTGGAGAGCGGGGCATAAATCCCGACCCTCCGTCTTCTGAGCAGGACGTTGGACTAGGTGGTCTAGATGACCCCTCCACGTTCAGTGATCCTATAACATGTTTTATTAAAACACTTAAAACATCCGTGCAGGGGGTGGGGTGGGGGGGGAGTGCCCTGTGCCCCCCAACTCCCGGGCGCCTGGCGGGATTCAGATTCCGGCGCAGTCCTTCAAATGCCCCAATTTTGGCACGGCCGCCCGGCGACACGTTTCCCGCGAGGCTCTGCCTCCCTCCCTCCCTCCGGGAGAGAAAGCAAGGGGTCGCCGGGAGATGCGAGCTCATTCCGGGAGATCTCCCCCTCGCGCCGGGAGGTTGGCAGCGCCAGAAGGCGAAGAGCCCGTAAACCCGCGCTCCCGGCGCCTTCGCCTCCCCTGGGAAGGAGCGGGTTAAAAGAGGGAGCGCGGCGGCCTAGAGCGGCGGGGGCGGGGACTCCCGGGCCGGCCACGCCCCTTCCTGCCCCGCCCCCGCCTGAGCAGGGGGGCTGCGGCTGCCTCCCCCCGCCCCCCCCCAGCCCAGCCTGCCGCGGCGGCTTCAGGGGTCGAGCCCGGGCGGATGCAAGAGGGGGACAAGGGGGGGGGTCCTTCTTTGGGGGGGATCAAAGCTGGAGGGGGCGGGAGGGCCAGGGGTGCCTCCCCCCCCCCTTCTGGGCCACCCCCCAAGGAAGGGGCTCCAGCCACTGCCCTGCGGAGGAGCCCAGCGCGGGCCACGAGGGAGCCTCGCAAGAGCAGAACCGGGTTCGGTGCCCCACTCCTCCTCCTCCTCCTCCCCATGCAGCCCGCTGGGTGACTTTGGGCCAGTCTGAGCAGTTCTCTCAGAGCTCTCGCAGCTCCACCTACCTCCCGGGGGCGAGGAAAGGAAAGGGGTTGGTCAGCTGCTCGGTTTGATCCCCAGCTCTTCGTCCACATGAGGACTGCTGGGTGACCTGGGGCCAGCCACAGTCCTATGAGAGCTTTTTTGGCAGAGCAGTTCTGTCAGAGCTCCCTCAGCCCTGCCTACCTCACAGGCTATCTGTTGTGGGGAGAGGAAGGGAAGGCCATCAGAAGCCACCTTGAGACTCCTTAAGTAGTGGAAAGCGGGGTAGAGAACGCAGCCATACTGTTCCCCTGGAGAGCAGGGTCTGCTTTGGAGAGGGGACTTGTGTGGCTTTGGGCCCCAGGACTCCCCCAGCCTGGTTCAGGCACCCCTCACCCCACACCACACTGGGGGTGAGTAGGGAGCCTGGCAGCCCTAATAAATACGAGCACCTAAATGTTCCAGCCACTCCGTGGCAGGTGGGGAGCCCCCAAAGAGCTCGGTCGCATCTCCCTGGAAAGTGTGACGCTCGCATTCCTGCAACAGACGGGAAATAGACTGGCCCCAGGTCAGGTCCCCATCTTGACCCCGTTTCCCCCACTGGTCTGCCCAGCTGGCAGAGCCCGTTTGTGTCCACTGAGCCGTCTTCCCTACCTGAGGTAGTGGCTCAAATCCTGCAGGCCTCTCCTTGGTGCTCATCAGAATATGGGCAGGGGGGGGAGTGGAACGGATGGCAGCCGCGTTTTCACAGCCGTCCCCTCCCTGCCCGGTGGCTGGCCCTCAAGAGCCCCTGGTGAGACGGGAGGCTGGACTGGAGGGGCCCTCCCTGGCCTGGCCCAGCAGGGCTCTCCTGAGATGCTTAAGGACGAAACCAGAGAGCACTTCCTAAAATGCAGCCACAGACGCTGGGCAATCTTGCAGCAGGAGCGGAAAGGGCAACACGGTGGTTCTGAGAGACAATGGGGCCAGGAACCGTCCACATAGTTCCTGAAGGGTAGAAGAGCTGGACCGGGGTCTGGTAGCATCTCAGAGTTTGTGGGGTGGGGGGCGGGGGCTGAGCCTTTGAGAGTCGGAGCTTCCCCTGTCAGAACGAGAGCCGTCGGTGTCCCTTAGGAGAACCAGCAGCCTGGGAAGCTGGGAAGGGTCTGCTTCCTACCAGGAGATAAATAAATACTCTAAGATTACGAATGAAAAAGTTTTCCCCTTGTGTGTCTCACAGGCAGTGGTGCCACCCCCTGGACCGTCCCCTCATTGGGGACGATGGAGCCAGCTCAGGTAAGGGAGGAATCGGGGGGGGGGGCAGTGGAAGGTAGAATGTTGCAGTTGTGAGATGCGAGTTCAGATTTCGACTGAGCTGCAGAAGTTTCTTGAGTGACCTTGGGTCGGTCTGTCTCCCCTTCCTTCTTTCTGTCCATCTTCCCCCCCCCTCTTTATCTCTCTCTCTCTCTCTCTCTCTCTCTCTCTCTCTCTCTCTCTCTCTCTCTCTCTGTCTCTCTGGGTCTGGCCCAGCAGGGCTCTCCCGATGTCCTCAGGAAGGCCTCAGCCTCCTTGCCCTGTGGCTGGATCCCCAGAGGAACTGCTTGGCCACTCTGTGGGACAAGACAAGATGCTGGACTAGACCCCGTGTCTTGTAAGAATGGGGTTGTGCTGAAAAGCAGTGACTTTCTAACGTGACGTGTTGCATGACCTTGGGCCAGTTCCAGTTCTTTCAGAGCTCTCTGAGCTTCACCCCTCTCACAATGTTGTTCGGAGAAGAAGGGAAAGATGTTTGTAAGCTGCTTTGAGACTCCAGGTCAGGGGTAGTCAAACTGCGGCCCTCCAGATGTCCATGGAATACAATTCCCAGAAGCCCCTGCCAGCGAATGCTGGCAGGGGCTTCTGGGAATTGTAGTCCATGGACATCTGGAGGGCCGCAGTTTGACTACCTCTGCTCCAGGTAGTGAAAAGCGAAATACAAACACCAACTCTTCTTTCGGGGTGGCCAAACTGTGGCTCTCCAGAGTCAGTGGACTACAATTACCATGAGGCCCTGCCAGTTAAGCATGCTGGCAGGGGCTCATGGTCACTGTAGTTCATGGGCACTGGAGAACCACAGTACAGCCACTTTGGGTATATAGTATATATGGTGTTTTTAAAGAATATCCTATATATTTGTGTATTTTTATGTAATTACTTACCTTTGAAAATAACTGTATTACAACCAGAAAAAAAAATCACATTTCAATTTGGAAACGGCCCTGAGCGTACAGTAAAGAGAGAGCTGATTAAATTGAGCAACAGAATTTTAAATAAAATACCAGAAGAAGAAGAAGAAGAAGAAGAAGAGTTGGTTCTTATATGCCGCTTTTCCCTACCCGAAGGAGGCTCAAAGCGGCTTACAGTCGCCTTCCCATTCCTCTCCCCACAACAGACACCCTGCGAGGTGGGTGAGGCTGAGAGAGCCCTGATATCACTGCCCGGTCAGAACAGTTTTATCAGTGTCGTGACTAGCCCAAGGTCACCCAGCTGGTTGCATGTGGGGGAGTGCAGAATCGAACCCGGCATGCCAGATTAGAAGTCCACACTCCTAACCACTTCACCAAACTGGCTCTCAGAACCCATCCCCCTCCCCAAAATAATGCCCAGCCCTGTTTGAAGCATCATTGGGGGCGGGGACATCATCCTCTGGGCAGGGAATTGGGGTCCCTGTGGGTGGGCAGGTAATTGTGAGTTTCCTGCATTCTGCAGGGGGCTGGACTAGATGACCCTGGAGGTCCCTTCCAACTCTACGATTCTAACCTTTAAATCCCCCAAGGAGTCACCCAGTGACTGTAGCTTCTCGTCTCTCTGCAAACTCCTGTGCGTGTTTGCGGTGGGCTTATGTCTGCTTGCGGTGTGCTTCCTTCCTCTTCCAGGAGCTCGTGACCTTCAAGGAGGTGTACGTGTATTTCACCGAGGAGGAGTGGGCTCTGCTGGATCGGGAGCAAAGGGCCTTGTTCATCGAGGTCATGCTGGAGAATTACGGGATCGTGGCCTCTCTGGGTAAGGCGGCCTCCTTGTCCTTGGCTGGTAGGTGCAGAAGTGAGAAACCCCCGGGCTAGTCAGGGCGGAAGTGTGAGCATCCCTTGGGATTGATGTGACTTCGGTGAGGGTCAGAAACCCTGCAGTGGATGTCCCAAGCTGGCCTGGTTTGGGTCCTGGAGAGGGCCTGGGTGGGAGACCTCCTAGACGTCCAGGGCTGCTACACGGAGGCCAGCGACGGCCAACCACCCCAGCGACGTCCCTTGCTTTGACCTGGATCGCCCAGGGTAGCCAGATCTCATTAGAGCTGGGAAGCTAGCCCTGCTTAGTACTTGGATGGGAGACCTCACAGAGGCAGGCTGCCTCTGCATATCTTTTGCCCTGACCCGGATTGCCCCCCAAGCACCAAGAAGAAGAGTTGGATTTTATACTCCACTTTTCACTGCCCGAAGGAATGCCAAAGCGGCTTACAAACACCTTTCCCTTCCTCTCTCTACCCTGTGAGGTAGATAAGGCTGAGAGAGCTCTAACAGAACTGCTCTGTGAGAACAGCTCTCAGATAATTGTGATGGCAAACTGAGTCTGTTAATCTCTTGCCTCGGTTTGCCAGTTGTTCTTTTATTTTATAATTATACTTATTTTCCTCCCCTTCTCCTGAGACTAGGAGCAGATTGTGTCATAATAGAATTGCAGATAGAATAAACAGATGAAAACAGCCCAAATTGAAATAAATCCTAAAACTTAAGCCTCAACCGAAGGCCTGGTGGGAGAACCCTGTTTTACACACCTCGTGGGACTGTCTAAGGCAGGGGTGGTCAAACTGCGGCCCTCCAGATGTCCATGGACTGCTATTCCCAGGAGCCCTGAAAGTGAAAGAGGGCCGCAGTTTGACCACCCCTGGTCTAAGGTCCTGCAGGGCTTGAGTCTCATTCGGCAGAACGTTCCACCAGGCGGGGGCCAGAGCCAAAAAGGCCCTGCCTCTGGTTGAGGCCAAACTCATCTCCTTGGGGCCGGGGACCTTGAGCAAATTTTGTTTACCGGACCTTCTTGGTCTTTGGGGTGTGCACACTTGACAACACTACACCCACACACACACACACACCCGCTCTCCTGCGAGTCCCGCAAAGCCCTGTTGGACTTTTGTGCCAAAACGGCCGTTCCATCCTCTCCCCCCCTTTTTTTTTTTTTTGAAGCAGGGATTTTCAAAGGTGCTTGGAACATTTTGTCTTCTCTCTTCCTTTCCAAAGGCTTGGTTCCTAATCCTGACCTGGTGTTTCGGCTGAAAGAAGAGGAAGAGCTGGTTGGAGCCCGTTGGGGGCGCAGGGGGCATTCGGCAGGTGGGCGTCCGTGTGTTTGCCCCGGGATGTGTCCCCTGCAGGCTAGCTGGGGCGGGGGGCGGGGGGGGCTTCCCTAGGGTAAAGTCACAGGCATAACAGTGTGGTGCAGGTAAGCTATAGCTTAACATTGAATTAAGATAGTAAAACTTAAAATCTTTAAAATCGATCGTACCAACTGATTGGCCAGGGCTTAAAAAAGGCAGTCTGCCTTGACCCCTGATTAGGTGCCCAGACTGTTCGCCTAACAGATCTTCTCCCCCCCCCCCCCTCCAGCCGATGGTGAGCGAAGCAGTGAAGATCCCAGAGAGCCGTTTGCAGCTTCTGTAACCAGAGACAATCTTGGGACAAGGGAGGAACCTTTCCGGAACCCAACAGCATCAAGAAGGCAGGGCGAAAACCAGGTTGGGGACAAACCGTACAGATGCCCGGAGTGCGGGAAGAGCTTTTCGGAGAGATCCAGCCTCAAGAGGCACCAGACCGTCCACTCGGAGGAGAAGCCGTACGAGTGCCTGCAGTGTGGGAAGACCTTCAGGTGGAGCACGAACCTCACTTCCCACCAGAGGACCCACACGGGGGAGAAGCCCTTCGCATGCTCCGTGTGCGGCAAGAGCTTCAGCCACAACAGGAAGCTCACCTACCACCTGCAGGTCCACACGGGGGAGAAGCCGCACAAGTGCGCGGAGTGCGGCAAGAACTTTGGGAAGAAGGACCACCTGGCCGCCCATCAGAGAGTCCACACGGGGGAGAAGCCGTACACGTGTTCCGAGTGCGGGAAGCGCTTCCGGTGGAGCACGGATCTGACCTCGCACCAGAGGATCCACACGGGGGAGAAGCCGTACTCGTGCCCTGAGTGCGGGAAGCGCTTTAGCCGGAGCACGACCCTGACGCTGCACCAAGTCATGCACACGAGGGAGAAACTGTATCAGTCTCTGGACCGCAGGAAGGACTTCGGCTGCAGCCCGGGCCCCCCTCCCCCTCCAAGAACCCACACGGGGGAGAAACCCCACAAGTGCCCGGCGTGCGGCAAAAGCTTCCGGAAAAAGGACCACCTGACTTCCCATCTCAGAATCCACACCGGGGAGAAACCTTACACCTGCCTCGTGTGTGGGAAGAGCTTCAACCGGAACGGCACCCTGACTCTGCACAACAGAATCCACACCGGGGAGAAGCCCTACCAATGCACCCAGTGCGGGAAGAGCTTCAACCAGAAGGTCAACCTGACTTCCCATCAGAGGATCCACATGGGGGAGGAACCTTATGCCGCTAGCCTGTCCCCCCCACTCTTACACCCGCTGTGGGGCAAGGCGGTGTATTTCCAGACACCCACAGGGCCAGGGGTTATGCCAACCAAATACCCAGATGGGACCTCCTAGAGCTGCCAGGGACACAAAAACTCTTGCTGATTCCAGGACTCGGGGGCTCAAAAGGCAAATGGGATTTGGGGCTGTATCAAACGGAGTATCGTGTCCAGATCACGGGAGGGGATGGGACCACTTTACTCTGCTCTGGTTCGGCCTCACTTGGAAAGGTTGGAGGAGAGGTTGGGGGAGCTTGGTCTGTTTAGCCTGGAGAGGAGACGACTGAGAGGGGATCTGATAGGCATCTTCAAGTATCTTCAAGGGTGCCATGTAGAGGAGAGAGCAGAGTTGTTCTCTCTTGCCCCAGAGGGACGGACCAGAACCAACGGGATGAAATTAATGCAAAATAAATTCTGTCTAAACATCCAGAAGAAGTTCCTGACAGTTAGAACGGAACAGGCTTCCTCGGGAGGTGGTGGGTTCTCTATCTTTGGAGATTTTTAAGCAGAGGCTGGAGAGCCATCTGACGGAGAGGCTGATTCTGTGAAGGCTCAAGGGGGTGGCAGGTGACAGTGGGTGAGCAATGGGGTTGTGAGTGTCCTGCACAGTGCAGGGGGTTGGACTAGATGACCCACATTGGCTCCTTCCAACTCTAGGATTCTAGGATCCTGTGAGGACTTCGCGATTCACACTGCACAGAGCAAAGGAGACAGCAGAGCCCTCGTACCAGGGGCCAGGTCTAAGCAGCCCTCTGTGTATGTGGACAGGAAGGAGTAGAATTTGTCATGTGTCCAGCACCAGGCTCAGGAGGGAAGCCAGGGAGGGGCTGCTGCTGTGTTGTGCATGAGGGATTGCAAGTCCTTTTCGGTCCCTTTGGAGGGTGGGGAAAAGAGGGCAAATGTTGTAAAAAACAAATGCCTTGCGTGGGGTGTTTGGGGGTTCCTTACTGAACCCCGCAGCTCCCCAAAGCGTGGTTATTTGAAGAAGTTTAGGGGAATGGGTTAAACAGAATTTATCAACGACAGCCTAATCCTCTAAGACAGACGGCAACCAGGGTTCTGCGAGAGCTCCCCGGGAGCTCCATGGCCTCTCTCAGAGGTTTGGAGGCTGCTGTCATCCCTGGACATCCCTGGAGGCCCCTTCCTGTGCTGAGCGGCAGGGCTAGACGCCTTCTCCCCAACAGACATGGGAAAGGAGCGATTGATTGGCCGGCTGGCTCCCGCCTCTTCCACGCCCCCTTCTCTGGGGAGCAGGTCCCCACACCTGGGGGGCCTTGAAGCGTAAAGGATGTTTCAGGGGTTCCTCCACCGTCAAAAGGTTGGGAAAGTCTGCTCGAAGTCAGGAAACATGAATCTTAGAGTTGGAAGGGTCTGTAGAGGCCATCTAGTCCAACCCCTGCTCATTGCAGGATCAGCCCACAGCATCCATGAATAAAGCGAGTTTTCTGCCTAATCCTCAGAGGTCTGTATGAGGTGTTGCATTCTTGCGTCCTTGCATGTGCAGACCACAGCTCAAATGTCCACACTGCATTGCTACTACAACCCTGTCTCTGGTCCTTTGGGGCCGGGGACAGAGGGTTGCAGAGGGGGATGAGGTGTCGCGCTCCCACCATCTCCCCTGTGGTGGTCAGCAGGGGGTGATTCTCTCCCCTACTTCGTTTAGCATCTTTATGCACCCTCTGGCCTGACTTGTCCAGCGTTTTGGGCTCAGATGTCATCAGTACAAACCGTGAGGTTAGAAATATCACTCTGCCACAGGTGTTTGCTGGCTGGCTTTGGGTCAGGAGCACAGGGCCAGCTGAACACTGACACCAAGAATGTGACTCTAATCTGGTGAGTCGGGTTTGATCCCCCCACTCTTCCTCCACATGCAGCCAGCTGGGTGAACCTTGGGCCAGTCTTAATTCTCTCAGAGCTGTTCTTGCAGAGCAGTTCTCTAAGAGCTCTCTCAGATCCGTCTACCTCACATGGAGTCTGTTGGGAGGAGGAAGGGAAAGGTGTTTGTGAAAAATAAAAGGAAACAGCTCTTCTCACCTGCCCCAACTGGATGACTCTGGTCTAGCTGGACTGAAGTGTCGGCCTGTACTTAAATGTTGCCCAAAACGGATCCCATGAGGGGACTTGTGGGGGATTTGAATCTATTAGGAAGAGTAACTGCAGGATCTTCTTGCCCATCTTTACGGGGTCCTTTTCCCAGGGAGAGACTCTTTTACAATAAAGATGACAATTTATACTTTGTACTCAAGGAGATTTATTTGGGGGAACTATCGGAGCACACTCAAAACACACGCACCAGAGCAAATCGTGCAAGGCCCTAGGAAACGTGGTGAGCTCAGACTCAATTTCCTTGTTCCAGAGAGCTGAGGGAGTTGAGGGAGACCGGCCGCCTGACAGCTGTGAGAGCACCCCAAGGTGGGCTGAGGACTGAACACCCCCAAACGGGGCTGAAAGCCGATTTTGCTAGCTCAAACGTAGCCTCTCTGCAGGAGCGACAGGTGGGAAGCCCAAAGAGCAGGTGTAATGCTCAAGTTGAATCCTTTGCACTCTTCAGCTCTCCCAATGAAAAGGCATCTCCTGACAACAGAATCAATTCATTTGGAGTTAGGAAAGATTCAGAGCTGCTAGTTCCCTGGGTAGCCCAGAGCCCAGACTCCTCTAACTAGTCGAGGGGATTCGTTCCTGGGGGCGGAGTGGGAAGGGGTAATTTGGGATTGCCCCGGATGTTCCTGGGGATTGTTCTCTGAAAGAACTCTCCGAATGACTGGCCGGGTGTTAAGCCGGGGAGTTTCTTGTGTGAGGAGGAATAAAGGGGCACCAGGCACTCAAAACACGCTGGGGGACACACAGAAGACGGACTCGGAGACTAAGTGAAGAAAGGGGGAAATAATCTCAGGAAAGGCAATATGTTCCCAGCCAGAACATGAAGTCCTCAGAGGCAGCGTGAAAAGACCAGCGTTTCTTGGGCGAGGAGAGGACCCCGTGCCATGAGGGTATATTATGGCACGGAGAACGCACCCCCAGTGGTGGGGTACAGGGTGCTGTATTTCATGGGGCAAAATGCTCCCTGAGGAAATATTGACCTGTTTCCCCCCAAAAAAAGCCCAATACTTAGACGGGATGTCTGGAGGGGGACAATGACTTTTGGGAGACGTGAGATTTCCTGAGGTGACGTACAAGGCCGGATGGTCTCGATGACCCTCTGCATGCAGGACTGGGAGAGCTACCAGGCTGGGGGGATTAGCGTTACGTGTTCCCGTTCCAGGGTAAATGGGGAGGGGGGAGGTGAGGCCGTACTTTCTTGGAAGGCCTATTTTCCTAGAGCTGGGGGAGTCAAACTGCGGATGCTGGCAGGGGCTCATGGGAATTGTAGTTTGACTACCCCTGCCCTAGAGTGTGCATCTCCATAGGCCAGGGGTAGTCAAACTGCGGCCCTGCAGATGTCCATGGACTACAATTCCCAGGAGCCCCCTGCCAGCAAATGCTGGCAGGGGGCTCCTGGGAATTGTAGTCCATGGACATCTGCAGGGCCGCAGTTTGACTACCCCTGTCCTAATGGATGGCCGGCCGGATTCCCCCCGAAAACATTCACCAGCTGTTTGGAAGCAGTGCAGTGGGAGCTTTCTATATCCCCCTTACCTTAAGGCTGGAAGCAGCTCTCCAAGTCTCTGCATAGCCAGTGGCTGCTTCTCCCGCTCTGGTGCCCGAGGTCTGAGTCCTCTGGTGTATCCGGTGTGCAAGAGAGCTTCTTCTTGGCTATCAGGAGATTTTATCACATCTGTTCCTCCACTTCCTGGCAACCTCCAGGGATCGCCTTCCTGTTAGTCTGTCTAGCAATCCAAACCTCTGTTTTCCTGCTTGAGGGAGGTAGGAAAACTTGCCTTTTCATTTTCTCTAGCCAGAGCTATTTGCATTTGAATAAGAAGGTATCCCCTGTGCAAGCACCGAGTCATGACTGACCCTTGGGGTGACGCCCTCCAGCGTTTTCTTGGCAGACTCAATACGGGGTGGTTTGCCAGTGCCTTCCCCAGTCATTACTGGGTACTCATTTGACCGACCTCGGAAGGATGGAAGGCTGAGTCAACCTTTAGCCGGCTGCTGGGATCAAACTCCCAGCCTCATGGGCAGAGCTTCAGACAGCATGTCTGCTGCCTTACTACTCTGCGCCACAAGAGGCTCTTCTGCTTGTGGCTCTTGCAGCTGAATACAGTTGAGCAACTGAGCTAACTCCCCTCTCCCCAGCCTGGCTCTTCCCAAAGAAGAGGGAGAAGGGTGGTTTAAAAGGCTAAATAAGAAATCTTCAAGCAAAAGGGCATTTCTTCACATTCCCTATGAGAACTTAAAATCATAGAATCCTAGAGCTGGAAGGGGCCACAGAGGCCATCTAGTCCCACCCCCTGCTCAGTGCTGGATAAGCCTAAAGCATCCCTTGATACCTGTCTAGTAAAGGTAAAGGTATCCCCTGTGCAAGCACCGAGTCATGTCTGACCCTTGGGGTGACACCCTCTAGCGTTTTCATGGCAGACTCAGTACGGGGTGGTTTGCCAGTGCCTTCCCCAGTCATTACCGTTTACCCCCCAGCAAGCTGGGTACTCATTTTACCGACCTCGGAAGGATGTAAGGCTGAGTCAACCTTGAGCCGGCTGCTGGGATTGAACTCCCAGCCTCATGGGCAAAGCTGTCAGACGGCTGCCTTACCACTCTGCACCACAAGAGGCTCTGATACCTGTCTAGCCATTGCTAAAAGACCACCAGTGAGGGGGAGCTCACCGCTTCCTGACGTTGAATCCCCCACCCCCAACAGCTAGTTGGCACTGTACTGCAAATAGTTCAAACCAATTACTGTGGGTCCTCTGTTGCCTGCTCTCCTCTAAGTGAAACCTTTAAAATTATTAAAGACAGCAATCGTGTCCTCTCTCACCCGCCCCCCCCCTCCCCAGGCTGAACATTCCCTGGTCCCTCGGCCCTTCCTCTCAGGGCTTGGTCCCCAGGAGGCCCTGGATGCTTCTTGCCCCTCTGCTCTGAACCCTCTCCTTTGACCACGTTCTTTTTTAAGTGGGGCCTCCAGAATTGAGCAAAGACATCCAGGTGAGGACCAGTGCAGCATACAACAGGTCTATGGCATCTTGTGATTCTGATGGGATGCCTCTGTTGATACAGCCCAAGACTGCATTTGCCTCCTTTACTGCCGCAGCACACGGTCTGCACACAGCTACGCATCAGTGTATCTCCCATCCAGTATTCTGATTTTGGTGCTTCACTAATCTCAAGAATCTCCTCAAGCAAACACAACATTAAGTCAGCAAAGCTCATTTGTTGTACGCTGAGAATTTGCCATTTTGCTAGGCACTGCGCCAGCATAAGAAAATTTAAACGTTCTTGGAGTGTTAACTGCACTCATCAATTTAATCTACACATTTTTAAATTGTATTTGTATGTGAACATGTTGTTACAAGAATTCTGCATTGTTACATTTCGCTGTGTACTGCCATTGAGATAATGGTATGTTAGACACAATATTGCAAAACATTAAATCTACTAAAACTCAGTTCCTTTTTTTGTCATTAGATGCACCTTGGTATTCAGATCAGACCTCACAACAATAATGTAGCATTTGGGGAAAAAGATGCAGCCCAAGAGGCCAGCCCCAGAGGCCAGGATGGAGAAGATCTGCACGGCCACCATGTGCTTCCCCTTCGTGCTCAGGTAGGCGGGCACAAAGGACACCCAAACACTGCAAAACACAAGCATGCTGAAGGAGATCAGCTTGGCCTCGTTGAAGGCCCCGGGCAGCTTCCTGGCCAGGAAAGCCACCACGAAGGAGATGGCAGCCAGGAGGCCCATGTAGCCAAGGGAGCCATAAAACATGGCCACGGACCCTTCATTGCACTGCAGGGTGATCTGTCCAGGCTGGGAGTGCAGGTTAAACTCTGGGAAGGGTGGGGAGGTCCCTAGCCAGATGACACAGAGACCAGCTTGGACAGTAGAACAAGAAATTATGATGAAATTGGCCAAACTCTTCCCCAGCCACCTCTTCATCCTGTTTCCTGGCTGGGTGGCCATGAAGGCCATGACCACAGTGATGGTCTTGGCCAACACAGAAGAGACGGCAACGGAGAAGATGGTGCTGAAGGCCGTTTGTCGGAGAAGGCAGGTCACCCTCCTTGGCTGGCCGATGAAGAGAAAGGAGGAGAGAAAGGAAAACAGGAGGGAGACCAGGAGAATGTAGGTTAGGTCCCGGTTGTTGGCTTTGACTATAGGAGTGTCCAGGTATTTAATGAAGATTCCTATTATTAAACCTGTGAGTATAGACCAAAACAGGGCAAAGAAAGCCAGAATGATCCCCAAAGGTTCTTCATGGGACAAGAAAGTTATAATCCTGGGGAAACACTGAGTTCTGCCCTTGTTTGGATAGTGGTCCTCTGGGCACTTCCTGCAAAGTTCATCATCTGAGAAGAAAAAGAGACTTCTTTAGTTCCAACATGTAGATTGTATCTATAAGATAACCTGTTATCATACTGCATATAAAATCCTCTTGTTTCACTCAAGTGCCAAAGAGAGGGATTGTATTGGAGACCATCATGCATGGTAGAAACTGGAATGACTATATGTAATTTGTGACAGGATCTCAGGCACCAGGCCCAGGAATGACATCAGTCATGGAGAAATGTTTTCTGTACAAAGCTCGCAGGAACAGGGCCGAACTTGATTTGTGACCATCCAATGAAGACCAACATGGGATTGAGTCAAAGCGCTGGTTACATGCAATCATTTCGGAAGAAAAAAGGCTCACTGGCACATGAATCAATTTGTAAGTCACAGTTCCAACTTTTTCTATTACCACCCAGAAGAAGAAGAGAAGAAGAGCTGGATATTTGTGCCCTGCTTTTTTTGTAATTTTTGGGATTTTGCTTCTGAAACTGGCAGGAAGTTGGAAGCAGAGAGCTAATTCCTTATTAGCTCTTCTAGGCTGAGAGCTCCCTCCTGATTGGGACTAAACAACCGGGGGGGGGGGCATACCTGGTTTAGGGCCATCTCCTATTGGGAGAATATTTCTAGGGGGCACAAATCAGGTAGCAGATGAGTTGTCCTTTTGCAAATTATAATAATAAGGTTTTGTGTGCATGCATGCTGAAGAAGGACCTGCTTGGTACAGTGGTTAAGAGCAGCAGCCCCTACTCTAGAGAATCGGGTTCAATTCCCCACTCCTCCACATGTGATCAGATGAGTGACCTTGGACCACTCAGTTCTCTCAGAGCTGTCTCAGCCCCACAAATCTCACAGGGTGTCTGTTGTGGGGAGAGAAAGGGTAGATGATTGTAAGCCATTTTTGGACTCCATTGGGTAGTAAAAAAGCCAGCTCTACCTCTTTTCTAACTTTAATAAAAATGTGATGGCCAAGGTGCCACCGGACTCCAACTTGGTGCTCCTGCTTCAGCCCATCATGGCGACCCACCTGAACCAATCCTTTACTCCCGTCACCCACCTTCCTGCGTGGAGATGGTTCCTTCTGCGCATGGAGCACAGTCATAGCAGCAGATGGGCTGCCCTTCCAGGACCACCTTCACGTGTCCAGGGGGGCAGGTTTTGGTGCACTTGGAAGACGGCAGCGCCTGAGCATAACGACAAGGAGTTATAGTTAGCAGTTTTCTAAAACATTAGATCTAATTAACTGCTGTATTTCCTTTCCTGAGTGCTGATAACAAGACTCACATTTTCCCTACTGTGTGTTTTGGTAGCATTTATAAACCTGGCGACACCCAGGTTCATCAAGGGGAGGGCTGGCCTAACTTTGGCTCACCAGATATCCTTGGACTACAATTCCATGGCGGGGGCTGGCAGAGGCTCATGGGAATTGTAGTCCATGGACATTTTGGCCACTCTTGATCTAGGTCTTGCCTTCAGGATAGGGATGGTATCCCCCCCGAGGGGGGGATTCGTTCTTAGGTTGAAAGAGAGCCCTCCAGGATTCTCCTGCTTTCCCAGTAAAGTACAGGTAGACTGTTAGCAGCTCTGTGCTTTGGCCTGGGAGGTGGAACAATTTCTGCCTACAGAGTTAAATTGTTCTGTCTCTTATATTATTTAATCTCAGAGTAATTGAATTCTAGAGTGGGAAGGAGCCATAGAGGCTATCTAGTCCCACCCCCTGCTCAATGCGGGGTCAGCCTCAAGCATCCAGGAGAAGGATCTGTCCAACCGCTGCTTGGAGACGGCCAGTGAGGGGGAGCTCCCCACCTCCTCAGGCAGCCCCTTCCAAGACTGAACTAATTTTTTTCCTGATCCGTAGCCGGTCCTGTTCCCCACGTAGCTTAAAGCCAATACTGTGGGTCCTCTCCTCTGCTGCCGACGGGAACTGTTCTCTGCCCTCCTCTTGTGCCTTAAAGTTGTGTGTTTGAATAACATGGAGGGTTTTTCTTTGAAAGATAGTGACACCCTGTGGAATCAAACACAGCTCACCAGATTCAAAGCTGCCTCTCTTAAGCACTACCCCATTTTGAGTCTCTGAAACTTCCTGGCCTCTTACTGGGAGAAGGAGAAAACTTTCGCGCAATTAAATTAAAAATTCATACTTTAGGATTTAGAATGTTTTTTATTCATCTATTGATTGTATCTTGATGAAGGGCAGGATAGATAGATAGATAGATAGATAGATAGATAGATAGATAGATAGATAGATAGATAGATAGATAGATAGATAGATAGATAGATAGATAGATGGACGGACGGACGGACGGACGGACGGACGGACGGACGGACGGACGGACGGACGGACGGACGGACGGACACAGAAAGACAGACAGACAGACAGACAGACAGACAGACAGACAGACAGACATGGTGGGTATTTCAAGTTTCCTCTAAGGAAACATCAGTAGAAGTAGAATGGAATTTAGTGGACTCTTCTCACCTGCTTGTACCACCTTGGCCACACGACAGCATTCTGATTCATGGTGAATTTAATCTCCCCGGACGCCTGCCTTTCTATGCTCCCAATTTTCACCCGCCAGATGGAACTATTGTGCCATACCACAGTGTTCACAATGTCTAAGTCAGCTGCCAGCTCCCCCTCCTCATCCGAGTCCACGCCCCCCACGGAAACATTGTGAAACTGGAGGTGTCTCAGGAAACGATGAAGCTACAATCCAAGGGGGAAATGTTTGTTTGTTTAGGAATAATGATAAAATATACATAGGAAATATAAATGCCATTACACTCTAAAAGGAAAAATTAAACAATCAATTTCCTAGTCCTTCTATTTGCTACTTAAAGGGAAAGGAGCTGCCAGTGGAGACCTGGGGGAAGGACATAAAATGGCTCTTTCACCAGGCCGTGGGATGAGGCCAGGACAAGCTTGCAGCCAAGAAAGTCCATTGGCCTCCCTCCCTTCACCTCCAGGGCATCACTCCCACCAAACTAGAACCCAAAGAAAATGGATTAGGTACGGATCATAGACTCATAGAGTTGGAAGGGACCTCCAGGGTCATCTAGTCCAAACCCCTGCAGAATGCAGGACACTCACCGCTACCTGCCCACCCACAGTGACTCCACTCTCATGCCCAGTTCTGCCCCCTGCCCCAAAATAGCAACCAGAATCCCTGGCCAGTCTGACCTAGAGGAAATTCGCCTCCTGACTCCAAAGTGGTGAGTGGCATTTCCCTGGGCATGCAAGGAAGGGCTACACTAACCAAGCAGGGACATCATCCCTTCTGCCCAGCCACTTATAATCTGCCTAAATTCACAGAATCCAACAGGTGGAGACCCGTCAGGCATAATAAAGAAGAAGAAAAAAGTCTTAAGTTGGTGATAGTGATTTAATGTTCAAAACAATTTCAAAACAGATGCCCAGGTCTAGCCCATTTTCAATATCACCATTAACATTTTAGTCTCTTATAATGTCTTGGTTTATGTAGTTCAATCCCAAATGGGTCACATAATATCCAAATTTGTAGGGGTCGACTAATATTAATATCACAATGTGTAATTACTCTACAACTAAATTCACAGAATCAGCCTTTCTGTCGGGTGACTATCTAGCCTCTGTTTAAAAACTTCTAAGGAAGGAGAACCCACCACCTCCCGAGGAAGCCTGTTCCACTGAGGAACCGCTCTGACTGTCAGGAACTTCTTCCAGAGGGTTAGCCAAAAATTCTTTAGAATTAATTTCAACCCATAGGTTTTGGTCTGACTGTCTGGGGCAACAGAAAACAATTCTGCTCCATCTTCTCTAGGACAGCCTTTTAAATACTTGAAGATGGTTCTCAGATCCCCTCTCAGTCCTCTCCTCTCCAGGCTAAACAGACCAAGCTCCCCCAACCTTTCCTCATATGTCTTGGTCTCCAAACCCCTCACCCTCTTTGTTGCCCTCCTCTGGACACTCTCCAGTTTGTCAACATCCCTCTTCAACTTGGGGGCCCAAAACTGAACACAGGACTCCAAGGGAGGTCAAACCAGAGCAGAGTAAAGCGGTACCATCACCTCCCGTGATCTGGACATGATATTTCTTGATGATGAGCCAATGAGGAAAAACCAAGGAGCACTGTTGTTATTCATCATCATCATCATCATCATCATCATCATCATCATATGGATATGGCTTTAAATGGCTTTAATTATGTTAGGGAGAGATGGATAATAAATTAATAATAATAACTTTATTTATTCACACCTCTCCCTAACATAAACCTAGGGTGGCTAACATCAATAAAACATACATACAAAGTACGTGTAAAACATTCAAAGCAGTAATTTAAAAAGAATTAAGCTAACAACCCTCTTGACCACTCCAGGTCTGCCCACTTGGGTCAGAGTAATTCTGGGGTTGATTTTATAGCCCGATTTCAGATGGAGAGGGAGGTGGCTTATATGCCCCGGCAGGCAGGCTCAGGGTGGTAAACAACATCAAGCGAAACAACAGCATCCTTAAATAATTAATAACTTATTAAAGCCATTTAAAGCCATGTCCCTGGATAACAGCATCGTCCGTTGCAGCTATTCTTTCTGGTGGACTTGTATGGATATTTTAACTGTGATTTTATAAATGATGCACATGCCTGTTGTGAACGGCCCCGAGTTTGCTTGCAAGGGGGGACACCACATCAAAACCAATTAATAGGAACAGTTATAGCAAAGCAATAATCATGAGCCATTTCCTGCTGGGAGGAAATAGATTCTGAAGCAGCAGAACCAAGTCTGAGTCCAGGGGCCCTTCCCTCAGAAGGATGGGCAATGGGGCACCCGGGGGGGGGCTGGAATTAATGGGGGATGGAAGCTCACCATGGGGAGCACAAGAAGGATGCCCCCCCCCCACTAAGAAGCTCTGCAAAATCTTCACATCCATCTTCACCCACAATGATTCTTCCAAAGAAAAGGCACTGGTTATTCTTAATTCAGAAGGAACCCCCTACCTGCCAGGGCTGTATTTGTCCTCTCTCCCACCTGCTCTCCCTGACGCTCACCGTCTGCTCAGATCTGGAGGAGTACGCAGCAGATAATGCCTGGCCCACCGCCAGGACAGAAGTGTAAACCTTGTGGGCCCTCACGGGCAGGTGGTATTTCAGGAGCTCCCAAGGCCTGGCCTCCAGCCTCCCTTTCTCCCTGTACCTCAGGTGGCCCCTCACAGACGAAACAGGCTTTGCATTGAGAAAGTCAAAGGCTTTCTTTGTAAACTCCTCGATGAGTGGGCCGCATGCTTCTAGGTGGTGGTACATCCTCCTTTCCTCTATCGGTGTTAAGACGGAGAGAGAGCCATGCCTTGGGAACCTAACAGGACCCTGAGAACAGGCCAAGCTCCAAAGGGAGTCCAGCAGAAGAGTCGTGATCCAAACTTTACCCAGAGAGACCTCCGTGCCACGTTGGAGAACCCTTGTAAATATTTCGAGGGCTAATATGGACGGAATGTCTCCAAAGAAAACAAGCACGTTGACTTGATCCTGACGGAGGGAGGAGAAGATACGGCGCATTCTCTCTTCCAACCAAACAGACAAGATAACGCCAAATTCTGAGATGACCTCTGAGAAGGCCGGACAAATGCCGCTACGGAGCATGAAGGCCGTCATGGTGGTCCTGAACTTTTCCCCGTAGTCGTTGTCTTGGACAAAGAGCCCGACCCACGTCCATCGGAAATGCAGGAGCAGCTTGACAATGCCCAGGTACTGGACGTCTTCTACGGGGGACATCTGGTAGGCTGAAGGCAGCCGAGTCTCATCCTGAAGAACTGCTAAATAAGAGCCATGGAGGACCTAATGGGGGGGGGGGAGGATGTCTGAATTTCTTTATTTTAGAAGAATCCCAGTTTTTACTATCCAAAAGATTCTCTGTGGCTTCTCATCACCTTCACTTCCTCTCCCCATGATGGGCACCCTTCAAAGTTGAGAGAGCTCTAAAAGAACTGTGACTGACCCAAGGTCACCCAGCTGGCTGCATGCGGAGGAAGAGTGGGGATTCAAACCTGGTTCTCCATATTAGAACCTGGCACTCTTAACCACGAATCTCAAAGATGAAGGGGGGGGGTTGTACTCCACTTTTTACTGCCCAAATAGTCTCAAGGCAGCTTACAATTTCCTTGCCTTCCTCCCCTCACAACAGATACCCTGTGAAGCATATGGGGCTCAGAGAACTCTGACCAGACTATCAGGGCTGTGACTAGCACAAGGCCACCTGCTGGATGCATGTGGAGGAGTGGGGAATCAAACCCAGCTTTCCAGATTAGAACCTGCTGCTATTAATCACTACACTGAGCTGTCTCCCAGAATGGAGTTTGATTCTCCGCTCCTCCTCCACAGTCACTCCCAGTTCTCTCAGAGCTCTCTCAGCCCCATCTGCCTCACAGAGTGTCTGTTGTGGGGAGAGGGAGGAAAAGGTGTTTGTAAGCTGGTTTGGGACTCCTTTGGGGGATGAAAAGTGGGGCTGGCTCTTCGTCTTCCCTTCTGTGTGTCCAGATCTCACTGGATCTCAGGCTTCTTGTGTGCTGGTTACTCCTCTCAGTCCCCCCCTCCCCCAGTTGGTCCCAAATGCCTCTTCCCTGATTCATACCTGAGGGATTTTGAAGATGCTCAACAAGGCTGAAACATCATGAAAGATGTCGGACTCAGACGCTTCGAGAACAGCCACCAGGTGGTTCCGTCTTCCGCACCGGTAGTTGGGAACGGTCTCCCGGCCAGCGGACAGCAGGTCCAGCACCGCCTCATAGGTCACCCTGGGGTGGAAAAGGTTCTCGTAGACGGTATAGCCCAGGGTGCCGTTATCCGGCAAGAGCCGGGGGTCCTGGCCGAGCTCCCGAATGGCCAGCGAGAAGGCCAGGAGGTGCCATTTCATCTCTGTTTCCCTGCAACGGAATAGACGTCTCTCAGTGGCAAAGGGCTCCAGCCAGGGACTCACGCCTCACTCGTGCTGAGTCCGGAGCAGGCAGAAGCAGCACAGGCTCTTTGCTGGGATGACAACAGAGAGAAATGTCCTGTGGGGGCCTGGGGTGACTGTGTGGCAGCCAGGGAGGGGCACCTGGATGCAGCACCACACTGTATCCCTCGGGGGGGGGGGGGGAGAGAAGTGCCATCTGGTTGCAGCCAAATTCTGACAACCAGAGCTGGCAAGGTAAGGATTTTGGCCACTGAGTGAGACAGAGGGCTGGACTGGATAGGCCATTAGTCCAGTCCATCATGGCTTCTCTTACGCTCCTATGCCTGGGGCAGGCAGGCTCTGTCGTCTTGGTGCTTGGGGGGCCACGGTGGGAGGGCTTCTGGAGTTCTGGCCCTGCTGGAGGACCCTGGGCTTTGGCCATGGATCGAGTGCCAGGGCAGGTTCCCAGTCCCTTACTTTCAGTGAAGAAGGAGGAGGAGGAGAAGAAGAAGAAGGAGAAGAAGAGTTGGTTCTTATATGCTGCTTTTCTCTACCCAAAAGAGGCTCAAAGTACCTTACATTCGCCTTCCCTTCCTCTCCCCACAACAGACACCCTGTGAGGGAGGGGAGGCTGAGAGAGCCCTGATATTACTGAAGAAGAAGAAGAGTTGGTTCTTATATGCCGCTTTTTTCTACCCGAAGGAGCCTCAAAGCGGCTTCCAATCACCTTCCCTTTCCTCTCCCCACAACAGACACCCTGTGAGGGAGGGGAGGCTGAGAGAGCCCTGAGATTACTGAAGAAGATTTGGTTCTTATATGCCGCTTTTCTCCACCCGAAGGAGGCTCAAAGCGGCTTACAGTCGCCTTCCCTTTCCTCTCCCCACAACAGACACCCTGTGAGGGAGGTGAGGCTGAGAGAGCCCTGAGATTACTGAAGAAGATTTGGTTCTTATATGCCGCTTTTCTCCACCCGAAGGAGGCTCAAAGCGGCTTACAGTCGCCTTCCCTTTCCTCTCCCCACAACAGACACCCTGTGAGGGAGGGGAGGCTGAGAGAGCCCTGAGATTACTGAAGAAGATTTGGTTCTTATATGCCGCTTTTCTCCACCCGAAGGAGGCTCAAAGCGGCTTACAGTCGCCTTCCCTTTCCTCTCCCCACAACAGACACCCTGTGAGGGAGGGGAGGCTGAGAGAGCCCTGAGATTACTGAAGAAGATTTGGTTCTTATATGCCGCTTTTCTCCACCCGAAGGAGGCTCAAAGCGGCTTACAGTCGCCTTCCCTTTCCTCTCCCCACAACAGACACCCTGTGGGGTGGGTGAGGCTGAGAGAGCCCCGATATCACTGCCCGGTCAGAGCAGTTTTATCAGTGCCGTGATGAGCCCAAGGTCACCCAGCTGGCTGCATGTGGGGGAGTGCAGATTCCTAACCACGACACCAGGGCTACACCAAAGTCCCTTTATTTGGCTGCAGGGAAGTTTCCACCCCGACTCAGACTTGCTCTGCCTCTCCAGACCTACCCAGCTGCCCACTGGACTCTGCTGCCAGCCAAAGGCCCGTCGCAGTATTTACGGACTCGGGGGCAGGGCGCTGAGGCGGGGCCGCCTGCTGCCCTTTGCAAGAAGGAGGGGGCCCGGAGCTCGGACCCCTCGTCTCCCTCTCTAGGCTCCACCAAGGACTGGCTTACTTCCACCGCGTGGCGAAGGGAGGCTTGCTGAAGGGCTGCGGAGGGAGTCGGAGGTGCAGAGCGGAGACGAGGCCGACCACGAGGTGGCTGCCCGGCCGGGAGTAGGAGAAGGGCTCCAGCCTGTCCAGCGTCAGAGCAAACGGGCACCTGGCGCTCCCCACCGGGCCGGCGACGAGGGGCAGAAGCAGCGGCAGGAGCATCCGGTCTTTGCTGGCACCGCCACCCCCTTCCCTGGCATCTGCTCCCGAAGGCCGACAGAAGGAGCCGCTGGGGAGAGGGACGGAGCAGGACTCCTTCCGAGCAATAAGCGGGAAAGCTTCAGGCTGGAGGGAAAAGGAGGAGGGGGAGGAGGGGAAAACAAATTTGGGAGGTCATTTACCACAAAACAGTACATGAAAATTTACATTTTTAATAGAGTAAAAATCTTTAATACTATTTACAAACCCCCTTCAGGAGGAGGAGAAGGAGATTTGGGTTTTACACCCCACTTTTCACTACCTGAAGGAGTCCCAAAGCAGCTCACAAACACTTTTCCCTTTACTCTCCCCACCACAGGCACCCTGTGAGGCAGGTGGGGCTGAGAGAGCTCTGAGAGAACTGTCCTGTGAAAACAGCCCTAAGAGAGAACCATGACTGGCCCAAGGTCACTCATCTGGCTGCATGTGGAGGGGGGGGAATGAACCCTGGATCTCCAGATTAGAGGCGGCGGCTATTAGCCCCACACCCCCACGCTGGCTCTCATAGCAGCATGCCAGCATTTGCAAATAAGAGAGGGCCCAAAACGCAGACCCATCCTCTACCTCTAAAGAGCCGACCGAGGACTAACTGAGGGCCACTTCCTGGCCAAGGGAGGCTCTCCGTTCAGAGGGGAGTTCAGAGCCCCCCCACAGCCCTCCACGCCCCATCCACAGGCTTTCCTTCTTGGTTGAAAACCTCGCCTTTTCTCCAGTGTTGATGTTATTTGTCACAAAGCTGAACTTCAGAGAAATGCTCTGGCCAGGCCAAGGATAAATCATGATGATTTAGATAATTATAAGGGAAAGAAGCTGCAGCACCCAGACCCACACTCCTTGGCTTTGCGCACGGAGAAGGAGAAAACATGTTTTCAAGAGCTGGTCACTGTGGGCGTTCCAGGCGGTGCGTGGCCAGCGTGGACCAGCAGTTCTTTCTAGCCCCTGGCGGTTCGCCTGGAGGCAGGACGTGCCAAAGTGTTGCTCAGTCCCATGAGCCCGTGCTGCGCCCTGCGTCACGCCAGGGGCATGTGAGGTTGACCTGACACCCTTTGGAAGACGTCGGCAGGGAGAGCTAAAGCTCTGTACAATCAGAGACCAGTAGCACAGTCTGCTAGGATTTGCTGAGCGGCCGTTGGAGGGGGGGGGAGGGCCAGGAACTAAGCCAAACTAGTGTCAGATCTAATGTCAAGTTTTGGGAGGGGAAGGTGCTACTCCTCCCTCCAGGATACCTGCAAACCAGTGAGCGTTCAGTGCCGCTGGACTCTGATCTTGTTTTGTTGTGCTGCTTCAGACCAACACGGCGACCCACTTGAATCCAGTGAGTGCAGAAAGAATTGGGAGAGGAAATGGCCACTGTGGGAAGTACCATTGAAGAGCTGGGACTGACAGCCAGGTCGGATTCACGCCACGCCCACAACCCTCTGAACTAGACTATCATCTCTGCACTCCCTCACAACAGACGCTACAGCCTTAGCAAGGCCCACCTTCACAGCACCCCCAGACCCTGTGCCTGTTTAGCCTGAAAAGGAGGTTAAGAGGTGACAGTTCCCATGAGACCCTGCCAGCAAATGCTCTTGGGAGTTGTAGTCCATGAACATCTGGAGGACCACAGGTTGACTACCTCTGATTAAGAGGACTGTTAGAACATCTGTTCAGTCTCAACAGGTGCTGGAATTAAGCCATTTCATCGGCAGGCCCTTAACCCTTCTTCAAGGCCACAACTGAGGGTGCAACAATTAACCTTTTTGTCAATAATCCTATAATCATAATAAAGTCATAAACTATTCCATCCCAAAGGCTCAGGGTAGGTAAAAATAAATATGTAAACAATAAAATAATACCACAAGCAGAATTTGATGGAGAATGACCAGATGTTACGAGCAGGCAGACCAGAGTTTTGGTATGATTTCTGGCCTCAACTGTTGGCCTGGGGAAACAGCTCAGATTTGTAGCCGTGGAGGGCTGGGCCTTGTATCCCCACCTCCCCAGCTGCTTGGCCAGCAACCCAAGATCATACGTGATGAACGCTGCTGTGAGATCTGCCTAGATCAAGGCGCATCTGCCTGGATACAGTTCCCTCCGGATATCACCCTGAGGGCCACCAGAGTCATTTCTACACCATGGCCAGGCCGGAAGCTGGGCTGTAGTGGAACAAGGGCCAGTGTTGTATCCAGCACACTGTTTCTGCCACCGCCTTGCCCACTCAACCTCCTTACCCAGAAAGGCAAGACGGGGCGGGAGTTGGTTGGGCTGGATGGATCCAGATTTGGTTCTTTCATAAGTGCCTGACCAACACCGCCTTTAATCACAGTTTTAATTCTAGGCATCTTCCTTAAATACATGGATACCCCCATAGTCAAAGCCAACAACCGGAACCTCCCTTACATTCTCCTGTTCTCCCTCCTGCTTTCCTTTCTCTCCTCCTTTCTGTTCATTGGCCAGCCAAGGAGAGTGACCTGCCTTCTCCGACAAACGGCCTTCAGCACTGTGGTCATGGCCTTCATTTCCATCAAGCCAGGAAACAGGATGAGGCCATGGCTGGGGAACAGACTGGCAAGCTCTGTTGTCCTTTCTTGTTCTGCTGCCCAAGCTGGCCTCTGTGCCATCTGGCTGGGCATCTCTCCCCCCTTCCCAGAGTCCGACACGCACTCCCAGCCTGGACAGATCACCCTGCAGTGCAATGAAGGCTCTCTGGCCATGTTTTATGGCTTCCTGGGCTACCTGGGCCTCCTGGCTGCCATCTCTTTCACACTGGCTTTCCTGGGCAGGAAGCTGCCGGGGCCTTCAACGAGGCCAAGCTGATCACCTTCAGCATGCTGGTCTTTTGCGCTGTTTGGGTGTCGTTTGTGCCCGCCTACCTGAGCACGAAGGGGAAGTACACGGTAGCCGTGCAGATCTTCTCCATCCTGGCCTCCAGTGCTGGGCTGCTGGGCTGCATCTTCCTCCCCAAATGCTACATTATCATTGTGAGGCCTAATCTGAATACTAAGAAAAAGCTCATGATGAATAATAAAGATGGCCTTGAATTGCAGGGAGGCCTGGTCTGAATATCAAGCCTCCACTCAAGATGAAAAGTCGAATGTGATCCTCAATACGGCGTTTTCTAGTTTTGCAAGATTAATCCCGGGGGGGATGGTAAACATCTCTCGGAAGTAGACTCACTGACACGCCACAGATCAATAGTCCCTCTGCAGACATCAGGACAGATGCTAGTCATGGAGGCCAACCTAGGAGGCATTGCAATGACACCAACAAAGCCTATTGATAAGTTTTGTTTTCCTCGGCCGGCTTGATTCATTTTAACCTGTCTTTGTTTAATGTTATAGTAGGGATGTGCACAATAAGCAACACTGGCAGTTTTTGCATTCCAGTAGAATCGATCTGACCAAACCCAATCGCCCAAATCACTGGTCCAGATTCAGAGCTCCAGGCTTGGCTGACTCAGTTAAGCAAAACCAAAACCAAAAAAGGAGCACAAGCCAACCTCAACAGGTAGGAACTCAGAAGTTGAGCTGTACAATAAAATAATGTAAAGCTTGTCGATTATTTATTGTAGTGCACAATTAAAAACAGAATAAAAACTTCATAAAAACTATACAGAACTAACAGCACATAAGACCAAATGTGCTTCATTCCTACTGGGTCTTCCTCAATGATCAGAACTGGGATGATACACTCTTATATTAAATATATTAAACTCTTTATAAAGCGTAGCTGAGTGGTTGAATGGGATCTGTACATTATGGCTCCAACAAATATATGTAAATGTTATCCTTTTTGGAGACCACGTCCTATGATATGTGCCCGGGGTCACCACTCTTAGCTATTATTTAATTCTGTGCTGAGAGGGTATCTCATGTGCGTCAGAAAAAAGCCTCTGCTCAATTCTGCCAAAAAACAACAACAAATGTCCTGGTTTGGTCCACTGGTTGGTGTCCCCCCTCCAAAGCATCCATCTTCTGCAGCAGAACTGTTCTGTGTAGTCTGGAGGTGAGCTGTAATTCCAGGGGATCCCCAGGTCCCGCCTGGAGGCTAAGCATGAAGACCGTGAGGGGCAAATGTATAATAAAAGTTCCCCAAATTGTTTTGTGGGAGTCAGAGATTCAGTCAAGGCTGCCTTATTCTAACTTGCTGTAACTCTCAGTAACTTTGGGGCATTTCTGTTCAGACTTGAATGCTCTTACTGCAACCCCCATGTTTAAAAGTTTAAAAATCATCCCAGATTGTTTTAAGAAGCAGTGCTGATGACTCCCTCACACCTGTGTAGGGCGGGGCTCTGACTAGAGTGGTGGAAGGGCCGGTGGGCTTGTGAACAGCTCTGGGCCACGCCCTGTGTCCATTCACTTTTTGGCTTGGCTGTTTTCTTTTATATACATATATATATATATACACATACATACATACATACATACATACATACATACATACATACATACATACATACATACATACATACATACATACATACATATATATTCCTTTATATACATTTTTAGAATATACAGGGTTGCAATTCCCACTGAAATTCTTCTCCCGCAGTCATTGTTTTAGTCTGATGTTGTTCAATTATTTTATCCAGCAAGGTTCATATCTAATTAAGATTGCCCTAATCGGATCCTTTTTCGGTTTGTTTGTCTGGGTTCCCTTCTCCTTCTTTTCTCCTCCTTTCTTTAGAGAAAGTTGAACGGGAACTCCTGACCCAAATTGATCTGCTGGTGTTGTCGTTTGCAGACCTGACTGCAGGAGCCGTTTCCACTGGGGCTGTAGAAGAGTGATCTGGAGGAGAAAGGAGGGGAGTTGACTGGCCAGATGTGATTCATATTAATCGTCATCCATTATTATAGCCCACCTTGTTTGTAGGACAGCCCATAATTAAGCGTTCAGACAGTGAATTGCGACGCCCTTTGAACATCTCCATGCAGACATAACGGGAGTCCTGGCGAAGCTCCGTCATTTGAGAGCGGGGTTGGCAGAATCACAGAATCCCAGAGGGGGAAGGGACCACGGAGGCCATCTAGTCCAACCCCCCGCTCAACGCAAGATCAGCCCAAAGCATCCTAAAGCGGGTTAAATCCTCGCCCAGCTCCGGTCTTCAGGGAGTTCTTGATAAGGGAAGAAGCGTCGACCGCAAAGCTGTTTCGTTCTTGCTCGGACCCCAACCCGCCCCCACCTGGCGAGGCGTCTCCCGAGCGGGAGGTGGCAGCCTCCCAACAGAGCCTCCAGGGTGGGCGGGGGACTTTTCTCCGCCGGCTCCTTCGCCTGCAGCGCCGAAAGGGTTAAGCCGAGCGAGCCGCTTCCCAGAGAGGCCCAGTAAGGAGGCTTCGCAATTGCAAGTGCAGAGGAGGGAGGAGGAAGGGACGCGCTTGGCAGCCGGACCCTGCCCGGGCAGCACGTTTACTCGCGAGTAAGTCGCGGGGCGAGGGGGGGAGAAACCTTTTGCAGCCGGACCCCGGGGAGGGTTACTCGCGAGTAAGCGTTGCGTTCCTGGGAGAGAGCCGGGCGGGTGTCCCGCGCTTGCTTGGGGGTTGCATTAAGCGGTTTGCAAAACGCCACAAAGAGGCTTTCAGGCGCTGCTCCGTGTGGCCCAAGATCCGGCTTCCCCTCGGCCGGGCAGGAGGAGGCCATCGGGGCAGTTCTCCCCGAGCTCTCTAGAGCTCGTCCTGCAGGCGCTGTGGAAGTGCCGGGACCCCCGTCCAGAAGGCCCTGGCCGGCCAGATGCTCCTCTTTGGGGCCGGGAACACCAGCCTGGCGGCACCGGAGGACTACTGGGACAGGCGGTCCCGAAGAGACCTCAGATCCCCCGGGCACGCCGGGTCCCTTGCCTTGAGCCCTGCCGAGAAGGCAAGAATCGAATAGCAGGAATACGCACACACACACACACACACACACACACACACACACACGGACATGCCTCAACTTTTGTTAGCCACTTTGGTGGCTCTTCCGGGGGGCAGAGAGGCAGGATCCGGATTGTATCCCCCAAAATATATCAAATGCTCAGCCGTGTTGGTCCGAGAGAGGCCCCCTCTCCCCCTCCCCCTTGGCTCAGAGGGAGCTGCTGCCTGCTGAGGAGGTATTTGCAGCGGCTGAGCCCCTCCCTGTCCCCAGGCAGGCAGATCCCCAGGAGTCCGAGGGCGAGAGCTGACACAGGGGCATAATCCGCATCCACAAACCGGACAAGGAGGCCCCACCTCACTCCCTGGTTCGGTCCTAACATGGCTCTTGTGCAGGATCAATGATGTCGCTCTGTTCTCTTTTGGTTTCCTTCGACCTTTCTGGGATGTTTTCAACTCTTTCTTTGTAGCCACGTGGGGATCTACCCACAGCTGGAGGGGACCTGAGGGGACAGGAAGGAGATGGGAGAGGAGGACCCAGAAGGACCGGGAACAAGCAGAGGCCCCCATCCCACCCAAGCCGGGAGTGGGGTTGAATTCTGGGAGAGAGCTGGGCTGGAGATCTTGATTCAGGACACCGTGACCTCAGACATACGCAGCCGAAGCTTCCGGCCGTTCCGCTACCAGGAGGCCGCTGGGCCCCGGGAGGTTTGCAGCCGGCTCCACGGACTCTGCAGCCGCTGGCTGGAGCCGGAGAGGAGCACCAAGAGGCAGATGCTGGACCGGGTGACCCTGGAGCAGTTCCTGGCCCTCCTGCCCCGGGAGATGCAGGGCTGGGTGAGAGGATGCGGGCCGGAGAGCAGCGCCCAGGCGGTGGCCCTGGCCGAAGGCTTCCTCCTCAGCCAGGCCCAGGAGGAGGGGCAGGCCGAGCAGGTGAGGGGATGCCCTTCGCTCCGTTCAAAGGATGCCCTTACCTGAAGGTTTCCTGGCTCTAGAGAATTTGCCCTGCAGGGGGAAACCCACCCCTGACTCCTGGCCCTGTGGATGAAGCAGCCCTGCTGGCCGATGCAGGGCTGAGGAGTCCGGGAGTGGGGCAGGATCCGCCTCCTCGGCCTCTTCCATTCCTCCTCTTCGCTCTCTCCTTCTCTTTCAGATGAGGGGACCAGCAGTGAAGACGGAAGGGCAGTTCTCTGCGGAGGAGGGCCGGAGGGCTCAGGCCCTGGAGAAAGCTCCAGATGCCCTCTCACGTGGTAAGGCTGGTTTGTGTAGGAAAAGAAGAAGAGCCGGGGTTTGTACCTCACATTTTGCTTCGCAAAGGACTTTCAAAGCAGCTTACAAGCCCCTTTCCCTGCCTCTTCCCCACGACAGACACCCTGTGAGTAGGTGAGGCTGAGAGAGCTCTGAGAGAACTGGGTCTGGCCCAAGGTCACCCAGCTGGCTGCCTGTGGAGGAGATGTGGGGAGTCTAGCCTGGTTCTCCAGATTAGAGAGCTCTGCCCACAACCATGACACCCAGTCGGCTTTGGGACAGGAGAAGAAGGAAATGCATCTGCACACGACACAGAGTCAGGTTCTGGGATTGACACCCACGGATGGACACTCCCTTGCAAGGCGATTTGAGGGATTCATAGCAGGCAATTCAATTCTTATTCTCATTGATTGGAATATCTCCCAGCCACCTTCTACCTGTCGGTGGGCTTCAAAGCAACTCACAAAAGCAACAGTAGACCAATCCACAGCCGATGAATGGAACCTCCATGTTCTGGGGTAGCGTACCTCTCAACAAGCACCGCTCGTGGCCCCCAGTTGCCTTCTGTGGCCCTGCTGGGAGGGTTCCCAGGAGCACCTGAAGGGCCACGCTCAGGCAGAGGAGAGTGGACGACGGAGACGTGTCTTGTGATGCCGTCTCTGTCCCCCTTCCTTTTCTCCTGCCAGGCCGGACCCAAGGGCCTGTGGGAGGGCCCAGCTGGTGGGAGAAGGGAGGGCCTGGGACTGGGGTCGGATCCCGCAAGGAGGCTTTCGTTTTCTTGAACTCCGGAGATCGCAGAGCACGTTTCGGCTCTCACAGAAATCTCGAGGGTCAGCAGTATTTAGAAGCCCCCGAGGCGCATGGGTACCTGGGGCTTCTCTTCCGCCCCTCCGACGATTCACTAACCCCCTAAACACACCTTGACATTTCAGAGCCCTGGGAAGGAGGGGGCAGGAAGCCGGACTCGGAAAAGCAAACCAGCGAGGGAGTCTAGGCTAACAGTCTTCTTTCCTCCGTGGTCTCCCTCTCAGGCCGGGAAGAAGCGCTGTGGAGCCATCAGGTCTCCAGAGAAGGCGAAAGGGCGGCTGCACCTTCAGTCCAGGTAAGGGCGGGAGACAGGTGGGATCCCCCCTCCCTTTTCCAGGGGGCTTGTGCTCCTGCGGTTGCTGCCCAGGCGTCCGAGGGAGAGAGGCTGTGAATGCCGCTCCCTTTGCCTGTGCCCAGCTCTGCATCCGGTGCCCTCCCCGACTGCCCCTGCCAGTGTGCCAACTCTGCTTGGCCCGACCTCTGAGGAGGGAATCTGCCTCCTCTTCCAGCATCCCTTCTCCTTCGAGGACGTGGCCGTGTCTTTCTCGGAGGCCGAGTGGGCCCTGCTGGATCGGGGCCAGAGAGCTCTCTACAGGGAAGTCATGCTGGAGAACTACGGGAGTGTGGCCTCCCTGGGTAAGGATCTCTCTTGGGGGCCAAAGGGGCCAATTCCTGCCACTGAAATGAGGTGTGGATCCAACTATTGAGCAGGCCTGCCCTGCTGGGGTTCTTGAGGAGTCAGGCTGGCAGGGAAAGTGCCGTTCCGGGAGAGCGAGCCAAGCCCCCTGGGTGGCCCGGGGGCAACTGAGGCCTGTGTGGAGGAGGAGGGAGGCTGTCCTGCCTTGGAGACAAGAAGGGTCTGCTGAGGGGCCCCCAGAAAGGGGTCTGTTACCCAAGTCACTCATGCACAGCCGCCCCTGTAGCCGGCAAAAGCCAGCCGTGTGTATTGTGGGGTCAATCCCCAAGATTTCAAACCCATTTCTACCAGGGTGGAGATACAGACCGACACTCCAAAAAACAAACAAGACGATAAATGTATTAAGAGAAGGAGAAGCAGGTAAGAGAGACGACTTAAGAACAGTCAGGCAGAACGAGGAGAAAGGCTCATCAACTCTTCTCTCCAGCGGTCACCTACATGCCTTACCCCCCCCCCAAAAAAAACCCCACTGCTCTCCCTTCCAGAAATCCGGGGGGGGGGAGGTTCCCTTGACCTCAGGGAGCTGCTAGCCTCCCCCTGTCCTGCAGCAGAATTTTTTTCGGAGGAAGGAGATCAGCCGCAGGAAATCAAGGCTTGTGAATGAAGAGAGCCTGGCTGACAGCCTGGCCAGTTTCCTGGGTCCTGGGAGGGCCTCCTCCTTCATTCCGGCAGCAGATTTAGAGCAGACTCTTGGGGGAATTCCAGGAGTTCTCCTTGGAAGAGGCTGTCGGAAGCTGCAGAGGCAAGGGGGAAGCCAGTTTTCACTGTGCAATATTGCATGCTTCAACGTACAGCGGAAGCGAGCCCCTGAATCACTTAGGGCAGGGGTAGTCAAACTGTGGCCCTCCAGATGTCCATGGACTACAATTCCCAGGAGCCCCTGCCAGCATTCGCTGGCAGGGGCTCCTGGGAATTGTAGTCCACGGACATCTGGAGGGCCGCAGTTTGACTACCCCTGACTTAGGGTGTGGATGGGATGTCAGGTGGAAATCAGAACTGCTTCTGTGGGTCCTAACTGGACCTCTCTCTTTATTACCAACAGGGGGTTATCAGGGGAATGAGGAAGGGGAGGAGCTGCATCACGAATCGCCAGAGGACTTCAGGGGAAACGTCTGGAATCAAGTTAGACCCAAGACGCAGAAAGGATCCCAGTTGGCTGAGAAGAGAGATCAACTCGTGCCTCTCCAAGAGGGAGATTTCCATGAATTAATTCACATGACGGAGGAAACATGCCAGTGCTCGGAGTGCGGAGTGAGCTTCTCGGATGAGGTGCACTATAAGGTCCACCTGCAAATGCCGAGTGGAAAGAAGACCCATCAGGGAGTGGAGGGTGGAAAGAGCTTCCTTTGCAGAGCAGAGCTCTTTGACCATCAGCAAACACATCCTGGGGAGACACTTCACAGTTGTTCAGACCGTGACGACAGTTTCTCACAGAAACCAGACCTTATGAAAAACCAAAGCATTGATGCGGGAGAGAAGCCATGTACCAACGCAGAGACCGGACTGCCACTCTCTAATGGAAGGCAGCTTAATATACATGCCCCAAGTCACATTACAATGAAGGCACGGAAGTGCTTCCTGTGTGGGATGTACTTTAAATACAGATCACAGCTGCTTGTGCACCAAAGAACCCACACAGGGGAGAAACCGTTTGCATATTCAGAATACGGAAGGAGATTCACTCAGAGTAGCAGTTTCCTTCTGCATCAAAGTACCCACAAAGGGGAGAAACCTTTTGAATGCTCAGAGTGCGGAAAGAGATTCAGTCGGGTTGGTAATCTTCAACAACATCAAAGAACTCACACGGGGGAGAAACTTTTTGAATGCTCAGAATGTGGAAAGCAAGTGGGTAACAGAAACAATTTTCAACGGCATCTAATATCCCACACAAAGGCGAAAGGTTTTGAATGCTTAGAGTGTGAAAAGAGATTCAGTCGGAGTAGAGATCTCCTAGTGCATCAAAGAACCCACACTGGGGAGAAACCTTTTGAATGCTCAGAATGTGGAAAGAAATTCAGTCAAGTTGGTAATCTTCATATACATGAAAGAAGCCACACAGGGGAGAAACCTTTTCAATGTTCAGAATGTGGAAAGAGATTCAGTCAGAGCGGAAGTCTTTTACTGCATCAAAAAATCCACAAAGGGGAAAAACCTTATGAATGCTCAGAGTGCCAAAAAAAATTTAGTCGAAATCCTGACTTTCAGAGGCACCTAAGAACCCACACAGGAGAGAAACCTTTTGAATGCTCAGAATGTGGAAAGAGGTTCACTCAGAGTGGCGACCTCCTACTTCATCAAAGAACCCACACAGGAGAGAAACCTTTTGAATGCTCAGAATGTGGAAAGAGATTCAGTCAGAGTGGAAATCTCTTACTGCATCAGAGAACCCACACTGGAGAGAAACCTTTTGAATGCTCAGAATGTGGGAAAAGATTCTGTCAGAGTCGCGATCTCCTACTGCATCAAAGAATCCACACAGGGGAGAAACCTTTTGAATGCTCAGAATGTGGAAAAAGATTCAGTGGGACCGATATTCTTCGACGTCATCAAAGAACCCACACAAAGGAGAAACAGTTTAAGTGCTCAGAGTGTGGGAAAAGATTCAGGTGGAGTAGAGATCTTCTCGTACATCAAAGAACCCATACAGGGGATAAACCTTTTGAATGTTCAAAATGCGGAAAGAGATTCACTCAGAGTGGCAGTCTTCTAGTTCATCAAAGAACTCATATAAGGGAGAAACCTTTTGAGTGATCAGAATGTTGGAAAGAAATTCAATCCAAGTGGCACTATTTAGCATCAACAAGGAACTCACAAAGACTGTTTACGCACTGGAGGCTTCATGCTGAGCTGCAGGCTGGAGTTTTACTTGTGGCAGGTTGCCCCACCTCTTCCTGCACCCACACAAGGGAGCATTTGGCCCGGTGTGCCTTATCCGCCCCCGATTTGTGCTCCTGCATGAGAGCTGGGGCAGTGAAGTTCCCAGTGCGTAAATGGTCAAAGAGGAGAAATCGTTGTATGCTCAGAGTCTGGAAAGGCCTTCAACTGGAGCATCCGTTTTTAACAACATCTAAGAACCTCTCCCTAAGAAAACATATTTTTGAATGCAGAGAGTGAGAAATGAAATGCATTCATAGATGTGATCTTCAATAGCCTCTATGAACTCATACAGGGGAGAATCCTGAATGCTGAGCTTGTGGGAAGAGATTCCGTTAGTCTGGCCATCTTGAACAACATGAACGAACTCATGCAATGAGAAACCATATAACTGCATAGCTTATGGTGAAATATTTTTGTATTTCACACATGACTATAGAAACAGCTGAAATCGTATATTTTTGTAAATTGTAAATGCTTGTACCTGCCCAAAATCCTGACCCTAACCTGGAAGAAACAGATAATTGGACCAAAGACAGAACTCAAATAAACCACACGAGGGAGGAAGAAAAGATGTATTCGGAGGGTGGAGGGTGATTCAAGAGGGTAGAAGGGAAAACTTCTTGTTCTAACTGAAGACAAGGTTCAGATCGTCTGCTGCAAGGAAAATCAAAACCTGAGAAACTACTTTTGTTGAATTGGAGATAGAAGACCTACATTTCTTTTCCTGTTCCAATGAATTAACTGTAATCCCGACTGTTGTGTTACTAGTTTTGTTTTCCAATATTAACAGGCTTATCGATATTCGATATTACAAGGGTTTGGCATGATTTTGGGGTTGTTGGGTTTTTTGTTTGTAGGAAGTTGATAAATTTATATTATTGTATTATTTCGGGGAAACCTTTTCCCCTTAATTAAATTTGTTTGTTTTTCAAGCTCTAGTTTTCCACATCTTTTCTACTCCTTTCCTACATATTTCTCTCCCCCCCCCCTGTTTTATGTTTCTTGTCCTCCAGAAAATTTCCGTTATTTATAAAAACACGATACAGGTAGGACATTAATGGCCATCTGTTGGGCACCTCTCTTCCTTGTTGCTCAGCCAAGAATTAGCGACCCTGTGTCTTCCTTGATTTCCAGTTTGTTGATCAATCCATGGAAGGAAGTGAGTTGGTTTCATTCTTTCTTAAAATCCTGCTAAACTGGAAAGTTCACAATTGAAAGATTTTTGGCTAGGGACCAGCGTGTATTTGTGGATCTGTGTAACCAATTCAAATAGCAATATCAAATAAATGTTTACTATTTATTTATTTATTTATTTATTGTATTTATATACCGCCCACCCCAAAGGCTCAGGGCGGTTTACATGGAACAAGAAAAATGATACAGGTAACATCATTTCTAAAACAGCAAAGTGAATAACAATAATATTAATATAATAACAGTAACATTAAGGAATGGTGGGACTACAAGGAGCCTCAGCTCAACTCAGTAGTACAGATTTGTAGCAGTCGGAGTAGGAGGGGGGGGCTTGGGGGCCAACTGGAAGTGATGGTTTAGGTCGGCCTCAAACAAATGCCCTGCGGAGGAGCTCCCTTTTGCAGGCCTTGCGGAACTGTTTAATGGAAGAACAGAATCACAGTGCAGAAAACCTGAGTTGCTGATTGTTGAATGTTAAATTCTGAACTGTGTTATTCAATAAAAGTTCCCATTGTTAAAGATGTTAGTATATATCAAGGTCAAAAGCTTATTGTACTGCATTGGAATGCGAAAGTTCCTCATGTTATGAGCCAAAAGGAAAGACAGTATATACCCGTATTTGCCGGCGTATAAGATGACCCCCCAACATTTCCGCTCAAAATACAGTACTATGGGCCACTATGGGCAGCTCTGTCTATCCCAACTGAAGTGCACCCGGCGTATAAGACGACCCCCCCACTTGGAGGCAGGTTTTTCAGGGGGGGGAAGTAGTCTTATACGCCAGCAAATACTGTAAATACATAAAATAATAATAATAATAAATCCTGCAGACGGAAGCCCTCGAGATGCCGGCTGTGGTACGGTCCTCCACCTAAACTGCTGAGCTCCAGTTTCCAGCCCAAGGGGAGCTTTTCCCGCGAGGACGGGGTGCCTCGACCCCACCGCTTCCTTCCCTGAGGGGAGACGGCCATTTCGGCAACACGGCTGCGTCCAGCGAGGGGTTGGCTGGGCTGTCCGGAGGGTCCTCGGCCTCGGGGAGTCGGTGGCCGACATACTGAGGTGCAGCCAATTCATATAAAGCGAATTCTCCCACCCCCCTTTCCAGTCATCCGCATAAGAAATTCTCCTCAGGAGACTATCAGCATCTATATAGTTTCCATAGGAAGGGGGGGGGAATCGCGCCTTTTCTTCCTTATAAGGAAAGGTGCGGCTCTTGCGCGCCCTCTGGTGGGATCGGGGCGGCACTGCAGGCGCTCGCCCAAGAGAATTCCGGAGGGGCTTCGCAGGGGACCGGGCGCAGCGGGCGGGCGGGGCGGCTCCCTTCAAGGGCCCCTGGTTGCCATGGAGGTTGGAGAGGGGGCGTGGCCTGGAATCCGGGCAGGCGTTCCTCCCACCCTCGCCCTGGGGGCGGCAGCAGAGAGCCCGCCCGCTTTGTCTTGGGGAGAGCGCCCCCTGCTGGACCGGGCAGGATGCAGCCCCCACCCCCCCCACCCTTGGGTCTCCGGCTGTGCGGAAGCTGCAGGGCCGCTTTCCAGGCGGAAGCGCAGGCCTTGAACTCCGCTCCCTCCGCCTGCAGCGCCGAAAGGGTTAAGCCAGCGAGCGGATTCCTAGAGGGGCCCAGCCGGGCGGGGAAGGGCTCGTTTCCGGGGCCTTGGGGGGGAGGGGGCGCATTGCATGGCCCAGAAGACCCGGCAGGGGTGGGGGGGAGACAAAGCCCTCTGCAGGCGGACCCGGGCAGCTCGGCTCGCAGGTGAGTCCTGGGGAGGCAGACCCTGCCCAGTCCGGCAGAGGGTGCCAGATCCCGGCCGGGAAACTCCAGGGGATTTTGGGCTGGAACCGGGAGGACCAGGACCTCCTTCGTGGGGCCCAGGGCCAAAGGACACCCCCTCAAGAGCCCTTTCCTCCTCGGAAGGGGGGCCGATCTCTGCAGCTGGAGAGGAGGGGTCATTCCGGGGGATCCCCAGGTCCCCCCTGGAGGCTCCCAAGCAGCCCCTTTCTCCAGAGCTGTCATTTTGGGGGATCTCCAGTGCGTACCTGGAGGGTGGCATCCCTGGACCTCCTGGGGCACAAGGCCCCAAAGCCTCTCCTCCCAAGCAGCCCTTTTCTAGGGGGGGGGGGTGTGAAATGACTGATCTCTGCAGTCTAGAGGGGAGCTAGTCCGGGGGTTCCCCAGGTCCCCCCTGGAGGCTGGCATCCCTTCCTCCAGGTCTTCTAGGCCACCCCGTCTGCCCTCAGTCCTTTTCAGGCTGTTTTCCGGCCAGCCTCTGCGACAGAGAGGACCTTTGTGGACCACCTCTGGTCGAGATGCAGTCGAAGGTCTGGCCGCCCTTGCCATGGTGGGCCCTGCCCCCTTCCCAGAACGGCCCACAGGCAGAATGAGGCAGTCGGCCTTGCGCAGGGGACAAGTTCAAATCGTGGTCATGTATCTATGTTGTAAGGTTGTGCTGCATACTTTTCTGTGAGCCTGTCTTGCTGTCTTGCATTTGCTTAAAAGTTGACAGTGGCTCTCACACAGGGCAGTTCTTTTGCCATGCAGGGTATCAGGCATGTGAGTAACTTATTCTTTAAATAGGCGGAGGAGGAGTGGGGAGTCAAAGCCGGCTCTCCAGACAGGAGTCTGCCACCCTTTAACCACAACGCCAGACGGGCTCTCTCAGTGGGGGACCTTCACCAGCATAAGGCAGCGGTTGTGAGCAGCAGAATCTTTCCTGGAGAACTGGGTTCAGTTCCCCACTTCTCCTCCACGTGAAGCCTGCTGGGCGACCTTGGGCCAATCACGGTTCTCTCAGCCTGCCTCATAAGGGGCCTTTTGTGCAGAAAGGAAGGGAAGATAATTGTAAGCTGCGTTGGGACCCCTCAAGGGTATCTAAACCTTCTGTCTTCTCTCCTTTGCCCCTGCTCTGCACACCTTGCTTAAGCCCGAATCATCGCTTGGGGGTTAGCTGTCCCCCATATACAGATGACACACTGCTGCCAATGTCCTTCTTCAAGCCCGATGCAACGCGTTTTGGCTGGTGCTCCCCTCCCTATGGGCTGTTTCCGTGGGGCTTCACGTTCATCCAGGCAGCCCCTGTGCCCTGGCCAGGAAGGACTTGAGGACTCCCTGTCTTTGCCCCTTGACTGGCTGCTTGGTCGGGGCCCGTGGAGGAGATGCCTGCAGTGGTGAAGCTGTTTCTAGTCATTGTGTCCCACAGGGAGGCACACAGGGGTTCTCCAGATACCCATGGACTACAGTTCCCATGGGGGCTGGCATTGAAGTCCATGGACACTGGAGAGCCAGAGTGTCGCTACCTCGCTAGACGGACGTTCCTAGAAATCTGGGGCCAAGCCTGAGATGCAGTGCAGCATAAACAGCAGTAATCCTGACCCACAAGCTACAGCAAGGACATTCCTTCTGACCCACCGAGGCAGTCCTTTGGTGTCTGTTGCCCAGTGATGGAGCTCCGTTCTCTGTGGGCGTCTTGCTGCCTTTCTGATCTCTTCTCTCTTGTTTTATAGTCACACGAGTAAAGGTATCTTTCCGGTGTTGGAAGTGACCCAAAAGAAGAGGAAGGAAATGGAAGAGCAGGAACCAGAAGGACCTGGAACTGGCAAAAGATCGAGGAAAGACCCCCATCCCATCCAAGCAGGGAGTGGGGTTGAATTCTGGGAGAGAGCTGGGCCGGAGATCTTGATTCAGGACACTACGACCTCAGATGTACGCAGCAGATGCTTCCGGCAGTTCTGCTACCATGAGGCCGATGGGCCCCGAGAGGTTTGCAGCCGGCTCCACGGACTTTGCAGCCGCTGGCTGGAGCCAGAGAGGCACACCAAGAAGCAGATGTTGGACCTGGTGATCCTGGAGCAGTTCCTGGCCATCCTGCCCCGGGAGATGCAGGGCTGGGTGAGAGGATGCGGGCCGGAGAGCAGCGCCCAGGCAGTGACGCTGGCTGAAGGTTTCCTCCAGAGCCGGGCAGAGGAGAAGAGGCAGGCAGAGCAGGTGAGCGGGTTTCCTTTGCTCAGTTCAACTCACAACCTTATCCTAAGTCCTTGCCAGATATTTCCGCTTCTAGAGCGTTTGCTCGTCTGGAAAGAAACCCAGATTCTTGCCTCTACGATGGAACCAGCCGTGCTGGTCAATGCAGGGATAAAGAAGAAGAGAAGACCTAGTTTTTTATACTCTGCTTTTCACTACCCGAAGGAATCTCCATGCAGCTTACAAACACCTTTCCCTTTCTCTCCCACAAGAGACATCCTGTGAGGGAGGTGGGGCTAAGTGAGCTCGAACAGAACTACTCTGAGAGAACAGGCCTGTGACAGGCCAAAGACCATGTTTGCTTCTGGCTCATGCCATAGCAGCTTGACCAAAGTCCCAAGGTGGCCCTCAAGCAATCAGTTGGTTTCTCTCCTGCAAGTTCTCCCTCCCATTTTCTCGAGACCTCCTTGGGCAAACCTGTTTTCTTATCACTTTTTGTATATTATGATTGTGGTCTTCCTAGGTGCTAAGTTGTCAATCGTACTTTCACTTTGAAGATAAGGAGGGGGTGCATTGTGTGAGATCACAGAATGTGGGAAACCAACTCTATAATTGTCTCAGTGGTCAGTTTCAGCAACAAAGCGTTCTGTGTAGCCGTTAGCATGTCTTTCCAATAAACTACTGATAGTTCTTTTCTGAGACTCGGAGTAACCTTCTTGGGGAGAACTGCCATGCCCCATGACACCCAAGGTTGCCCGGCTGGCTGCACGTGGAGGAGGAGTGGGGAGTCAAGCCCAGTTCTCCAGATCGGAGGCCGCTGCTCTTTACCACCACGACACCCTGAAGAGCCTGGGAGTGGGGCAGGATCCATCTGTTCAGCCTCTACCCTTCCTTCTCTTACCCGTCTCCTTTCTTGCCCTTTCAGATGTGGGAACCAATAGTGAAGATGGAAGCTGACTTCTCTGAGGAGGAAGGGTCTCCTTCGGAGGAAGGGCAGGGGGCTCAGGCCCAGGAGTTGGGCCAGGGCACTCTTTCACGTGGTAAGACTGTTTGGTGGCCTGATGGGATCGGGACACGTCGTGACGTTCATAGGTCGATAGAGGAAGTAGTTGTGTCACCAACGCAGACTTAGCTAGTGGGACTCAGTACCCCAGGATGTCCTCATAGCCATTCCCTCGAAGGCCGATTAGACAGATCTCTGGGAGGCATTTGCATTTTATTTTGTTTGAATAAAAATATTTGTACTTTACCTCCATTCTGGGACTCCAGGTGGCTCAGGAAAAGGGAAGGTAGACAGATTGGGGACTGTTATTAGCCATTGTGAAAATGAAACCTCCGTGTTCCAAGGCTAGTCACAGTCCTGTTAGAGCTGTTAGAGCAGTTCTGTCAGAGCTCTCTCATCCCCACCTACCTCACACGGTGTCTGTTGTGGGGAGAGGAAGGGAAGGTGATGGGAAGCCACTTTGAGACTCCTTTGGGAGGGGAAAAGTGGGGTATAAAAACCTCCTCTTCTTCTCCCTATTAAAATTTATGTTGTTGGTTATGGCCCAATTTCCCAATCTATCCAGATCTCCTTGGATAGGAGTCCTTTCTTCTGGGCCACGGGGCATCCCACCCAAGTTACCCGACAGGAAGCATGTCTCCTCTACCTAGGAGCTCAAGTGAGAACTTTGCGCACCGTCAGGAACTTGGGGGTGACCTTTGATGCCTCCCTCTTGATGGAGGAGTCCAAAAGCAAGCAGGTCTGTGTATAAATGGTAATGACTCTTATCAACAGTTCTATTGTGAAATAAAACACTATATACGTGTTGTGTTTCCTGGTCCCAAATTACTCTGATAATCCACAGCTTATAGGCAGAAATTTTTACATAAATTTTCACCGGAGCACTCGACCCTAGCTCTGACAGTGGAAACGAAATGTACACCTGTTGATCCTGATTGTGTCTCCCTCCTTATTCCAGCCAAAGAGACCAAGAAACCGGTTGAGGAATTCCAGGAGTTCTCCCTGGAAAGTGATGAGGAAGGAGGGTCTGAGTGCAGCTTCCGGGATCGAGACGGACCAGAGAGGCAGGAGGGAGGCCACAGGAAGCAGACGAGGGGAAAAGCCACGCCTGGTCAAGGAGGCAGTGCCTGTGCAGGAATCCACACGGGGGAGGAGGATCTGGAGGTGCAGAAGGCCCATAACTGCTTGCAGTGTGGAAAGAGCTTCCCGTGTGGAGAAGACCTCATAGCGCACCAGAGAATCCACATAGGGGAGAAGCTCTACTGCTGCTCTGACTGTGCCGAGAGGTTCTCTGAGCAATCGGAGCTGCTTCAGCACCAGAGGGAGACGTCCCACCATCCCGGAGGGGAGGCGTTTATCTGCTCCGAGAGCGGGAAGAGCTCATTCAACGGGAAGGCTCACAAATGCTTCTGGTGCGGGAGGCATTTCGAGTGCCGGGCGCATCTCCTCCTGCACCAAGCGACCCATGCAGAGGAGAAACCTTTTGAATGTTTGGAGTGTGGCAACAGATTCCAGCACCGGGTTCACCTTCGAGCGCATCAGCGGATCCACACGGGGGAGAAGCCTTTCGAGTGCTCCGAGTGCGGGAAGAGATTCAGTCGGAGTAGCCATCTCCAGAGGCACCTGAGAACTCACGTCGGGGAGAAACCCTTTGAATGTCCCGAGTGTGGGAAGAGCTTCACCTGGAGATACCAGCTTCAGCAGCATCAAACGACCCACACAAAGGAGAAGCCATTTGAGTGCTCCGAGTGCGGGAAGAGCTTCACCTGGAGAGGCCAACTGCAGAGGCATCAGAGGACCCACGGAGGAGAGAACCCCTTTGAGTGCTCGGAGTGTGGGAAGAAATTCCGGTGGAGTGAGGATCTTCAGCAGCATCAGAGAACCCACACAGGGGAGAAACCTTTCCAGTGCTCCGAGTGCGGGAAGCGATTCAGCCTCAGCGGCAGTCTTCAGCGGCATCAAAGAATCCACACGGGGGAGAAGCCTTTTGAATGCCTCGAGTGTGGCAAGAGATTTTGTTGGCGTTTCAACCTTCAGCACCATCAAAGAACCCACACGGGGGAGAAACCTTTTGAATGCACCGAGTGCGGCAAGAGATTCACACATAAATCCAACCTCCAGCAACATCAGAAAACCCACAGGAGGGGGAACCCCGTCGACTGTGGCGAAGCCTTCCCTGTTTTCCACACCGTAGCGCCAACCGCCAACTATGCAGAGTTGAAACCATAAAAACTCCAGGAAGGAGCGTGCATCTGCTCAGAACCTGCCCTGTAACCATAGGAAAGGAGCAGAATTCAAACTAGAGAGAAACCGTATAAATGCTCAGCTTGTGGCATGAGCTCTCGCCATGAAGCGAGCCTCAAATAGATCTCATTGGCAAGGCAGCCAGGACCTGTTCGAGGGAGTGTGGCAGGGTCTTGATTAAAGCCAAACAACAAAGAAGGTCATGACGTCAGACACAAAAGCAAAATGCAGCGCTCTGAGAGGTAGAAGACAAATTCATTTCATTAGGATGCTCTATAATTACATGTTTAGTAGATGTATTAAAACAAGCCCCAAGCTGCACATTACACGATTTCAATTGGACAGTCCCCTGACAAAGAATAGCCTCCAAACTACATATGTTCAAAAGACTGGAGTTCCGGATAAAATCCCATTTCAATAAATCTTCATCAGTCAGCCAATTTTCTCTGCCACTTATCTTTAAAAGAAGTAATTCAAGCATTGTTATCACTATCAACGAGAATATAAAAATGACACCCATAATAGCAACAAGAGAAGGAAGGACTCCCTGGAGAAGAGCCTAATGCTGGGAGCGATTGAGGGCAAAAGAAGAAGGGGACGACAGAGAATGAGGTGGCTGGATGGAGTCACTGAAGCAGTCGGTGCAAACTTAAATGGACTCCAGGGAACAGTAGAGGACAGGAAGGCCTGGAGGATCATTGTCCATGGGGTCGCGATGGGTCGGACACGACTTTGCACCTAACAACAACAAGGCATAAAGCCATGAAAAATGGGCACTAAAGTGACAAGATATATATTTTACCTTAGTGGATTCTTATCTTCAGTTTGATCAGTTTTTATCAACAGTTTCAGTACCCAAGTGTTACGTCACAGAAATAATGAGATGATTTTGCAAACGAAATCACGTAATGTGCAGTTTGGGGAATGTTTTAACACCTCCACTAAATATATAACCTTATGGCATGTCATGGCTCCTAATGCGTAGGGTTTTGATTAAGTCACAAGTTCTCTCGGAGATCCTGCATTTCTCATGAGGCTGCCCGATTGTGGCAGGTTCATCGGATGGCCGGTCAGGTTGCTTAAGATTTTTCTTGTATCTCGGACAGTTCATGAAAGCCCTTGCAGAAATGCTATATTTGTTTCCTTTGAATGCAGAATTACTTTTGGACTTCTAGTCTTCCTTCAGAACAGAATGCCGGCATTGCAGGCATTTTGAGACATGCTTATTTGGCTTTTTCACCAGTAGTTAAGAACCGAGTGTTTCCCCGTTGGCAGCCTCCTGCTTTACGTTCAGAAGATTTAGCATGAGATAAAGAGAGCTGGTTTTCCCTGCCTAGGCCGGTGGATGTGAAGAGCCAGTCGGATTTCCCTGGATGGGACTCTCAGAGTAGCTGAGATGTATGACTGGCATTGTTTCGAGCCCCATGGTGCCGAAGGGCAGGCTAGCGAGTCTAACGCCATCCTTAGAAAAGTAAAACCTTTCGCCATGAATAGTTTGATGCAACAAGTGTTTAGCTCAGCTAGTTGTTCTTGTCCACACACGCCACAAACAAGTGTTGAAGCAAGAAGAGTGGTGAACAGTTGCTGGGGCAAAAAGGGTGGCAGAAATGAAGTTGTTTGTGCCACACACACACCAACGTCCAGAACGCCCTTTTGCAAAACTACCCCCCCCTCCAAGTGAGTACCTCGTGCCTGTCGAAATGTCTAATAAAAACAGGACAAGGGCACATAACCACCAGGTGATTACTGTATACCTGCCTGCTAACACCTGTGGATCTGCTTGCGCGTTACAAGAAGTTCGTGTAAAGTCATAAAGGACATCTGCACATGTCTAAAAGTTGGTTCTGCCTAGTTGTAGAAATTGTGCCGCTTCACTTGGTCTTTAAAGTTCAAGCTCTTAAAGCTAAAGTTTTCCTTTATTTGAATGATGTTCTGTCTGCTGCTTCAACCTTCCTGTTGCTTCCCTCCTTGGCCTTTGGCTCTCCAGGCAAAGGAGGCCAACAAGCTTGTGGGGGGGGGGATAAGTGCCCAAGAGTCAGCCCTCCCCTCATCTGGTAGATTTAAAGGGGTAGAAGAAGAAGACCTAAGCACAGTTGAGGATCATAATCTGAACACTGGCCTGCTTGAAACTTGATATAGTCTAATGCAGGGGTAGTCAAACTGCCCGCCCTCCAGATGTCCATGGACTACAATTCCCAGGAGCATTCGCTGGCAGGGGCTTCTGGGAATTGTGGTCCATGGACATCTGGAGGGCCGCAGTTTGACTACCCCGGTCTAACGTGATTGAGAAAAATTTGGAGATTTCATTTTATTGGCACTTGTTTTTGCAGCAGCTGTGGGGTTAATTGTCAACCATTTGTATTTTCTAACATCTTGTCTAATAAAATTGTTGTTGCCGGTAAAGAGTTGCTAGTTAATTTGTTTGCATTATCCAATCTAAGGCTTCTTTTCAGCCTTAACCGGCAGACGGTGCAGAGCCTTGCTGTGGTTAAAGAGGCAACCCCTAATCTGGAGGGCTAGATTTGATTCCCCCCTCCTCCTCCACATGCAGCCAGCTGGGGGACCTCAGGCCAGTCACAGTTCTCTCAGAGCTCTCTCAGCCCCACCTCCCTCACTAGGGTAGAGAAGACAACTGCAAGCTGATTTGAAGAAGATGAAGAGTTGGTTTTTATGCCCCACTTTTCACTGCCCCAAAGAGTCTCAAAGTGGCTTCCTATTGCCTTCCTCTCCCCACAACAGATGCCCTGTGAGGGAGAGGAGGCTGAGAGAGCTTCTGGCAGGACTGCTGTGCGAGAACAGCTGTATCAGGGCTGTGATGAGCCCAGGTCACCCAGCTGGCTGCATGTGGAGGAGGCAGGGTTTGAACCCTCTAGTCTCAGGAGCAAATTGCTTTTTAGATTTGCTAGAACTTATTCCTGCACACAACAATGGAATTCTCTTCACACACCCTAATTATAGCACCGCAAGGACAATGTTGTTGCATTTTGCAGGAGGCTCTGGGAGGAGAAGGGTTAAGAGCATTCTCTCCCTTGGGGGGGTCAGTCCCCCTTTTCATGGGTCACTTGTTGAGCCCCTTGGGCCATCCCTTGCCTTCTGGCTCTCCTTCCTCTTCCCTGGGCTTGGAGCCGTAGCAAGCCCACCTTTTTGAACCCAGTTTAAAAGGTAAAGGTAAAGGTATCCCCTGTGCAAGCACTGAGTCATGTCTGACCCTTGGGGTGACGCCCTCCAGCGTTTTCATGGCAGACTCAATACGGGGTGGTTTGCCAGTGCCTTCCCCAGTCATTACCGTTTTAGGGGCCCCTTTAAGACCAACCCAAGTTGAATTCGGGGTATAAATGCTTGGCCACAAAGAAGAGCTCCCGGAACAGTTTGCTTGGAGCTCTCTCAGCCCCACCAACCTCACCGGATGCCTGCTGTGGGGAGAGGAAGGGAAAGGCGGGTAAGCCCCTGCGGGACTCAGCATGGAGTCAAAGGCCAGACAGAATTAAGCCCTTCTTTGGCCAGTGGAAATTCTCCCTTTTATGCTGTTTTCCAAACATAACCCTGCAGCGCCATCTACTGGCAGAAGCTATGTCTGTCCTAATTACGTTAATATGTTTAAAGGTAAAGGTAAAGGTATCCCCTGTGCAAGCACCGAGTCATGTCTGACCCTTGGGGTGACGCCCTCTAGCGTTTTCATGGCAGACTCAATACGGGGTGGTTTGCCAGTGCCTTCCCCAGTCATGACCGTTTACCCCCCAGCAGCAAGCTGGGTACTCATTTTACCGACCTCGGAAGGATGGAAGGCTGAGTCAACCTTGAGCCGGCTGCTGGGATCGAACTCCCAACCTCATGGGCAAAGCTTTCAGGCGGCTGCCTTACCACTCTGCGCCACAAGAGGCTCTTTTAATATGTTTACAAGTTTGCAAAAAAATCCTGCAAGAATCAAAGGAAGCTTTTTGAGCCTGAAATTGTTGCAGTCTGGGGGGGGGGGGGCTCCGTTTGATGGGAATAACCAAGAAGCCCCCAAACAGATTTCGAGGGGAGACCCATGTGCAGCGCACGACAGTAGCCCATTCTCGTGTGTGGATTTGAGGTGGGCTGATCTGGAACAGCAGAACAAGGTTTAAGTCCACTTCAAAGGCCAAGCACATTTTAGTCCGGCTCGGAGCTTTTGTGTGCAAGAAGCTTATCCCCGAAAAAAGGAAGCTCGTCTCGCTAAACACAAGGCGACATCTGACAGCCCGTTCTTCCATCGTGGCGGGATGGGGACCGGGGCGCTGTTTTGGGTTCCTCTCCGCCACCTGCCTGGCTTGGTCATTCGCGGGGTTTGACTGTTATGGTTTGATTGGGGGAAACGTAGATTTCAGTGTTTTTATTGTGTCTGTTATTGAAAAGGTTCCTTGCCTTTTATCTGTAATCCGCCCGGAGCCGACTTGTGCAGAGGGGGGGCTATGACCATCTCCCCCAGGCCAGGGGGGGAAGGCCGCAGGGGCGAGGGGCCTCCAGTCCTGAATCAAACCGGGCTGGTCTTCCAGGTGCCAAAGTCAGCCTTGCATGTGACCCCCCTCCCCCCCCGCCTTCCAATGGAGCCGGGTCACTAAGGGGGAGCCTCAGGAGCCCCTGCTGTGCCGCCCTCCAGGGGGGGGCTGGGGGTCCCTCGGAATGACCGCTCCTCTCCGGGCTGCAGAGGTCCCTTCTCCCTCCTTCCCCCCCCAAAAGAAGAACGCAACGGGCTGCTTGAGAGGGGGGGGGCTGCATGTATAGTATGGTGCCCCTCCCGTCCCCGAACGTCGGCCTCTGAAGCCCCCATCCCCCAAGCCTCCAGGTTTCCTCCCGCCGGGAGCTGGCAACCCTCCCCCGAGGCGCCCTTCGCCTCGAGGCCCGTCGGTTGCATCGGCCGAGCAGCCTCCTCCCGGCTCCCGCCCCGTCCGTCAAAAGCTGACTTGCCCGAGGCTTACTCGCGAGAAGGCCTCCCGGGATCCGCCCGCAAAAGGCTCCCTCCCCCCCCCCCCCGCCTTGCTGGGCCTCTGCGAGAAGCGTCTCTCTGGGCTTAACCCCTTCGGGGCTGCTCGCGAGTAGCTCTGCACGGGGCGCCGCCGATGGGTTTCGGGGGGGGGGGGGTCTGCAGCACCGAACAGGTTAAGGTGGGCGAGCCCTTCCCAGAGAGCCCGAGCAAGGCGGGGGGGGGAGGGGGCTGCAAGAGGGACGCGGGCGGACCCCGGGAGGTTTACTCGCAAGTAAGTAATGGGGAGGGGGTGCTTTGCCGGGGAGTTGGGGGACTGCAGCGCTTCCAAAGGCCCGCCTCCTCCCCCCGTGCAGTCCCGCTCTTCCCGGGCTCCGCTGGAAGCCTCCGCCCGAACCCGCCAGGCCAGCTCCGTCGCCAGCCGGCTTCATGGGGAAGAGCCCGACGCCCCCTCTCCGCCGCTGCTCCCCACCTGGCCCCCCGCCCTCTGCTGCGCGGCGCGTGCATTGGCTATTGAAGCCCCCCCCCTATTTGTTGGGGGCGGAAAGTCCCGGGGCCCCTGAGCCCCCGAGAGCCGCAGCCTTGAACCCGGAGAAGACCTGGGGTAGCAGTTCGGAGCGGCAGCCTTGAAGCAGGAGAGCCGGGTTGGAGTCCCCACGCAGTTCTCTCAGAGCTCCCAAGTTGGATTCCCCACTCCTCCACACGCAGCCAGCTGGGTGACCTTGGCCCAGTCCCAGTTCTCTCAGAGCTCTCTTGGACTCACTGAAATCATAGGGTGTCTGTTGTGGGGAGAGGAAGGGAAGGCGATTGGAAACCATGTTGAGATTCTTTCGGGTACTGAAAAGAGGGGTATTGGGACCCCCCCCCCCTCTCATGGGTTACCTGCCTTGTCAGGAGGCCCAGAAAGACTGCTGGGCGTGATCACATGGGATGAACCCTACAAGCCCATTGGCTGCCCTCTTTGCAAAGCATTGGGGGCCCTGCTTCACATCCCCTTTGCCATTTCCCTGGGGGTTCACTGCCTCTCCGGGGTCATCCGGGCAGCCCCCTGGCCTTACGCTGGAGAGACTTAATCCCCCCCCCCACTGGCCCCTGGGGCAGAGCTGCTGAAGAAGAGTTGGTTCTTATACCTGCTTTCCACTCCCCGAAAGCAGCTTAGGGTCACCTCCCCTTCCTTTCCACACAGCATATTCCTGGGAGGTAGATTGGGCTGAGAGAACTCTGGGAGAGCTGCTCTGTGAGAACAGCTCTAAGAGAACTGTGACTCGCTCCATGTGGAGGAGGAGAGGGGGAATCAAACCGGTCGCCACTCTTAACGCCACTCCACCAAGCCGGCCCCTGTCTCCTCCATGGCCCTGCTGCTTCCGGCCTGTGGAGGAGAAAGACAAAGCGGTTCAGGTCTTACTTACAGTTTACATGGAGAGTCACCCTGAGGACAGTGCTGGGAGGCCGGGCTCATGGCATCTGGAACAGATGTTTAAAGCCAAACAGAGATATTTTACTTCCCTGGAGGATCAAAGAGCTTGATATGTAAAATAGCGTCTTGATCCACAGACTAAACAGGGCTGCTCCATCTCATTCACTTTCACCACCTTTTTAGGCGTCTCTCGACCGCACGGATGAAGGGGCTCCGTTCTCTTTTGGTTCCTTCTGAATTTTAAATGCTCTCCTCCCCCTCTTCACAGCCACGAGAGTGAGGGTAAGGCCTTTCCGCTGTCGGAAGAAACGCAGGGAAGGAGATGGAAGAGCAGGAGGGCCCAGAAGGGCCGGGAACCAGCCAGTCCTTTCAGCAGTTCCGCTACCAGGAGGCCGCTGGGCCCCGGGAGGTTTGCAGCCGGCTCCACAGACTTTGCAGCCGCTGGCTGGAGCCGGAGAGGAGCACCAAGAGGCAGATGCTGGACCGGGTGACCCTGGAGCAGTTCCTGGCCCTCCTGCCCCGGGAGATGCAGGGCTGGGTGAGAGGATGCGGGCCGGAGAGCAGCTCCCAGGCGGTGGCCCTGGCCGAAGGCTTCCTCCTCAGCCAGGCCCAGGAGGAGAGGCAGGCTGAGCAGGTGAGGGGGCTTCCTTCACTCACTTCAAATCCTGAGCTTATGCTAAGTCCAACCAGATCTTTCTTCCAGGTTGGGAAGAAAACCAAGCTGTGAATTTTGGCCGTGGCTGAAGCAGGATGCCCAAATAAAATTCAGCACTTTGAATTATAGGATCAAAAACAACGTACAACAGTACCGTTAACGCCTCAAATCGAAATATCCAGGAACAAGATGGAAGTGCCCATTCCAGTAGCAGAGAATCACATTATTCGTAGAATCCTAGAGTGGGAGGGGGCCACAAAGGCCATCTAGTCCCACCAGTGCAGGATCAGCCTCAAGCATCCAGGAGAAGGCTCTGTCCAGCCACAGCCTAAATATGTTTAATATCCAAAAGACTCAACGCCTTCAGTCCTCAAAATTGTATTCACACACGCAAACTATATGGGTGTCAAATATCTTCCCAAGGCCAGGCAGGTTGGGTGTCATAGGAGTCCTGAAATAGTCAAAACAAATACTGATGTGAGAAATTCAAAACATCCTGGCCAATCTCAAGAAATAATTTTGTGGAAGATGTTTGCAAAGAATCGTCGCTGCTGAGTGGTCAGTGGCAGTGGGCTTAAACGTGGCTCTCCGCTCTCAGATCCCACCGTCCGTGGTCCATTCCGCACAGGCTGGGTAGGGCCCTTTGGGAGCACTTTAGGAGGAGATGGTAGAAGCAGCGTGTATCCTCTTGATGTGGGCCCCGTGGGCCCCTCTCCCCCTTAAAACAGTTCACTGAGGATCTTTTTTTCTTTCTTTTTTGGGGTTCCTCTTGGGTTTCACCGATTCCTCCTCTCACCCGTCTCCTTTCCTTCTCTTTCAGCCCCGTGGACCCCCCGGGAGGACGGAAGCCAGGTTGTCTGCGGAGGAGGAGGGGCAGAGGGCTGAGGCCCCACAGGCCCCCTCGTGCGGTACGGCTGTTTCATGGCCCGATGGGGACGGGGCACGCAAGGCGGTCAGTGGGTCAGCGGTTTGGGAGAGGAAATACAAGCCCACACAGCCCAGGATCCAGCCATTGGCCACTGCCTTGAAGGGCCGTCAGAGAGAATCCATTCTTGTTTTCCTTTCCCAAAATATTTCCCTTTCACCTCAAAGCGGCTTGAAAAAGGAAAGGTAAACCAATCTGGGTGCAGCCGTTAGCTGCAGCAAATGAATGGAGCCTCCATAGTCTAGGGCAGCATCCTTCAGAAAAGGCCTTGCTAGTGGCCAGCTATTGCCTTCTCTGCCCCTGCATTTAGAGGCTCCCCAGGCCCACCCAGGGGCCAGTCAGGAAGAGGAGAATGGACGGCAGATACATTTGGGGGGACTCGAGTGATGTCAAACCGCCAGGAGACCCTCTGGAAGCCCTTTGTGATTAGCCGGGGCTTTTCATGCATACCGAAGTCGCCTCTTGGTTTCCAGAGCTTCTCTTCTGCCCCTCTCACCGTGTATTTAAAAAGCCTGGCAAATCGTGCCATGTGAGCCTCTGGCAGGTTTCCCTGGGGGGGGGGGGGGAGGCTCTTGCATGCCGCTTCTCTCTGCCCAAAGGAGTCTCCGAGCGACTTCCCTGTCCTGGCGGGGGCAGGGAGCAGGATTCCAACCAGGGAGTCCAGGCTGACCATCTTCCTTCCTTCCTTCCTTGTCACAGGCCTTGGACCGCTGGCGTTCGGCCGTTGCATCCTCAGAGGGGCGGAAACGGCAGCTGCACCTCCAGTCGAGGTAGAGGAGAGGGTGGGGGACAGCCGGGTTCCCCTCCCCCTGCACAGAGGGGCTTTTGTTCCTGCAGTGTCTCCAAAGCGGTCCAAGGAAGGGGGCTTGGGTGCCCCTCCCTTTGCCCGTGCCAAGCTCTGCCTCCTGGCCCCTCCCTGGGTGCCTCCCCTGACTGGCACGGGCTCTGAGGAAGGGCTGCTCTTTCTCTTCCAGCGTCCCTTCTCCTTCGAGGAGGTGGCCGTGTCTTTCTCGGAGGCCGAGTGGGCCCTGCTGGATCCGGGCCAAAGAGCCTTCTGCAAGGAAGTCATGCTGGAGAATTATGGGATGGTGGCCTCTCTGGGTAAGGACCTTTCTGGGGCGCCAGAGGGGCCAATTCCTGCCTTTGGGAGGAGGCACAGATCAAAGTATTGAACAAGAATGCAGCTTTTTCGGACCTGCCCTGCTCCTTGTCCCCTGTTGGGGGTCTGGAGGAGCTGGCCTGGCCGTGACAGTACCGTTTCCACGTGGCCTGGAGAGCGGGCCAAGCCCCCTGTGTGGAGGCCAGCAGCCCAGCCAGAGGGTGTCCTGGCCTGGAGCCAAGAAAGGGGTCTGGTACCCAAATCACGCCTGAAAACTGAAAAGATTGGGGGGGAGGGGATCAGTTCCTGAGATTGTAGCCCTATTTCTACCAGGGCTGAGATGCAGAAATGAAGGGTACAGGTTCCCTCAACAATAAGTTAACAGAAAGGGAAGCCAGAAAATAAAAATGGAGGTGCTGCAGGAAGGAAATCCATGGAGGCAGAAACTCAGCCTAAACCCTCTCCCTCCCAAGCGACAGGAGAAGGCGGGAGGGGGGAATCCGAGGCCTGCAGGCCTGAAGGCAGCTCGGGAGAAGCCCAGCAGAAGAGGGAGCCAAATGCGGGGGGGGGGGAGCAGGCCGGTGGGAGGGAGGGAGGGAGGGATGGCAGACGGCAGGGAAAGGGGGGTCCTACAAATACACTTTATTCAAAGTACATCAGAAAGCAGCCCCCAGGCGTGCTTAAAATGCGAATGGCACCTCACATGAATATCAAACCTCCTTCTGTGGGAACTTACGGGATCTGTCTCCTTATTCCAGCAGCAGTTCGTGGTGAAGAACTGCACCCTCCCTCGCCAGAGGAAGACTTCAGAGGAAACTTCAGGGATCAAGGCAGGCCCAAGAGGCAGGAAGCTGAGGAGAGGGATGAGCCCATCCCTTGCCAGGAGGGGGATTTACGTGAAGTAATTCACCCGGTGGAAGAAACGTACCAGTGCTTGGAGTGTGGACTGAACTTCTCAGACCAAACCCAACATAATATCCATTTGAGAATGGACAGTGGAAAGGAGACCCATCAACGCTCGGACTGCGGAAAGAGCTTTCCCGGCAGGGCAGGGCTCCTCAAACACCCACAAACGCAGGCAGGAGAGAAACACGATAACTGCTCAAACCGAGCTGACTTCTCACAGAAGTTGGATCTTACTAAACGACATGGCATTAATTCAGGAGAGAAGCCACTGAGCCCTTCAGGGAGTGGAATGACAACCTCTGATGGAAGACAGGGAAAACTCCATTTCCCAAGGAACGTGACAATGAAGGGAGGTCAATGCTTTCAATGTGGCAGGTACTTTAAATACAAATCACAGCTCGTTGTACACCAAAGAATCCACACAGGGGAGAAACCTTTTGAATGCTCCGAGTGTGGGAAGAGTTTCAGTAAAAACGGCAATCTTCAACAACATCAAACAACCCACATAGAAGAGAAACCATTTGAATGTTCAGAGTGCGGAAAGAAATTCAGTGTAGCTGGCAGTCTTCAAAAACATCAAAGAATCCACACAGGGGAGAAACCATTTGAGTGCTCAGAATGTGGAAAGAAATTCAGTGGGGCCAGCAGTCTCCAACAACATCAAAGAATCCACAGAGGTGAGAAACCTTTTGAGTGCTTAGAGTGCGGAAAGAGATTCATTCAGAGTGCCCATCTCCTACTGCATCGGAGAACCCACACAGGGGAGAAACCTTTTGAATGCTCAGAGTGCGGAAAGAAATTCAGTCAGCTTGGCAATCTTCTACAGCATCAGAGAACCCACACAGGGGAGAAACCTTTTGAATGCTCAGAGTGCAGAAAGAAATTCAGTAAGAGTAACCACCTTCTACAGCATCAAAGGACTCACACAGGGGAGAAACCTTTTGAGTGCTCAGAGTGTGAAAAGAAATTCAGTCACAGCAGCCATCTTCAAGAACATCAAAGGATACACACAGGGGAGAAACCTTTTGAATGCTTGGAATGTGGAAAGAAATTCAATAAAAATAACAATCTTCTACAGCATCAAAGAATTCACACAGGAGAGAAACCTTTTGAATGCTTAGAGTGCAGAAAGAAATTCAGTAAGAATCATGATCTTCTACAGCATCAGAGAACACACACAGGGGAGAAACCTTTTCAGTGTGCAGACTGTGGAAAGAGATTTAGTCTGAGTGGCAGTCTCCTTGTGCATCAAAGAACCCACACAAGGGAGAAACCTTTTAAATGCTCAGAGTGCGGAAAGAGATTCACTCAGAGTGGAGATCTCCTGCTGCATCAGAGAACCCACACAGGAGAGAAACCTTTTGAATGCACAGAGTGTGGGAAGAGGTTCAGCCAGAGTGGCCATCTCCTACTGCATCAAAGAACCCACACAGGGGAGAAACCTTTTGAATGCTCAGAATGTGGAAAGCAAGTGGGTGACAGAAGCAATTTTCAGCGGCATCTAAGAACCCACACAAAGGAGAAACCTTTTAAGTGCTCAGAATGTGGAAAGAGATTCAGTTACAGTGGGGATCTTCTACTGCATCAAAGAATCCACACAGGGGAAAAACCTTTTCCGTGCTCAGAATGCGGAAAGAGATTCAGTCGGATCAGTCATCTTCATAGTCATCTAAAAACCCACACAGGGGAGAAACCTTTTGAATGTGCAAATTGTGGAAAGCGATTCAGCCAGAGTGGTCATCTCTTGCTGCATCAACGAAGCCACACAGGGGAGGAATTCTTCTGAATGTTCAAAAGTTTGGGGAAGACATTCAGTTATTCTGGCCATCTTCAACGTCATCCAAAAAACTATGCCATGAGAAACCATATAATGGCAAAGTCTGTTACAAGAACTTATCTCTTATTTCACACGTGAAAGACAAACACAGACCAGAGAAAGGACTGAACCCATGGAAATTCTTGTGATGTGCTTGTATCTGCCTGGAATCCTTACTCTAACCTGGAAGAAAATTATAGTATTCAGACTTAGGACAGAACGCCAATAGATCTCACAGGCAAGAAAGAAAGGGTGTGATCTGAGGGTGAAAGGAGATCCACCGCCAGCAACTCTCTCCTTAACCGTTGAGGAATCCTTGCAGGGGAGGAACCTCAAAAGGACAGTTTAGAAAGAGACTGAGGCAGAGATTCAGCTTTCCAGTTGTCAGATAATCCACAGAAGGGCAAACCTTTCCTATCGTTGGTTCTGATGAGGCTCAGATTCAGATATGCTCCAAAAGTAGTTATGCAGACAAAGGACTTTTTAGTGGGTGCCCTGTCTGCCAAGGTAACTCCTTCAGTCATCTGCAGAACTGGTCAGAAAAAGGCCCATATTTATTTTCCAAATCCTGTGGTGAAATAGGCAAGAACATCAGATAATTGTGGGTAGATTCCAGGGGGTTCATGGACCTGCATTGGGGGGGGGGGGGATGCATCTTTATTTTAACCCACCTCTAATTGAAATTCAGCATTCCCTTCAAGTATGAATGTACTCTATGATTCTATGAATTTTGGGTTTTAAGAAATATTTTGAGAACTGTATTTCAGAACAATTAGTTTCTTTTGTAATCTTCTGTAATTTATGCTTAAAAGAAAAATTCTGGGATGGGTTCTGTAAGGCTCCTCCGGACAGTCAAGAGAGGTCTGTGGAGTAAAAAGGCTCAGAATGGCCGTCTGAGAGAGGAATCCCTGCCTGGGAAGGAGAAGGTGAGCTGGCAGGAAAACCAGAGGAAAGGAGGCGAAGAGAGAGGCCTGCAGATCTCCAAGCTTCCTGAAGATCCGTTTCTTTGACGCAGCTTGTTGTACCACGTGGCTCTTTGTTGAAGGATGTGCTGTTTGCCAGCTGTGTGTGTGTGTGGGGGGGTTGTTGGTCTTAATGTTCGTTCTGTTGCTTCAGATCAACGTGGCTGCAGATCCAATGATGCTGCAGCAACCATGCAGGTTTGAACTGATGCTGTTTGAAGGTTAAACTTTGTGTTTTGCAGAGCAAGAGACAAAAATGGGCTTTGTTTTCAATCAGGAAACACAGAAATCACTTGGCAGGGATTTGGCGATGTGCATTCTTTCATGCTCTAGGCTGGTCCTTTTCTTCATCTGCGTAGGAAGAGTGGGAAAGTGTTGAGGAGTGCATGTGGGGGCAGATAATTTCCACTGACTCTCCCAATCTGTATTCAATCTGTGAAACTTTTAAAATGCATATCTCTGGCTGGTGTACTGGGCTATTTGGTAAGAGTTTAATAACTTCTATATGTTCTTCTTAGAAAGCAGTCAGGTTCATAACTAGAGGTGGACACCAACAATCAATCAAGATCAAGTGCAGAGAGCAGAAGCATCGGCCAGGCGGTTCTACACAGACACACAACAGGCAACTGCTGCCTACTTTGCTCTGCTTCCCCCCCACACCCAAAAACTCTGTGTTGGGGGTTGCTAGGAAAGGAGGTAGGCACTATTATAATGCCCCGGCATAGATCTATGATGTGGCCTCGTTTGAAATACTGTGTACAGTTTTCATAGAATCCTAGAGTGGGAAGGGGCCATACAGGCCATTTAGTCCCACCCCCTGCTCAATGTAGGATCAGCCTAATACATCACTATTCACTAAACATCAAGTTAAAGTTGCCTGCACCCAACTGAGGGCCAATCAGTTCAAGTTGCAATCTGCCAATGGGGGCCAATCTGTCAAAATTGCATGCAGACAACTCAAACCGCCCTGGGCCATATGGGAGGGCAGTGTAAAAATCAAAGAAAATAAATAAATAAATCCCTACTTGATTGGCCCTCGCTGGGAGGGTGCAGCCAGTAGGGAGAGAACACTCAGCCAATGAGAGCCAATCATGTAGTTTATCCTCTTCCTGCTGCAGGCTTCTCTGAAAGGCCCTCCTGCTGATAAGTTGCTCCATTCTCAGCCTCTTCCCACCTTCCATCTCCCCCAGGCAAGGGGGGGAAGCCAGCTGCTCCCTTTGCCTCCTGTGTTGGTCTCAGATTTCAGCTCGTTACTGGAAGGAAGCACAGATGAGCTGCAAGGGAGGCAGAGATAATCAGTATTTCAAAAACAGGCATGATGCCTGCCACAGACGGATGAGTAATGGCAGGGCCTTTATTAATGACTCTCAGCATTCTCCAATGCAGGATACATCTGCCCATCGGTCTCCAATTTTGATATATTTATTTCCTTCACTACGTCCTTAGAATTGTGCCCAAATAAATGGTGACCAGATAAACTGAGCTTGCTACTTCTGTTTGGACCTTGAATGTGTTCAACACGTCCATTTTGCGGTCGGCTGATCTGCTGCTCACCCTCTGTGAAGACCAGTAAGGTCCATTTCATGCACACGAAAGTGGATCCCTTGAATCAAACTTGTCGGGCCTAATGGTGCAGACTTTGTGCTGCTGCTTCGGACCTCCTCGGCTTCCTCCCTGGATCCTCTTATTCTTCCAGTCAGAGGTTCCCCTCAGTCACCTGCCACAGAGTCTCTTAGGCCTGAAGGGGCAACTGGACTCTTGGTCTTTTTCTACCACAACAGACTAACATGGTGACTCCTCTTTGTCTGTCAGTGGAAACTCTTCATCCAGAGTCAATAATCGAGGTTTGTTGGGGGGGGGGAGAGATCAAGGTATAAGGTTTCCTGCTGAAACGCTGCACCCACTTTGTCTGTTATTTAAGAATATTTATATCTCCTTCTCCACACAAGGACAGCCAACGATGCACATACGATAACATCACACTTGAAAACCAACCCAAGCATCATCCAAACAATTACAGCGAGAGCTAAAATTCATGCAAGATATAAATGCAGCCCTTAAAACCCTTGGGCAGGACGGAGGGATTGCGAGTGGGAGGCCCCTTCGCCCATGAGCAGCCGCAGGGGGCAGACGGCCCCTGTGGGAAGGGAGTCTTCCTGGTGTAGGAGGAACGGGAGACTCACTGAGGTTGCTACGATCGCGCGTGAGGTAGAGAAAGTGGGCAGGTGGCTGTTTCCTCACCCTCCCCATAATACTCGGGGCGCCCAGTGAAACGGTGGAGACAGACAAAAGGAAAGACACCTTGACTCAAACAGCCAAATTGTCTGCCAGGGGAGGTAGAGATGGCTACGGGTTTGAATGGCTTTAAAAGGAGTCTAGACAGTTTTTCTGAAGGAGAAGTCCTTCCTAGAGAGGCCTCAAAGGAGGAAGGTCACACGGCTCCCTGCTTGGATTCCCTCTGGAGGAAAGTCAGCCTTGCAGATGACGTCTTTTCTGCCCCATTTCCTTGGCCCTCCAGGGCAATTGGCTGGCCATTGTGGGATCCATGCGCAGGACTTGCGTTGTCATCAGGGGTGGTTTGACAGAAGCTCCTTCCACACCCGCAGAACTGAGATGGCTTCTCCAGAGGCTGATGCCTCTTAAAGATTCACCTGTAGCAAGAGCTCCTTCTAGCCTTTTAAAATCTTTTTCTAGCTTGTGGATGAGTCCATTAAGGCAGGAGGGAAAAGACTGAGGACTCCCGGCGGTCTACAGACCTCTGGTTGGGAGTCCATATTCTAGACATTTATATGGTTTCTCTCCACATGGGAATTCAGGGCCGAGCTATGCCTGAAGCTCTTTCCACACTCCGAGCAGTGATATGGCTTCTCCCCCGTGTGGATTCTCTGGTGGGAATCCAGAGTGGAGGTTCTATTGAAGCTCTTTCCACACTGGGAGCATTTGTATGGCTTCTCCCCCGTGTGAGCTCTCTGGTGGGAAATAAGGTTGGTGCTCCGACTGAAGCTCTTCCCGCACTCGGAGCACTCGTACGGTTTGTCCCCCGTGTGGGTTTTCTGATGAGAAGCGAGGGTAGAACTGTGGCTGAAGCTCTTCCCGCACTCAGAGCATTTATACGGCTTCTCCGCATGTGGATTCTTTGATGGGAAGTCAGGTTAGAGCTCTGACTGAAACCTATTCCACATTCCTTGCATTTATATGGCTTCTCCCCCGTGTGGGTTCTCTGGTGAGAGGAAAGGTTTGAACTGTGGCCGAAGCTTATGCCGCACTCGGAGCATTTGTACGGCTTCTCCCCTGTGTGGATTCTGTTATGCGAGGCCAAGTTTTGGCTGCGACTGAAGCTCTTCCCACATTCTAAACACACGTGGGGTTGTTCAACAGTGCGCCGTCTCTGATGCGCCACAAGGCTGTCCTTCTTCATGACTTTCCTTCCACGCTCTGAGCGTGATCGTGCGCTCTCCTCTGCCCACAACCCCTCAAGTAAAATGTGCTTCCTGGTTCGACGGAGGCCGTGCCGGTATTCGGGCCCCTCTAGCGGTTCCAGATTTAGCACCCTCTGATGTGGGCTACGGGTGGGCGGCCCATGACGGGCTCAGGGCAACGAGGTCGGTTTCTCCGGCTTCGTAACTTTTCTCTCAGAACGGAATTTCACGGGTGTCAAATTGAGAGAAGGGGACGATTTCCGGCTTGGCTTCGGCTGAGGCTCAGAGACTTTCTCTCCCTCCTCTGCTCTGTGGGAACGAAGAAGGAAACCAGGTGAGCAGCAGGAACCTGAGCTGACTGATGGGATGAAACCAGCTGACTTTTAGGGTGAATCATGCAGTGGAAAAGACAGTGGCATTTTTGTAAGCCACCCCAAGTCTCAGAGGGGCAGTTTAAAAGGGGAGAGAGGGAGGGCTTTATAAGGGGATTAGGGAGATTCAGGGAGGAGACATCTATCAGTGACTGAGGGGAACCTCCACAGTCTGCTCCTTGCCTCGGCCAAATGAGGTGCCTTCATAGGGATGCCAGCCTCCAGGTGGGACCTGGGGATCCCCCGGAATGGCAGCTCCTCTGCAGAGATCAGGCCCCCTGGAGAAAAGGACCGCGAGGAAGGGGGGGGACCGTAGGGCTCCCTCCCCCCCCCCCAGGTCCCTGTCCTCCCTCCCCCGGAATTTTCCGACTGGGATCTGGCAACCCTATGAGTGTCTCATTCACTCTTCTCTTCGTTTAATGGCAGGCCAAAGTAAATCAGCAAGACCAATCACCGCAAACAGCCCCCCCACGAGTGTGCTAGAAGGCCGCGGTTCTCCTGCACGTCGGCGATGAGCGAATCAGACCCTCTGGAAGGCGATGAGGGCTTTTTTTGGGGGGGGGAGGGAGGGGGCTTGAACCTTTCTGATGATCCCTGAAGGCAGCGAGGCCAAGCCCTGAACGGCGGCTTCCTTGGAAGCACAAGACTCGCTCCGAGGCTGCCAAACCCAGGGGCCAGCCGGGCGCCTGTCAGTAAGACCAAACAGTCTTCTTTTTGCTTTTGCTGTTCAATTAAGCCGCGTTAGGCACGCTGGTCGGCGCCGCCCTTCGGAGCCGCGGATGCCTTTGTTCCTGTCGAGGCCGGAGGCGGCCCTGAGTTGGACGTGACCCAAACCTCTCGCCCTGAAGACGCCGCCAAGGCCGCCTCCTCCTTGGGCAAGCCCCGGTGAGAGCCGCGCGGCCAAGAAGGGCTCAGCGGCGGCCCTTCGAGCGTCCCAAGCGCCGGACTCCGCGGTCGATCAGCCGCTGACGCCTGGGGGACCCCCTGCAGAACGGGGCCTCCGGAGGCCCCCACGAGCCCAGGCGTGCATCTGACCCGGATGCCCGCTGTGGCTCCACTCAAGGGAGGGTAACCCCTGTGCAGGCGAGGTGCGGGGAGCGGAGCAGCCCAGCCCAGCCCTTCTTTTGCAGGGGAACCGGGAGGCGGACAGGGCCGGCCGGCCTGGCTTTCCTGGCACGTCGCCCCTGTGCTGACGGCAGCCTCAGTCTATAAGGGGCCTCCATGTGGCCAGGTGTGGGGGGGGGGAGAGAGAGAGATCTGCGCTCCAGACAGCAGCCCCCCCCCACCCGGAAAAGAGCTGCTTGGGAGGGGGACTCCACAGCCGCAGATCCCGCCCACTCCTGGCTCCGCCCCCCCAAGTCTCCAGGTATTCCTCACCCCAGAGCTGGCAACCGCCTCAGCATCGCACATTGGTGCCTCCGGCCCCCGGCGACTATTCCGCCCCGTCCTTTGCGCCTTACTGCAGGGAAGGCTTTTGCTGAAAACGCGACCCTGGGAGAGAAATTCAGCCCCTCCCCCGGGAGGGGGGTCAGTGACAGAAGGAGCCCCCTCCCCCTCCACAGGCCCGGCCCCTTCCTTGCTAGCTTCCTGCAGACATGCAACTCAAGGGTTAAAGGCAGAAAGTCGGCTGTCCTAGAGAGGGGGGGGCTGGAGGAGGGGGGCTTCCTGACAAACCTCCCCTCCCCCACGGTGGGAAGGGGGCCTCCTTGCATGCATCAGCCTCAACCTGCCCCCCCTTCAAGAATCCCGTGAGATGAAAATCTCTTTTGCCAGGTGATGGGGGTGGGAGGGGAAGGGAAGGTTGCCCGTTTATCACGCATCCCCCCCCCTGGAATGCCCTCCAAATGCACTGGCAGCTGTTGATGCCAGCCTGGGGGGAGAGACCTGGGAATGACCCTCCTGGAGAAAAGGGCTGCTTGGGAGAAGGTCTCTGGGGCCTTGGAACCCACTACAGTCCCTGCCCCTTGCCTTCCCCACAGTCTCCATCCCCAGCTCCTCTGCAGGGCCAGCCACGGGGCAGAGAGGCCGAGGCCTTCATAAGAGTATCAGAAGAGCCCTGCTGGGTCAGGCCAGGGAGGGTCCCTCCAGTCCAGCCTCCCGTCTCCCCCAGGGGCCAGCCAGTCCCTCTGCAGGGCCAGCCACAGGGCAGAGAGGCCAAGGCCTTCCCCTGAGAAGACCCTCAGAAGAGCCCTGCTGGGTCAGCCCAGGGAGGGTCCCTCCAGTCCAGCCTCCCGTCTCACCCAGGGGCCAGCCAGTTCCTCTGCAGGGCCAGCCACAGGGCAGAGAGGCCGAGGCCGTCCCCTGAGAAGACCCTCGGAAGAGCCCTGCTGGGCCAGACCAGGGAGACGGACCCTCCCCCCCCCCGCCGCAGCGGGAGGAAGTGCCCCAAAGTCTGGCCCCCCTCCAGCCTTCGTCTCCTGCTCCGGGCAGCCCCCCTCCCCCCCTCCTCGCCCTCAGGGCCGCTGCGCAGAGGGGGGGCGGGGACTCCCTGCCCCCACCCGCGCAGCCCCCCCACGCGGTGTGCAGGCGCGTCTTCGAAGGGGTTAAGGGGAGCGAGGCGGCTCTGCCCAGCGCTGCTGCGGAGGGGGGGGGTGAAGGGGGCGGGGCGCTGAGGTCACTTCCCCCAGCCCCCCCCTCCGTGGGAAAGCCGCCTTTGTCTTTCCCACGCGTGTCTCCACCTTGCCGGCAGGCGGGGCAGGTGAGCCCCGGGGGGGGGGCATTGGGGGCGGGGAGCCCCCCCTGCAGAGGCTGCATGCGAGACGCACCCCCCCCCCCGGAGGGTTCCCTCCGGCCCGGGGTGTTGCAGAGGGGCGAGGGAAGGAGCGCCTGGCCGCGGGGAGGGGGGAAGGGGGTAGTCGGGGGTCGCTGGGTCTGCCCGGCTGCGGCCAGAAAGAGCCTGCAAGGGGGGGGGTCCCCCTGCCCGGCCCTAGGCGGAGAGAGGCTGTTCTGGCTGCCGCCGGAGGGTCGCCCCGTCGGGGCTGGGGAGCGAAGGCTGCCGCCGGGCGGTGGGAGTGCCTGCGGGCGGGGGCCGGGAGCGCCGTCCCGAGGGATGCCGCCGCTTGTTGGCTGGCGGAGGACCCGGGCTCCTCTCCCTGGGGGGGGGGGTCCAGTGGTCTACCTTGCAGGGGCCTCCAGCCACGCCGGGGGGGGTGGGGGGGGGGAGAGGCGAGGCCAGGGAGCGCCGGCACTCAGCCTCCTCCGGGCCCTTCTTGGCTTGAGACGGCGCCTCTCGGGTCCTGCCTGGCGTCGGAGGTCCCCCCGGGAGCCCTTTGGCCACCGGCCGGGCGGGCCAGCCCAGGGCAGCGAAGCTCACGCAGCCCCACAAACCCTCCGTCGAAACAGGGTGGAGACAACGGCAAGGACGTCCGAGGGGATCCGGCGCTCCCGGGACTGGCAGCTCCAGCCGGCAGCCGGTTCTCCGCGGTTCCAGGTCCTGTGAACTGGAGCGGGTTTGGGCGCCCCGTCGGCTGTTTCTGACATATTCTGGAGGGGGGGTCTGCTGTGCAAGTTTTCAGAAATCTCCCCCTGCAGAGCGGTATTCCAACGCCTCAATGACATGCTGAGCGATATAATTTGGAGGCCAGTCGTCATGCGGGGGGGGGGGGCGAGGGAGGGAGGGATCTCCAGGTCCCACCTGGAGGATGGCAACCCTAGCCCTGCAGCCTTCTCTAGGTGACTTGATGCCCCCTGACTGGCAGCTATCCCCTGAAAGCCAGTGGGGGGGGGGTAGAAGAAGAACTTTGAATTCGAACTCGGCTCCCCAAGTCGCAGTAGGATCTGAGCAGGAAGTCACCAGCGGGCCCAACCAAGACAGAGGAGGGAGGGAGCATTTGCAGCCGCTCGGAATTGGGGTCACAGGAGGAGGCTTCTCATATGGGGGGCCGGGCTAGTTCTTTCAAGGGGGAGATTTGACGGGTAGCCGGGAATTGGCAGGAAAGGCCATCTTTTAATACAAAGTGGTGAAATTAAAAATGGCTCTCCAGATGTCCATGGACTACAATTCCCACCAGCCCCTGCCAGCATGTGCATCACGTGGATCACCCCAATAAAAAAAATGTGTCTTTGCTCATAGTCCCCATCTAAATGGAGTCAAAGGTAAACAGCAGGAGCCAACCCCCTGGCCTTCCCCTTTCAGTGTTTTCAGTATCTACGAACAGTAACGTCTCCGTCTCCTCCTTTCAGGTGACCTTCGCAGAGGGGGCCGGGATCTCTCAGTGGAGGGAGGAGTGGTCTGTGTTGGATCTGGCCCAGGGAGCGCCTGGATGTGATCATGGAGGATTGCAAGAATCTAACCTCCCTCGGTATGACTTCTCCTTTGCCCTTGGTGGTCTGGAGCGCAGATCTCCCCCCCCCCCCAACCTGGGCATTCAGTGCAGTGTTTTCTCCTAAAACATCCAGGAGAAGGATCTGTCCAACTGTTACTTGAAGACCGCCAGTGAGGGGGGTCTCCCCACCTCCTGAGGCAGCCCATCCCACTGCTGAAGTCCTCCGACGGTGACGCCCCCCATATCTAGCTGGAGCTGTTCTCCGTGTAGTTTAAACCCGTTCCTGAGGGTCCCCTCCTGTGCCCCCAGCAGGAACCTTTCCCTGCCCTCCACTAAGTGACCGCCGGTCACATCCCTCAAGAGGGCCCTCCGGCCCCCTCTCAGCCTCCTCTTATCCAGGCTGAGCATTCCCAGGCCCCTCCGCCTGTCCTCGTAGGGCCCCCCCTGCAGGCTGCCTCGGAGCAGCCCCCTCATTCTCCCCTGGACCCTCTCAATTTTGTCCACATCCTTTTTGAAGTGAGCCTCCCGGACGGCATACAGGCGCAGACAATGACCAGTGCGGACAACTTATTTATTTAATGTTTTATATCCTGCCCCTCTCAGACACAACGTCTCGGGGCCGTGATTTTGAAGCAGCTGTTGACGCAGCCCAAGACTGCATTGGCCTTCTTGACTTTCGCACCACACGGTCTGCTCCGGTTTAGCTTGCAGTCCATGATTAATCCAAGCCCGCCCTTCCCACACACCTCTCCCCAGAAGGGTATCTCCCCTCCAAGATGCAAGAGTCACTCTTTTGTGGTCCAGACGTAGAACTCTGCCCTTCTCCTTATTGAACTGCATCTTGTTCTCATCTGCCCACTTTCCCACTCATTGAACTCTGTCTCTGTCTTCTGGGGTGTTCTGGCCCCTCTTCCCAATTTGGTGTCATCCGCAAACTTAATGAGTCCCCCCACCCCTGATCCATCCAGGTCATTGCTAAAAATGATGAAAAGCACCGGACCCAGTTCTGGGCCCTGCGGCCCCCACTGCTCACCTCCCTCCACTCTGATGCTTTCCCCTTGGCCGCCATTCACTTTGGGTGTGGTTTTCCAGCCAGTTCCCTTTCCGCCTAACCATCTGGAAATGCAGTCCCCCGGTGGACCCACCAGAACATCACGGGGAGCCTTGTCCAAAGAAAAGGCCAAGCTGGAAATTCATTCTGCCCGAACTATGAAGCGCTGTGTTTTGTTTTTGTTTTCCTCCTCTAAAGGAAGCTTCCGAGCGCCCAAGGCTGAGCCCCCCCCTTGGCTGGAAGAGGCAGAGGAGCCGCCTGGGCAGGATTCGGAGGAAGAGGAGAGGCCCGCAGGGAGCGGCCCAAGTGGGTTTGTGTGTGCGCATTTCCCCAAAACATTTCCGTGCTGCCTTTCCACCCGGTCAGGGTTTACTAGACAGCGGACCTAGAATTGTCAAAGCATCGTAAGCATTAAAAATACGGTTAAGGTTATAAAATCTTAAGAGTACAGAAACACACAGCACTGGGGGGGGGACAGATTAGAAGCCGCCACTCCTGCCCACAACACCCATCTGACTCTCCACCCCAAGCTTCATGTTATAAACTTCTTATCACGTCCCCCTTCATCGTCTCTCTCCTGAACTGGGAAGCCTGAACTCTTCCGCCTGTCCTCCAAGGGAAGACGCTCCAACCCCCTCGTCATCTTGGTCACCCTCCGCTGTACTTCTTCCAGCTTTGCAGGGTCCTGAGAGCCAGCTTGGGGGAGCGGTTAGGAGCATAGACCTCTAATCTAGCGAGCCGGGTTTGATTCCCTGCTCCTCCTCCACATGCAGCCAGCTGGGTGAGCTTGGGCTTGTCACAGCCCTGATAGTGCCGTTCTGGATGGGCAGTCTTGTCAGAGCTCTCTCAGAATACCTTCATGGGCAGCCTGGCGGGCTAGAAGGATAAAGGCTGGCTTGTTTATTCATTTCTTCACAGGGAGGCTGAACAAGAGAGCAGCAGCAGCAGCAGACGAGACAAGCAGAAGCGAAGAAGAGCAGAAGTGGAGGGAGGAGCAGATCACTGCCGAAGTGGCCCATTCCCCGGACGTTCCCCTCAAAGAAGAAGAAAGCAGTGATGGGAGAAGTTCTTCCGGTGCACGAAGCTTGCCTGGTAGATCAAAACCGAGCAGGCATCAAAGAAGGCAAAACCGGGAGAAACTATTTCAGTGGTCCGAGGGCAGGAAGAGCTCAAGGCTCTCTTTCCGGAAACGAAGCCACTCCGGGGCGAAACCCTTTAAGTGCTCGGAGTGTGGGAAGATGTTCAGCCACAGCTCCACACTTGCCTCCCACCAAAGAATCCACACCGGGGAGAAGCCCTACAAATGCACCCAATGCGGAAAGAGCTTCAGTCACAGTTCCAGTTTTAATTCGCATCAAAGAATCCACACCGGGGAGAAGCCCTACACTTGTTCTGAGTGCGGGATAAGCTTCAGCCATAGCTCAAGCCTTACCACCCACGAGAGACTCCACACGGCAGAGAAACCCTACACCTGCTCTCAGTGTGGCAAAAGCTTCATCCACAGCTCGGGTCTCGCGTACCATCAGAGGACCCACACAGGGGAGAAGCCATATAAATGCTCAGAGTGTGGGAAAAGCTTCAGCCGCAGCACAAACCTGACTTCCCATCAAAGAGTCCACACAGGGGAGAAGCCATACAAATGCCTGGAGTGTGGGAAAAGCTTCAAAGTGAGCTCCAATCTGACTTCCCATCAAAGAATCCACACAGGGGAGAAGCCCTATACGTGTGCTGAGTGTGGAAAGAGCTTCAGGCACAGCTCAAATTTTGCTTCCCATCAGAAAATCCACACAGGGGACAAACCTTACAAGTGTTCAGAGTGTGGAATGGGCTTCAACCAGAGTGCAAGCCTTACTTCCCATATAAGAACACATACTGGGGAGAAACCCTATAAATGCCTGGAGTGTGGAAAGAGCTTTAGCCACAGCACAAATCTGACTTCCCACCAGAGAATCCACACCGGAGAAAAACCCTATAAATGTTCAGTGTGCGGGATGAGCTTCCGCCAGAGTGCACGCCTGACGTCCCATCGGAGAATCCACACAGGAGAGAAGCCCTATAAATGCTCAGTGTGTGGAAGGAGCTTCAGCCAGAGTTCGAGTCTTACGTCCCACCAAGGAATCCACACCGGGGAGAAACCCTATAGATGCTCTGTATGTGGGAAGAGCTTCAGCCAGAGCTCAAGCTTAGCATCCCACCAGGGAATCCACACAGGAGAGAAGCCCTACAAATGTTCAGAGTGTGGAATGAGCTTCCGTCAAAGTTCACGCCTCACTTCACACCAAAGGACCCACACAGGCGAAAAACCATACACCTGTTCAGAGTGTGGGAAGAGTTTCAGCCAGAGCTCAAACCTTATATCCCATCAAGGTATCCACATGGGGGAGAAACCTCACAAATGCTCAGAGTGTGGGAAGAGTTTTATTCGGAAGGAGTACCTCACCTCCCATCAAAGGATACATACTGGAGAGAAACCATATGCATGCCCAGACTGTGGGAAGACTTTCCGCCAGAACTCAAGCCTCACTTCCCACCAACGAACTCACACGGGGGAGAAACCATACGGCTGCTTGGAGTGCGGGAAGAACTTTAGCAAGAGGTCAAGCCTGACCTGCCACCAGAAAATCCACACTGGGTACAAACCCTACAAATGTCCAGAGTGCGGAAAGAGCTTCCTTTGGGAATCCAAACTGAAGAGGCATCAAAGCAGCCACCGAAGGGAGAAACCCCCCAACTCCTCCGCCCGTGGGAAGCGCCCCATTGAGGGCCCTCACCGCACTTCCCATCAGACAGCCCACGCGGAAGTGAAACCAGAGGCCGGCACAAATGGTGACAATGGAGAAGAAACGTCAGGCCTCCCTCGGGTGTCGGGACCTTTGAAAAATTCACCTCAGGCAGAAATAATATGAGTTGGTGGCAGGTGGAAGGCGTGTCATGGCTGAACCGCTCCTGCCCCTGGAAGTGGTGTGTGTGTGTGTGTGTGGGGGGGGGGAGTTGGAGACCCATGCTTAATATGGGGGATTTGAAACCTCCTTTGCAATCCATTTTAGCAACTGGCTGCTGTTTCTTTCTTACCATTTCAGGCAGGCCTGTTTTAGTAACCGCCTGCTAGCTGCTATTTCTTCCCTGTTCAGGCAAACCCACCTGCATCCGGTGAGCAAAGTCACAAATGACAGAAACTGCCTTCTTTTGGACTTCACCTCTTCCTTGTGTGTCTGCGTTGCTGTGGTGTGCTGTGTGAGGTGTCCAATTGCACTTCCAACCATCCTGCTTCCCCCATCGCTCTTTTTAGCACATGAGCTGCCTCAGAGATTTTGTTAACAGTCTAAGCCGGGCTCTATAGAGCTATAATGCCATATTTATTCTTTATTTTTTAGATTTTTATCCCGCCACTCTCTGAAGACTTGTGGTAGATTACACAAAAACAAATTAAAACCCCATTAAAATAAAACATAATCCCTAACACCATTAATCCCATTAACAAACCCATAAAACAGCGGCATACTCCCCAATTCTACCCCAATTTACGCTCAAGCCATCACAGGTACAGGATCGCAGAGTGGAGTAGCTCTGGCCGGAGGAAGGGCCCCATAGTGGCACCATTGGAATCAGGCCCCACAACAGACACTTTGTGCGGTAGATGGGGCTGAGAGAGCTCTGCCAGGACTGCACTATCAAGACTGTGATGAGCCCAAGATCACCCCGCTGGCTGCATGTGATCTCAGTGGTGCCAGTATAGCATTATAGCAGTCAGCTTAGAATGGAGAGAAAGGGCAGATAACAAATACAATAATCAGGTTCATAGAAGTGGCAGGGGCCACACAGGCCTTCTAGTCCACCCCCCTGCTCAGTGCAAGATCAACCTAAAGCGTTCAGGATAACTATCTGTCCAGCTGCTGCTTGAAGACCGCCAGGGAGGGGGAGCTCCGTCCCAGTGAGTCTGGTCTTTCCCTGCTCCAGTCAACCCAAAGCAAAAGCCAAGCTTCTAGTGCAGGGGTGGCTAAAACATGGCTCTCCAGCTGCCCATGAGCCCCTGCCAATGCACCCTTGCAGGGTCTCATGGGAATTGTAGTCCATGGACATCTGGAGAGTGCTTTCTCTGAGCATGCCTGTGCCAAATCCACCAATTCCCTGGACAAATAGGATCTCTCCCTGCCCTTACCCAGTGCTCAAGCCACCAAATGTGGTAGAACCGGCCAGCTTCAGCTTTGCCAGGCCTGTCTTGCCTCACTCACCCCCTGCTCCGGATGGCTGCCAACTCTAGGGGGGACGGCGTAGCCATGAACGACCCGTCAGGCCATAAAACCAGGAGAGACAACGGCAATTGTGATTCACCAATTTATTCACAGCACTGCGGTCAAAACAGGTTCCTCGGAATCACCTCGTTTGGGAGTTTTCTTCCTCAGTGACTCAATTACAACTATTTTCCTGAGTTCAAATAAAGACGTTTTCAGTATCAATATAGCTGCCCATTTTTCCTGTCTAATAATATTATTAATCAAACCCAAGAGGCATTTTTTATTTTCAGGCATCGGGGACAGAGCCCCGCTGATGAGAGGCACCAAGCAGAGTTGTGTGACATCCAGCCCTTCGAAGGCAGAGGCTGTGGGGCCAGGCAGGACGGGGCCGGCGGAGGGAGGCTGCTTGCGGGGCCTGGGTGGGGATTCTCCCCGGTAGCAGAAGCTTCCGCACAGCTTTTGGTTGGGGCCGGTTCTTTGAAGCCTCAAACCGCCCCCCCCCCTCCCGGGCACACCTCAAATGCCTTTATGCCTGAATCCCACCACCATGACTGCACTGGTGTTACTGGGGAATACCAAACTAGAGGTGTAATTTTAAAGGCTTCAACCATTTTCATTAACAGAAATGAGTGTTATTGTTGTTGTACACTGCCCTGAGTCGGTGAGGAAGGGTGGCATAGAAATCCAATCCAATCCTTTAAATGTTCCTATTCATCCCAGTGCAGCGTTGCCCGGTTTCAAGGGGGCCTGAGTCGTCCGTCTCCACGTACGAGCTTCCTTCTGAGCTCTATCGGGGTGGGGCTAGCCTGGGACACACAGGTCAGGGCCCCAAAGCATCTCATCTCTCCCCTCAGACTCCCTCCTGGTGCGGCTGCCTCTCTGGAGAAAGCCTGCATCCAACTTGAGGGCCCAAACTGAGAGTGATGCGTCAGGCAGGGTTCTCTGCTGGGCCACCCTCCTACCATTCCCAGGCTGTCTCAGGCTGAGCTGAGCTGCTCTACAAGAACAGCTCAAAGAGAACTGGGACTGGCCCAAGATCACTCTGCTGGCTGCATGCGCGGGAGGAGAGGAGAATCAAATCCAGTTCTCCAACGGGAACCCTCCGCTCCTACATACGACCCGGTGCCGGCTCTGACAGCTCCTCGCTGAACTTAGCCTCGGAAATGTAATCAGGAGGGGATTTCAGGAGGGAAATCTGAATAACCGGCCAGCAGTGCCCTTCAAGACCACCTCCGGTTTAAGAAGACCCATCCTCCCTTTCAGCTTGTTCCCATTCAGAGCTGCCAGGCTCCGGCGGTTCAGGATCGTTTCCACTCCTGTGGCCAGTTACTAGTTTCCCAGATTTTCTGGTAAAAAAGCTTTGAATGGTGTATCTACTAAACCTTTGGGAAAGAGGCAGGATTCCACCCCCCCCCCAACCCCCACCTCCAGGCCTGTATGCAAACCTCATGCAGGCACCTTTCCAAGTTAAAAGTAGTGGGCTGAAATTCCTCAGCATAAAGACACTGTCCCCAAGGAGGAGTTCAACGGGACCCCTGAGGAGTCTGAGGCCTTGGCCCAGAGACTTCTCCAGGTCACTTCTGGCTCATGGAGTTGGGGGGAGGCGGAGCAGGAGGAGGGATCTGACCTCCTTCCTGGCACTCTCTGGGATGTTCTGGGGGTCAGTGAGGAGGGCAACTGAGACAGGGGGATTTGCTGCCAGCTCCATTCCAGAATACTGGATCACGGGGGGAGGGGGGGTTGACCACAGAACTGAGCAAGGGAACAAGCTTTCCTTTCAACCCAAAAAAGAATCCTATTGCCAGAATTCTTTGGGATTCAAGGATTACAAAGCACATAGCAGGCTGGAGTACAGCGATGATGGCTGTGCAATGTTTCTCAAGGACAACTTGTGAGATAAAAATGATTGTGACTAAAGGATGCCGGTTGGTCACACTAAGACCAGGCCAGAAGCAGAGAGGCTGCAGATAGATATTACCCTATTTCCCCACAGGATTCGGGAAAAGACGTGTTTTTGCCAGTTTTGTAGATGTCAGAAAGAGTTAGAGTGAGAGACAAGTAGTGAGCACTGCGTGGGTCTTCTTATGCTGTTGAAGACTCAACCTGAATATCTTTCTACACACCGAGCAACCAAACTCATCTTCCTGTGTGGGTTTTTTGAAGCTATTCAAGCCTGCATTCAAAAGGTTTCTCCACTTTATGTGTTCTCTGATGATTTTTACGATTCTACCTCATACTGAAACTCTTTCCACACATTGAGGTTTCAAAATGTTTCTCCCCTGTGTGGGTTCTCTGATGCCTTTGAAGATGGTGACTCGAATTGAATCTCTTTCCACACACTGAGCATTCAAAAGGTTTCTCCCCTGTGTGGATTCTTTGATGCTGTTGAAGACTGCCCTTCTGACTGAATCTCTTTCCACACTCTGAGCATTCAAAAGGTTTCTCCCCTGTGTGGGTCCTCTGATGTGTTTGCAGACTGCTACTGTTACAAAGTCTCTTTCCACACTCTGAGCATTTAAAAGGTTTCTCCCCTGTGTGGGATCTCCGATGCTGTCGAAGATTGGCATTGTCACTGTATCTCTTTCCACACTCTGAGCATTCAAAAGGTTTCTCCCCTGTGTGGGTTCTCTGATGATTTTGAAGGCGGCTACTCAGTCTGAAACTCTTTCCACACACTGGGCATTCAAAAGGTTTCTCCCCTGTGTGGATTCTTTGATGCTGTTGAAGACTGCCCTTCTGACTGTATCTCTTCCCACACTCTGAGCATTCAAATGGTTTCTCCCCTGTGTGGGTCCTCTCATGTATTCGCAGACTGGTACGGTGACCAAATCTCTTTCCACAAAATGAGCATTCAAAAGGTTTCTCCCCTGTGTGGGTTCTCCAATGAGCTTGAAGACTCCACCTCACACTGAATCTCTTTCCACAAAATGAGCATTCAAACAGTTTCTCCCCAGTGTGGTTGTTCTGATGATGCCGAAGACGGACACTGCGACTGAATCTCTTTCCACACACTGAGCATTCAAAAGGTTTCTCCCCAGTGTGGGTTCTGTAATGCTGTTGAATATTGCTTCTCTGACTGAATCTCTTTCCACACACTGAGCATTCAAAAGGTTTCTCCCCAGTGTGGGTTCTCTGATGCTGTCGAAGATGGCCACTCACACTGAATTTCTTCCCACACATTGAACATTCAAAACGTTGTCTGCCTTGATTCCTGGTGTTTTCTTTCAAGTCTTCATTTTTATCTCTGTCTTCCATTTCCTGATGAAGTTCCTCACCCTCCTCAGTCCTTTGATCTTCCCCTGCTGGAATAAGCAGAGTGATCCTGTTAGCCTTAAGGATACCTCCCCCCCCCCACAGCTGACCCCTTGCCCAGGAGTTTCTGAGCCTCCACACTGCAGGCCCCAGAAGACCTTGCCCCCCTCACCCAGCAGGCCGTAAGGTTAACAAACCCAACATCGCTCAGGAGCGAAGGGAAGAATAAGGATCAAGGCCCACAATCGGAACCAGTACCAGGGGGGTGGACCTGTGAAGCAAAGCACCCCAGGTCCCCTCAAAAATAGGAAAATAAGCCTAATAAATGTCATACATTCCAACGGTCATGAAAGGTCCACCCCCTGGCCCTAAAGCCATTAGCCTGGTCTCAGTCGGAGCCAGGGCCTTTTCGGCCGTGGCCCCATCCTGGCTGATGACTTCCCAGTTGCAATCCAGATCCCCGCTGACCCTCTGCAAGAACACGCTGGGCACCAGCAGCAAAGGCCCTTTGCGGAAGCAGCAATAGGAGGCCAATAAGTGCTCTTGCTGAATCTGACTGGGGAGGCAGCACACTGATCCGTATCGTCTTGCACCCAGGGGCACCCCACGTCCTTCGTGCAAGGAGGGAATGGAAACAAATAAACAAGGCTCGTAGGGAGAGTGTAAAGCTCAGCATGAGTTCAGGCTAGCAAGAAGAAAGGGTTCTTCAGTTCCATTCAAAGCAGGAAAAAAAATAGGGACACGGAAGGACCTTTGGCCCCCAGGACAGCCCCTTACCCACAAAGGCCACATTCTCAGCGTTCTCCCACATGACTTCCCTCCACAGAGCCCTTTGGGCCGGATCCAGCAGGGCCCACTCGGCCGAGGAGAAGGAGACGGACACGTCCTCCAAGGAGAAGGAGGGGAGACCCTGGAAGAGAAAGCAGACCCCCCCCCCAAGAGATCACGCCTGGCAGAGGGAAAGGGACAGGATGCAGGTCTTGGGAGGGGGGGAAGGGAGGGGCGTTCAGAGGACCTCTCGCCCAGACCCCTTGTAGAAACCGCAGGAGCAGAAGCCCCCCGAGAAGGGAGGAGGGCCCAGGCTGCCCCCTGCTCCTCTCTCCTACCTGGACCGGAAGAGCAGCAGCCGCTTCCTCCCCTCTGAAAAGAGGGAATCTCAACAGCATCTCTTCACTGCCTGAGAGAGACAAAAGGGGGGAGGGAGGGGGGGGAGGGAGGGTATCTGCTTGGTTATTCCGTTCTTCATGCAGCCTCTTTGCAGGGCTGAAAAATCTTTCCCTCTGTACACATTTTAAACCCTTCTGAAAGTAAGGGCCATTTCGCACGGCTTCAAAATAGCACAATGGTTGCTAATTGGAAACGCTACTAATTTGCCATAACCCACGACGTCGTAGACAATCTGCAACAATCCTGAAACCGACCCGCAAAAAGCGCTTCGTTGTAGCGCTTTCAGGGGAATCCAGAAAAGTGGATTCACCCTCCGGATAGCGATACACTCCTGCAACCAATCTGCAACACTAGCGCTAAAGACCTGTGCGTTACCATTGTTGCGGGTTCTTCAAAGTCCCTCCTCCTGAGCCTGTCCTCCAAACTTCCGGCGAAGCGATCGCCATTTTTTTTTCTCCGAGCGAGCGGGGATAAACGCACCAGCGAGCCTCCTTCTGTTTAGAGGCTTCCCTGGCTTCAGTCCTTCACCTTTAGTCACTAAGCACAAACCACATAAAAGCCCGTTTGCTGAAATAAAGTCCCTTTATTTTTTACACATTAATTCAGCCGAAAATCGGGCCCGTGAGAGGGGGGGGGGATTTTTTTTTTATCACTCGAGGCAGCGTGCCAACGATCATACAATCAAACGACAGCTCACATTAGGCAGCTGGATGGGTCTCTCCGTTGCAACGAATCTACCTAGATTCGTTGCTATGGGTCTGTTTTTTTTAAAAAAAAGCTTTCTTAAAGGGAAAGGGGCTGTTTGGGAGCATGCTAACGGCTGCCCATTGGCTGCTTGACGGCCAGGGGCGGGACGAGCTTGGCAATAGCGCTTCCTTTCTAGCGATTTCTGCCGAGACCGGAAGCCTGTGGGAAACGCTAAAAAACGCAACTGATTCCACTACAAAGGCAGGTGTGCAAAACGACGAATTCCACTACTTTAAATGGCGATTTTTCATTCCGCAAACAATTTGCAACAAAGATCCCCGTGCGAAAAGGCCCTAAATGTTGTGGGAGGCAGGAGAGAAGCCCCAGGGATGTATCGGCCTCAGGGATCTGTAAATGTTGCCCGTATATCTCAGACTACGGCAGGACCTGCATCTGGCCCAGGGGAGGGGGGTGTGGGGATGACGCTGCATGACATGTCACCGTCAAATGCGGCCCGGATGTGACTTAGAATCATCTGTGCACCACTCGGGGAGCGGTATAAATACTTGGTTAAGGGGGGCGGGGTGTCCGGGATACAGAACCCCAAGGGGCCAATCAGAAGGCCCACGCAGAGGAGCGCCTTCCGATTGGCCCATTATCCCACTGCCTGGAGGTCGCCGCGGCTCCGGTGAGTCGGAAGGAAGGCGGCCGCCCAGGGGGAGGCTTCCGTGAGGCCCTGCTCCGAGGCTTGCAGGGAAGCTGGGGAACTGGTGGGGAGGGGGGCAGCCGGGGGAGGCGGCCCTCGGAGCAGGCCCTCCGGGCCCCCGACACCCCGGGCCTGCTCTGGGACCCGAAGGGAAGCAGAGGGGTCAGCGGGGAGGGGGGCGGGCGGCGGAGCCTTCACTGTGGCACTCGGTACAGACCCACCGCGTCCACGATGTGCCAGGTCTGCTCTGAGGCCTGCAGGGGAGTCGGCGGGGAGAGGGGCCACCGTGGGAGGCTCCTCAGAGCAGGCCCGCAAGGAGCCTGGGGAGTCGACGGAGAGGGGGGTGGCCAGGGGGTGCCCCGGCCCCTTCAAAGCCTTTCGTTACAGACGGGCTTTGAAGCCTAGTAGAATCCTAGAGGTGGAAGGGACCTCCAGGGTCATCTAGTCCAACCCCCTGCACTGTGCAGAACACTCACAACCCTCATTCACTGTCACCTCCCCCACTTGAGCCCTCACAGAATCAGCCTCTCCGTCAGGTGGCTATTTCTTTAAACTCGTGTAGCCTGTGGAGGGTCTGGGCCGTCCCAGGCAGGGCTTCCTCTTAGGGAAGGAAGGCAGCCGTAATGGGGAGTATTTTAATACTGGGAGGCTTCACCCCCCCTGAATGTGCCCCCTCTCCTTTTCCAGGCATCCCAGTTAGGGGACATTGAGCACCGCAAATTAACTCCATGCTGGCTGAACATGTATTCAACCTCCCCACCCCTCAAATTCACAGGGTGCCCCAATCCCTTCCCGGCACGACCGTCCTTACCCCCGGAGAGGGCATCTGGGGCACGCTCCACAGCCTGCCCCTCCTCGGACGGAGCTCCTTCTGCCTCTGGGATTGCAGCTTCCGCCTTCACGGAGGGTCCCAACATCTGAAAGAGCAGCAAGGGAGAGGGGTAAGAGATGGAACGAAAGAGACCAAGCCGTGGGTCCTGCCCCACTCCCAGGTGCTGAACCCTTCTGTCAGCAGACCTGGTCAGTTTTCTGAAGGGATGAGAAATGCTCTAATATAGGAGAGGGGTAATTGAACGATTAACTCCTTAAATGTCCAGATGGGGGAACTTCAGGATAAGGCCAGAGACCGTGGCTTGAATGGGACCTACCTGGAGGAGCCCCCCTCACCTGCTCGGCCTGCCTCTCCTCCTGGGCCTGGCTGAGGAGGAAGCCTTCGGCCAGGGCCACCGCCTGGGCGCTGCTCTCCGGCCCGCATCCTCTCACCCAGCCCTGCATCTCCCGGGGCAGGAGGGCCAGGAACTGCTCCAGGATCACCCGGTCCAGCATCTGCCTCTTGGTGCACCTTTAAAGATTCCCATCCCCTCTGTGGAGTGGGTCTCCGACACCAGCTGCCCCCAGGCCCCCCACTGGGTCTCTGGATGGAACTGCGGCTGATTCCAAGCAGAGAAAAACAGGAGAAAATGCTGAACCCAAAAAAACTGGGGCAAGGAACCAGAAAGTTAAACGGATCTAAGCACACGGATCTATCAAAAACATCTTTTGATGTTTTATTGAAAGTTGTTTGATGTTTATAGTCTCTATAATGTTTCATGTAAGTTATAATGTTCTGTGTAAACCGCCAAGAGCTGCAAAGACATGGGCAGTATAGAAATCTAAATAAATAAACAAATAAATACATTGTGAAGAAAAAGTAGAAATATTATAATATATTAAAATAGATGTATTTATGTTGGAATTTTAACCAGCAAGTAATTTGGTGAAGACAGCCTTGAAGGGTTGTTGTAAAGAAGGCACTAAGCTGCCCCTGTGTGCTCACTAGTGGTGCCAGGTGGTCAGTGCTGGGAAGTGCAGCCATGAGCCGTGGAAAATCCCCAGCACGTGCTCTGAGGGCTTCTTTGGTAGGTAAGGAGCCAACCACCATCAGGCAGATATAAATATTCTATAAGGAGACTTAAGCAGATGAATAGGATATTTTTTCATGTAAAACCCCCGCTTTGGATACATCTTGGTCGGTCTTAAAGGTGCCCAACTGGACTCTGGTTTTTGTTTTGCTGAGCGAGGGTTGCCACCTCCAGCCTGGGCAATCCCCGGAGATTTGAGCCCGGGCAGGATAGGGGAAGAGAGAGGCCCCAGCCGGGTCTCCCGGGGGGAGGGGGGGCTGATCTCGGCCGCCTGGAGATTCCCGGTCCCGCCTGGAGCCTGGCAACCCTCGCTCGCTGGGGGCTGGAGCCACCCACAGAAGAAGATCCGCTTGGTTCGTCCCGGTTCCCCTGCCCCGGATTAGGAAGCCCCCCCCCACCACCACCACCACCACCGCCCCCACCCCCACCCCCACCGCGATGCAAAAGGGGCGCCAAACTGCAGGCGGGGCCTGGAGTTCTCCCGGGACGGCAGGAGATCTCCCGCTGGGAGAAACCCCGCCCGGGAGTCCAGCCCCCATCTCAGCCCCCCAAATGCTCACTCCCCGTGCAGGAGCCCACACCTTGCTCCCGAGGAGACCTCCTTCCCCTTCCCGGGACGGGGCTGCGCGGCTTTCTCCGGCGGCGGCGACTCCGGATTCCCTCCGCTTCCCTTTCCTCCTGCCCCTCCCCCACGTGCAGGCCCCTCCCCCAAAAAGGATCACTTCCTCCCCTCCCCTCCCCCCCTTGCTGCTCCTCTCCGGCCGGGGTCTCGGCGGGCTTAACCCTTTCCGTGCTGCAGGCTCCGGAGTAACTTTGGCCAAGGGGCTTCGCGGGGCGCCAGGCGGGGTTGACCTGGGCGCCGCCCGTCTGGGTTTGGGTCTCTTTTGGTTGCCACCTATTAATCCATCAATTCATGTATTGGATTGAGGCCGCGGGTCCGCTAACAGCAGCCAAGCGGCCGGAGAGGAGGCGCCTCTCGGCCCCAGCCCGGGAGAAGCTCCCGCTTGGACTCCCGCCTCCCGCCTGCCCCGCGGGGTGGGCCCCTCGGTGGGGAGCGACTGAAACCCCCTCGACCCGCGGCCTGGGGAGGCCCCGCCTCCTCCTCCTCCTCCTCCTCCTCCGGCCCGGGTGGGCGTCCTGGAGGGACCCCCGAGACCCCCTGAAACACCCTTCAGGCTTCCAGAAGCCCCCGGAGAGCCCGGGTGGTGCAGAGCACGGCTGGGGAGCAGAGCTGTGGACACGCCCATCCCATCCCAACAAGAATATTAGAAAATGGTGGAGTTGCAAGAGCCTCAGCTCCACTCTGACTGGGACCCAGTGGGTTGGGCAGATGGGTGCATGTCGTAGTGGGGGGGGGGCTTGGGGGCCAACTGGACGTGATGGTCCTGGTCGACCTCAACCCAGTGCCTGGCGGAGGAGCTCCCTTTTGCAGGCCCTGCAGAACTGTTTGGGTTCCCTCTGGATCCCCCCTGGGAGTTCGTTCCACCAGGTGGGGGCCAGGGCCAGGGCCAGGAAGCGCGCCTCCCATCCCTGTGCGGGGTGCAGTTAACACCAGCACCGTTTGCCAGGAATTTGCCAGGAATTTGACCTTTGATACCTCCCTTTCCATGGATGCTCAGGTCACTAAAGTAACCCGGTTGGCATTTTCCCATCTTCGCCAAGCCCGGCTACTAGCGCCCTCCCTGTCCTCCGATCCCTTGGCCACATTGATCCATGCTACGGGCTCTTCCAGACTAGACTACTGTAACTCGCTCTACACGGGCCTGCCCTTGACTTTGATCCGGAAGTTACAGCTGGTACAAAATGCGGCTGCCGGGGTCCTCACTGGGACCCCTTGGAGGGCCCACATCCAGCCGGTGCTTCGCCATCTGCACTGATTGCCAGACTGTTTCCAGGCAAAGTTCAAGGTTTTGGTATTAACCTTTAAGGCCATACGCGGCTTGGGTCCTACTTAACTTCAGGACCACTTGGTTGCTTATGCCCCCCGCAGGGCCCTTCATCTGCAGGCATGAATGTCCTGGTTGTGCCGGGCCCACAGGACGCTCGCCTGGCCTCGACCCGGGCCAGGGCCTTTCCAGGCCTGGCCCCAACCTGGTGGAATGAGCTCCCGGGAGAGCTGAGGGCCCTGCCGGAGTTGTCGACCTTCCGCTGGGCCTGCAAGACGGAGCTTTTCCGCCAGGCGCAGGGTTGAGGCCAGGGGATGCTGAACCCCGGCATGCCAACTGGGACCCCTTCCCACGGTTTAGTAGATCTGCACCCACTTCCCAGGGGAAGGAGACTTGGCCTCCAGCAAGGTGGGCGGTCGTCCACTGATTAGACGTTGCCACCGTCGTTCCATATTGTAAAGTGGGGGTTTTATGGAGTTTTACTGGTTTTTAACATTTTATTCTGTGAACTGCCGCAGGTTCTTGGGAAAAGCAGCGGTATATAAATCGATATAAACAAATAAACAATTAAACAAACAAATAGTTCCGCCTGGCGAAGGTGGTGAAATGCCACCTTTGTGACCTTGGTCCAGCTGGTGGCAGAGGTCATTGGACAGGGCAACTAGCCCTGTTTCCACCCCATGGCCAGGCCGGAAACCCGACTGAAGTGGGTCAAGGGCTGAAGTTTCCCCCAGGAATGCTGATATTTGGTCTGCAAACTTCCCCAGAAACGCCACATGTGAGACGGGGCAGTGGTTGTCAGGCTCCGGAGGGTCCAGGGATGGTTTTTTGAATGGCCCCACCACAGCCTCTTTTAAAGGGAGAGGTTGATTATTTCCCGGAGGGGGGCCCCAATTCTTATGTCTGTTCTTTTAAGAGCCATGGTGGACATTTTGGGACCCTGAGCACGGGTCTGTTCCACAATATGGCAGCTTCACGTACGGGCAGATCTTGATCCTTTTCGGGTTCAGGGCCGGAATCTGCCACTGCATCCCACTGCCTCTGTCACGTTTCCAGTCAGCAGATCCCTTGTAAAGAAACAGAAGCAAGGGTTTTCCTTGCTGTTACTGAAACCAAAACCGCAAGCAGAGTTCGCGGCATCCCTTGCAAGCCCTCGTTCACCTACGTACCCTGTCCCCCCTCCCCCAGGTGAAGTTTCCCACCAGTCAAAACTCATAAAAACCCTTTGATATAAACAGACTACCAGCATTACATGGCAAGAGAATAAAACAGGGGTCCAGGCTTTGTACAGGAATAAAATAGCTTCATGAAGATTTATTTATTCAGATTTTTATACCGCCCTTCCCTGTGGCTCTGGGCAGTTTATATAAAACAATTTAGGAATATTAACATAGAGCAGTATCAAGATCAATATAACAATAACAAGCCAACTGGAACAACTAGAACAATATTTCAACAACAGTAACTTTGACACTCCCTTGGTAGGTTTGACCTCTCAGTCTGGGGGGACCCGTAGATGTTATGGGTCGGTCGGCCTCAAGCAAATGCCCGGTGGAGGAGCTCCCTTTTGCAGGCCCTGCGGAATTGTGGGAGTCCCAGCAGGGCCCTGATCTCTTCGGGGAGCTCCTTCCACCAGGTGGGGGCAGGACTGAGAAGGCCCTGGCCCTTGTTGAGGCCCAACGTGCCTCTTTAGGGCCAGGGATGCTTTAGGATGCTTAGGGCTGATCCTGCACTGAGCGGGGGGTTGGACTAGATGGCCTATATGGCCCCTTCCAACTCTATGATTCTATGATTCTAGGGATCTGTAGCCAGTTGGAGGTGGCAGAGCGTAGAGCTCTTCTGGGGGAATAGGCAGGGAGGCGGTCTCTCAGATACACTGGGCCCAATGTTGGTATAATGTACCTAGTGACAGCTAACAGCGTGAAGTTGATCAAACTGATCTAACTGACAGGTACTGATCATGTGAGAAGTGTCAGGTGCACAGGAATGACACAGCACAAATGCTTCTATTGGCTGGATAGAAAGCTGATGCAATACTAGAGAAGGTTGCATGTACATAGGTTGTGTATATAAGGAGTGATGGGGAAGCTGTCTCTCTCTCTCTGAAATGCCATTGTGCGCGCAGCACTCTGCTGGATAACATGTAAATATTCTGTACATAAAAAAGGCTAAGGAACCTACAAACCTGTGTTGCTTGTGTTCTTCTGTCACATCGAAGTGACACACCACTACAACGGTTTCCGCTTCAAGGAACGCTAACACCCAAACCACATATGGCCTTAAAGGTGATTACCAAAACCTTAAGCTTAATCCGGAATTGAACTGGGAGCCAGTCGAGTTGTTGTGAATGCTGAAAAGGTGACCCTGGAGGTTGAAGGTGGGATTGTTGAAGAGTAAATAACTCAGCCGCCTGTGGCTGGAATCACTCCCCGAGGAGAGCCTTACTGGCTCGTGGCTTTGTTTTCGAGAGGCTTCTCTGAACTCTTGATCCTTCAGTACAATATTCACGCACTGAAGACAGCTTTGTCAGTCTTAAAGGTGCTGTTGTTGTTAGGTGCGAAGTCGTGTCCTTCCCATCGCGACCCCATGGACAATGATCCTCCGGGCCTTCCTGTCCTCTACCATTCCCCGGAGTCCATTTAAGTTTGCACCTACTGCTTCAGTGACTCCATCCAGCCACCTCATTCTCTGTCGTCCCCTTCTTCTTTTGCCCTCAATCGCTCCCAGCATTAGGCTCTTCTCCAGGGAGTCCTTCCTTCTCATGAGGTGGCCAAAGTGTTTGAGTTTCATCCTAAAGGTGTTACTGGATGCAAATTTTGTTTTGCTACTTCAGACCAACACAGAGTTAAAAGGGATCTCCTGGGTCATCTAGTCCACCCCCCCACAATGCAGGACACTCAAAACGCTATCATTCATCCATATATAACTAAAGAAGCCTTTTTTGCTATGTTTAGCACTTCTTGCTAGCCTAAGCTCATATTGAGCTTTAGCTTTTCTAACACTCCCTACAATTATTGGTTATTTGTTTATACTCATCCTTGGTAATAAGGCCTTCCTTCCATTTCCTACATGATTCTTTTTTATTCCTCAAATCATTTGACAGCTGTTTATGGAGCCACCTTAGCTTCCATAGGCTCCTTCCATTTTTCCTTCTCAAGGGAATTGTTTGTGATTGAGCCTTCAGTATTTCACTTTTAAGAAACTCCCAGCCCTCCTGGACTCCCATCTCTTTAAGTCTTTCTTCTTTTGTGGTTTTTTTAAAGCTTTTGTAGCATGCATTCAAAAGGTTTCTCCCCTTTGTTTGTTCTCTGATGACCTTGAGAATTCGACCACATACTGAATCTCTTTCCACACACTCAGCATTTAAAGGCTTTCTCTGCAGTGTGGATTTTCTGATGCTTTTGAAGTTTGCCACTCTCAATGAATTTCTTACCACATCTGGAACATTCAAAAAGTTTCTCCCGTGTATGGATTCTCTGATGCTTTTGAAGACTGTCACTTCGATTGAATCTCTTTTGACACACTGAGCATTCAAAGGGTTTCTCCCCCGTATGTATTCTTTGATGCTGTCGAAATTGGCCTCTCTGACTGAATCTCTTTCCACACTCTAAGCATTCAAATGGTTTCTCCCCTGTGTGGGTTCTCTGATGTTGCTGAAGACTGCCACTCTGACTAAATCTCTTTCCACACTCTAAGCATTCAAAAGGTTTTTCCCCTGTGTGGGTTCTCTGATGCTGCTGAAGGTTGCAACTCCCACTGAATCTCTTTCCACACACTGAGCATTCAAAAGGTTTCTCCCCTGTATGGGTTTTCTGATGCTGCTGAAGATGGCCACTCTGACTGAATCTCTTTTTACATACAGAGCATTCAAAAGGTTTCTCCCCAGTGTGTGTTTTCAGATGCTGTTGAAGATTGCTACTCTGAATAAATCTCTTTCCACACGCTGAGCATTGAAAAGGTTTCTCCCCGGTATGGGTTCTCTGATGTTGCAGAAGTATTCTACTCTCACTGAATCTCTTTCCACATACTGAGCAATCAAAAGGTTTCTCCCCTTTGTGTATTCTCTGATGATTCTTAAGACTGAACGTCACACTGAATCTCTTTCCACACACTGAGCATTCAAAAGGCTTTTCCCCAGTATGAGTTCTATGATGCTGTCGAAGATCGCTACTAACAGTGAATCCCTTTCCGCACACTGAGCAATCAAAAGGTTTCTCCCCAGTGTGAGTTCTCTGATGATTCTGAAGACTGAACCTCACACTGAATCTCTTTCCACACAATAAGCATTCAAAAGGTTTATCCCCAGTGTGCGTTCTCTGATGCTGTTGAAGATGGCTCCTCACACTGAATCTCTTTCCACACACTGAGCATTCAAATGGTTTCTCCCCAGTGTGCATTCTCTGATGCTGTTGAAGATGGCCACTCACACTGAATTTCTTTCCACACACTGAACATTCAAAAGGTTTCTCCCCAGTGTGGCTTCTGTGATGCTGTTGAAGATGGACACTCTGACTGAATCTCTTCCCACACAATGAGCACTCAAAAGGTTTCTCTCCAGTGTGGATTCTCTGGTGCAGTTGAAGTTGGCCACTCACAGTGAATCTCTTTCCACACACTGAGCATTCAAAAGGTTTCTCCCCGGTGTGGGTTCTTCTATTCTGTCGAAGATGGCTACTGTGACTGAATGTCTTTCCACTCACTGAACGTTCAAAACGTTGTCTGACTCGATTCCTGGTCTTCACCTTCAAGTCTTCATTTTTTGCTCTGTCTTCCATTTCCTGATGAAGTTCCTCACGCTCCTGAGCTTCCCCTGCTGGAATAAGCAGAGTGATCCTGTTAGCCTTAAGGATAACTCCCCCTCCCCCACAAGATCCACAGCTGACCCCTTGCTCAGGAGTTTCTGAGCCCCTCCATTCTGCAACCCCCCAGAAGGCCTTGCTCCCCTGTGAAGCAAAGCGCCCCAGGTCCCCTCAAGGGTTAACGTGATTGTTAAGGGGCCTCCTCTGAGTTGCAGGTCGTTGGGACTTGACTCTCCCTGCAGCTTTCCTTTTCCAAGGCTGGACTCAGGATTGGGGGAATTAACTAATCCTCTATTCCGTGGTGGAACCGGGAGGAAGCAGATAAGGAGACTATTAAAAGCCTCTGTAAAATTCCATCAGGGTTGACCCTTGATGGGGTCCTGAGGACCATCTGACCCAAGAGAGGCCGAGAGCATCATGCGGTCATATTATTGTTTATCACACGGCATGTCCAGCCAGGAGAACTGAGGGTTACGTGGCAGGACAAGGGGCTTTTAAGGTGGTTTCCCATTTCATGCCTCCGTGTCATGACTCCCCCCTCCCCCCGTGTTCAGGATCCCCAGCCCCAAAGAAACCAAAGAGGCCTGACCGAGGGGGTGGCTACCTGGGGATTGAAGTTCCTGAGACTTTTACTTACAGTTGCATAGAAAGAACAGTGCTTGTGAAAAGTACAAAAAAATCCTGGGAAAAACAAAACTAGGAACATACATTCCAACGGTCATGAAAGGTCCACCCCCTGGCCCTAAAGCCATTAGCCTGGTCTCAGTCGGAGCCAGGGCCTTTTCGGCCGTGGCCCCATCCTGGCTGATGACTTCCCAGTTGCAATCCAGATCCCCGCTGACCCTCTGCAAGAACACGCTGGGCACCAGCAGCAAAGGCCCTTTGCGGAAGCAGCAATAGGAGGCCAATAAGTGCTCTTGCTGAATCTGACTGGGGAGGCAGCACACTGATCCGTATCGTCTTGCACCCAGGGGCACCCCACGTCCTTCGTGCAAGGAGGGAATGGAAACAAACAAACAAGGCTCGTAGGGAGAGTGTAAAGCTCAGCATGAGTTCAGGCTAGCAAGAAGAAAGGGTTCTTCAGTTCTATTCAAAGCAGGAAAAAAAATAGGGACACGGAAGGACCTTTGGCCCCCAGGACAGCCCCTTACCCACAAAGGCCACATTCTCAGCGTTCTCCCACATGACTTCCCTCCACAGAGCCCTTTGGGCCGGATCCAGCAGGGCCCACTCGGCCGAGGAGAAGGAGACGGACACGTCCTCCAAGGAGAAGGAGGGGAGACCCTGGAAGAGAAAGCAGACCCCCCCCCAAGAGATCACGCCTGGCAGAGGGAAAGGGACAGGATGCAGGTCTTGGGAGGGGGGGAAGGGAGGGGTGTTCAGAGGACCTCTCGCCCAGACCCCTTGTAGAAACCGCAGGAGCAGAAGCCCCCCGAGAAGGGAGGAGGGCCCAGGCTGCCCCCTGCTCCTCTCTCCTACCTGGACCGGAAGAGCAGCAGCCGCTTCCTCCCCTCTGAAAAGAGGGAATCTCAACAGCATCTCTTCACTGCCTGAGAGAGACAAAAGGGGGGAGGGAGGGGGGGGAGGGAGGGTATCTGCTTGGTTATTCCGTTCTTCATGCAGCCTCTTTGCAGGGCTGAAAAATCTTTCCCTCTGTACACATTTTAAACCCTTCTGAAAGTAAGGGCCATTTCGCACGGCTTCAAAATAGCACAATGGTTGCTAATTGGAAACGCTACTAATTTGCCATAACCCACGACGTCGTAGACAATCTGCAACAATGCTGAAACCGACCCGCAAAAAGCGCTTCGTTGTAGCGCTTTCAGGGGAATCCAGAAAAGTGGATTCACCCTCCGGATAGCGATACACTCCTGCAACCAATCTGCAACACTAGCGCTAAAGACCTGTGCGTTACCATTGTTGCGGGTTCTTCAAAGTCCCTCCTCCTGAGCCTGTCCTCCAAACTTCCGGCGAAGCGATCGCCATTTTTTTTTCTCCGAGCGAGCGGGGATAAACGCACCAGCGAGCCTCCTTCTGTTTAGAGGCTTCCCTGGCTTCAGTCCTTCACCTTTAGTCACTAAGCACAAACCACATAAAAGCCCGTTTGCTGAAATAAAGTCCCTTTATTTTTTACACATTAATTCAGCCGAAAATCGGGCCCGTGAGAGGGGGGGGGATTTTTTTTTTATCACTCGAGGCAGCGTGCCAACGATCATACAATCAAACGACAGCTCACATTAGGCAGCTGGATGGGTCTCTCCGTTGCAACGAATCTACCTAGATTCGTTGCTATGGGTCTGTTTTTTTTTAAAAAAAGCTTTCTTAAAGGGAAAGGGGCTGTTTGGGAGCATGCTAACGGCTGCCCATTGGCTGCTTGACGGCCAGGGGCGGGACGAGCTTGGCAATAGCGCTTCCTTTCTAGCGATTTCTGCCGAGACCGGAAGCCTGTGGGAAACGCTAAAAAACGCAACTGATTCCACTACAAAGGCAGGTGTGCAAAACGACGAATTCCACTACTTTAAATGGCGATTTTTCATTCCGCAAACAATTTGCAACAAAGATCCCCGTGCGAAAAGGCCCTAAATGTTGTGGGAGGCAGGAGAGAAGCTCCAGGGATGTATCGGCCTCAGGGATCTGTAAATGTTGCCCGTATATCTCAGACTACGGCAGGACCTGCATCTGGCCCAGGGGAGGGGGGTGTGGGGATGACGCTGCATGACATGTCACCGTCAAATGCGGCCCGGATGTGACTTAGAATCATCTGTGCACCACTCGGGGAGCGGTATAAATACTTGGTTAAGGGGGGCGGGGTGTCCGGGATACAGAACCCCAAGGGGCCAATCAGAAGGCCCACGCAGAGGAGCGCCTTCCGATTGGCCCATTATCCCACTGCCTGGAGGTCGCCGCGGCCCCGGTGAGTCGGAAGGAAGGCGGCCGCCCAGGGGGAGGCTTCCGTGAGGCCCTGCTCCGAGGCTTGCAGGGAAGCTGGGGAACTGGTGGGGAGGGGGGCAGCCGGGGGAGGCGGCCCTCGGAGCAGGCCCTCCGGGCCCCCGACACCCCGGGCCTGCTCTGGGACCCGAAGGGAAGCAGAGGGGTCAGCGGGGAGGGGGGCGGGCGGCGGAGCCTTCACTGTGGCACTCGGTACAGACCCACCGCGTCCACGATGTGCCAGGTCTGCTCTGAGGCCTGCAGGGGAGTCGGCGGGGAGAGGGGCCACCGTGGGAGGCTCCTCAGAGCAGGCCCGCAAGGAGCCTGGGGAGTCGACGGAGAGGGGGGTGGCCAGGGGGTGCCCCGGCCCCTTCAAAGCCTTTCGTTACAGACGGGCTTTGAAGCCTAGTAGAATCCTAGAGGTGGAAGGGACCTCCAGGGTCATCTAGTCCAACCCCCTGCACTGTGCAGAACACTCACAACCCTCATTCACTGTCACCTCCCCCACTTGAGCCCTCACAGAATCAGCCTCTCCGTCAGGTGGCTATTTCTTTAAACTCGTGTAGCCTGTGGAGGGTCTGGGCCGTCCCAGGCAGGGCTTCCTCTTAGGGAAGGAAGGCAGCCGTAATGGGGAGTATTTTAATACTGGGAGGCTTCACCCCCCCTGAATGTGCCCCCTCTCCTTTTCCAGGCATCCCAGTTAGGGGACATTGAGCACCGCAAATTAACTCCATGCTGGCTGAACATGTATTCAACCTCCCCACCCCTCAAATTCACAGGGTGCCCCAATCCCTTCCCGGCACGACCGTCCTTACCCCCGGAGAGGGCATCTGGGGCACGCTCCACGGCCAGCCCCTCCTCGGACGGAGCGCCTCCTGCCTCTGGGATTGCAGCTTCCGCCTTCACGGAGGGTCCCAACATCTGAAAGAGCAGCAAGGGAGAGGGGTAAGAGATGGAACGAAAGAGACCAAGCCGGGGGTCCTGCCCCACTCCCAGGTGCTGAACCCTTCTGTCAGCAGACCTGGTCAGTTTTCTGAAGGGATGAGAAATGCTCTAATATAGGAGAGGGGTAATTGAACGATTAACCCCTTAAATGGCCAGCAGGGGAAACTTCAGGATAAGGCCAGAGACGGTGGCTTGAATGGGACCTACCTGGAGGAGCCCCCCTCACCTGCTCGGCCTGCCTCTCCTCCTGGGCCTGGCTCAGGAGGAAGCCTTCGGCCAGGGCCACCGCCTGGGCGCTGCTCTCCGGCCCGCATCCTCTCACCCAGCCCTGCATCTCACGGGGCAGGAGTGACAGGTGGTCAGTGCTGGGAAGTGCAGCTATGAGCAGTTGAAAATCCCCAGCATGTGCTCTAGGAGCCAAGCATGATTAGTCTTAGCTCTCTCTCCATCGGCTGTTGTGTGGCATGCAGTCTGCCTGCTGCCTAGCAATAGAGGATTGCAATGTGTTTTCTTTGTAACCACTCTTTAAGTTTTTGGACTCTGCTTCAGTAAGGAGACTTAAGCAGATGAATACAATATTTTTTCATGTAAATAATATTTCCTAGTAAAGAGTGCTTCTTTTAAACTGCAGAGCACCATGAATCTGGATCTGTGCATCCACAAAGATATCTAATAACTGCACACTTTCAAATGCTCTGATACTCTGCCGCTCTAATTTCCTGGTGGCGTTCGGGACCAAGTCAAGTCCAAAACCCCCTAACAATTTATTCTTTAAAAATAAGGGTAAAAGGTGTCAGTATTAGCCTCCCATGTAAAAGCAATTCAACAACAGCAAACAAGGACCCTGTCAGAACTCCAGACTTGGACAAGGAAATTTCTATTTTGGAAGGTTTCTTTATTCTCAAGCAAACAGCATCTAACACAGTTGAAGACAGAACTAAAGGCAGAAGCAGGAGTTCACAAATACAGAAGAAGGATCATTGGTCCTTATATGCCGCTTTTCTCTACCCAAAGGAGGCTCAAAGTGGCTTACAATCGCCTTCCCTTTCCTCTCCCCACAACAGACCCCTGTGAGGTGGGTGAGGCTGAGAGAGCCCTGATATGACTGAAGAAGAAGAAGGTTGGTTCTTATATGCCGCTTTTCTCTACCTGAAGGAGTCTCAAAGCGGCTTCCATTCGCCTTCCCTTCCTCTCCCCACAACAGACACCCTGTGGGGTGGGTGAGGCTGAGAGAGCCCTGAGATTACAGAAGAAGAAGTCGGTTCTTATATTGTAAGAGCTGGGGCTCTTACAATTTCTATTTTATGGTATTATTGTTATGATCTTGTTAAATTATTATTGTTATAATATTACTACTGTTACTGTTACCATGTGTTAATTGTATCCTTCCCTGTTTTCTGTAAACCGCCCTGAGCCCTCGGGCAGGGTGGTATATAAATATAATAAACAAACAAACCAACAAATAAATAAATATGCCACTTTTCTCTACCCGAAGGAGGCTCAAAGTGGCTTACAGTCGCCTTCCTTTTCCTCTCCCCACAACAGACACCCTGTGGGGTGGGTGAGGCTGAGAGAGCCCTGAGAGAACTGCTCAGTCAGAACAGTTTTATCAGTGCTGTGGTGAGCCCATGGTCACCCAGTTGGTTGCATGTGGGGGAGTGCAGAATCGAACCTAGAAGTCCACACTCCTGACCACGACACCAAACTGGCTCTCCGCCAAAAAGCCAGAACATCCCCTTTCCCCTCCCTCCCCTGGGAAGGGGATGACTCCGGTTTCAGAGGAGACTAAACATTTCTCTTAGTCCAGGGCGGGTAAGCTGAAGGGAGTGCAGCCTGAGTGTGGCCGGCGGCAGCAGCATTGTTGTTAACTGGGGCTTGTGCAGGCGGGCATGAAGGAACGGGCCCCGGGGGGCATCCCCAGTCAGACCAAGCAGGCAGTTCCGGTCATCAATTAAAGCCCAAGACGGAATTCCCGGGATTCTGACGGACCCCAATGGCCCAGCCCAGGCCTCTTTCTACACAGAGGAAAACACATAAATTGCCAGATCCAGACGCTTAAACCAGAGGCTAGTCTATGAAATAGAGGGAAGGGCAGTCGAAATTGCTGGAAGGAAAAGGAAAACAGAACATTGTCTATGTGTAATTTGAAGTTCATACACTTTATTGTTTCCCTTCCCGCAGCCTTGGCCTTAATGCCTCTGCCCTGACCCTCTGCCCTCCGCAATCCATGCAGGCCTGGCTGGGCCTGACCCCCTCCTGCCCCAGGCCAGGGGGTCCCTGCTTGGCCCCCTGAAGGGCTTCGACCCACCGGAGGAGGAGGAGGAGGCTCTTGCAGGGGGGGGGCTTTTCTCCACCTTTAAAAACAAACATGCCTAAATCCACATATATTGCAGAATGTTTCTAATTCCCCCGTGTAAACCACTCACAACACCCGGACACACCTTGGGACTCGTTTAACCCTTTCTGCTTCCCTGATTCCAACACAGGGGGGTCCCGTCCCGACCCCCCCTCCTTCCCCCTCTGAGACAAAGGCCAGCTTTCTGTGCCTCCTCTGGGTTGCCACCTCCAGCCTGGGGAATCCCCAGAGATTTGAGCCCGGACAGGATAGGGGAAGAGAGAGGCCCCAGCCGGGTCTCCCGGGGGGAGGGGGGGCTGATCTCGGCCGCCTGGAGATTCCCGGTCCCAGGAGGAGATCTCCAGGTCCCGCCTGGAGCCTGGCAACCCTCGCTCGCTGGGAGGCTGGAGCCACCCACAGAAGAAGGTTCGTCCCGGTTTCCCTGTCCCGAAGGACTCGGATTATAAAGCCCCCCGCGGTGCAAATGGGGCGCCTAACAGGGGGGCCAACCTGCAGGCGGGGCCTGGAGTTCTCCCGGGACGGCAGGAGAGCTCCCGCTGGCAGAGCTCCGGTTCCCGGGAGAAACCCCGCCCTGGAGGGAGGCCTCGGAGCCCCGCCCCCATCTCAGCCCCCCAAATGCCCCCTCCCCTTGCAGGAGGCCAGACCTTGCTCCTGAGGAGACCTCCTCCTCCGCTCGGCTTTCCACGGCGGCGGCGACTCCGGATTCCCTCCGCTTCGCTTTCCCGCCCCTCCCCCTCCAGGCCCCTCCCCCTCTCCAAAGGAGCGCTTCCTCCCTCCCTCCCTCTCGGCCTTAACCCTCTCGGTGCTGCAGAGGGAGGTCGCGGGGCTGCTCGCGAGTAACTGTGCCAAAGCCCCCCCCAGCGCCGGTGCCCTCGCCCCCCCCACCTCCTATGGGCCTGGGGGCGCTGCCCGCCCTGCCTCAGCCCCGGAATCGGGGGGGGGTTCGTGTTCCGGGCCCCCCAGAGGCCTCCTCTGGCCCTCCGGCTGCAGACCCAGCCGGGCTCCCCCGCAGCGCCTCTTCCCCACACGCCCCCTCCCCCCAGGAGACCCCCAGGTCTGCGGCAGAGGCGGTGGGCATGGGAAGCCCCTCGTGGGACCAGGGCCGGCTGGGTCCCCCCCCCCTCCCGTCCCCCTCTGCCCCTCTGGAGGCCTTTGGTCTGGAGAGGGTTGACCTGGGCGCCGCCCGTCTGGGTTTGGGTCTCCCCAGTGGACTTCTTTTGGTTGCCACCTATTAATCCATCAATTCATGTATTGGATTGAGGCCGCGGGCGGCTCCCATGGAGCGGGTCCGCTAACAGCAGCCAAGCGGCCGGAGAGGAGGCGCCTCTCGGCCCCAGCCCGGGAGAACCTCCCGCTTGGACTCCCGCCTCCCGCCTGCCCCGCGGGGTGGGCCCCTCGGTGGGGAGCGACTGAAACCCCCTCGACCCACGGCCTGGGGAGGAGCTCCCTCTCTGCCGGGCCCGGCCTCCTCCTCCTCCTCCTCCTCCTCCTCCTCTGGCCCGGGTGGGCGTCCTGGAGGGACCCCCGAGACCCCCTGAAACACCCTTCAGGCTTCCAGAAGCCCCCGGAGAGCCCGGGTGGTGCAGAGCACGGCTGGGGAGCAGAGCTGTGGACATGCCCATCCCATCCCAACAAGAATATTAGAAAATGGTGGGATTGCAAGAGCCTCAGCTCCACTCTGACTGGGACCCAGTGGGTTGGGCAGATGGGTGCATGTCGTAGTGGGGGGGGGGGCTTGGGGGCCAACTGGACGGGATGGTCCTGGTCGACCTCAACCCAGTGCCTGGCGGAGGAGCTCCCTTTTGCAGGCCCTGCAGAACTGTTTGGGTTCCCTCAGGGCCCTGATCCCCCCTGGGAGCTCCTTCCACCAGGTGGGGGCCAGGATGGAGAAGGCTCTGGCCCTGGTTGAGGCCAAGCGGGCTTCCTTGGGGCCAGGGACCGCCAGGAGGTTGGAGGTGGTGGAGCACAAGGCTCTTTGGGGAGTGTAGGTGGAGAGGCCTCTCTTGCTTACAATGTGGTTTCCGAGGGCTAATGCCACCTCCTGACCTTTCCCCTGGTGGGCACACGTGCGGCCCGGCCCAGCAGGTCAATTTTGTGGTTACGGCCGCCTCCTGCTGGGCCTGGTTGCCTGGATCCTGCCCTTCCTCAGCTTCAAGGATTCTTGAATCCTTGAAGCCAAAAAAAAAAAAAAGAGGGGGGGGAGGAGCACAGAATAAGATTCTTGGATGCTGGGGGGGGCTTTGTTGATTTCATGGGCTATGAGCTGAACTGTGGCTCTCCAGGTGTCCAGGGACTACAATTCCCATGGGGCTCTGTCAGCCTGGCACAGACTCATGGTAATTGTAGTCCTGGGATATCTGGAGAGCTGCAGTTTCGCCACTCCTGACGGAAGGGGCCATTTCCCGCCTTGCCTCCCGCCCTCCCGGGTCCCTTGGCAACCCCAGATGAAGCCCGTGAGACTTCTGTCCTAGAGGGGCCCGTGGAGGGGGCTGAAAGGAGAAGAGGCTCTTTTCCTCCTCCCTTTTCCATTTGGGAAGCCCACTCCGAAGGCACAGGCAGCTTTGCTACTTCCCTGCTTGTGCGAGAAGAGGGAGGCTTCCCTGCAGACTCCCCGAAATTATGGACGGAAGCTGCAGGGCCTTTTCGGTGTCAGCCCCCACCCAGAACATTCTGAAGTCATCCCTCACTGACCTGATCCACATAAGCAGTCACAGAAATGTCCCTTGGGGTGCTAGCTTTCTATGAGCAGGGAGTTCTCTGATAATTCAAAGCAGCACTAGGATGGGCTGTGGCCAGAGGGAGAGCCTCTGCTTGGCCGGCAGGAGGTCCCGGGTTCAATCCCCAGCAGCATCTCCCGTTAAAAGGAGCAGGGAACAGGTGAGTCGGCCCGAGAGGCGGGAGAGCTGCTGCCCGTGAGAACAGGTGGTCCTCCTGACCTCCTGGCACCAAGGGTCTCTTCCACAATATGGCCGCTTCACGTACGGGCAGATCTTGACCGTTTCTGGGTTCAGGGCCTGAATCTTCCGTGGTCTTATGCCTCTGTGGAGTTTCCAGTTAGCAGGTCCATTGGAAACAAGACTTCTCCGACTGAAGAAAATGGCAAACAGAAGCAAGGGTTTTCCTTGCTGTTACCGATAACCAAAACCACAACCACAAATCCTTGCCCCAATTCAAATTTTGGCACGTTCACCTACGTCCCCCCTGTCCCCGGTGAAGGTTCCCACCAAAAGCGGCCGTTGACTGAGACACAACATGCATTCCAAAATGGACGGATCCGGTGGGAGAAAGCAGCCTAGGAGGACTGTAAAGATGAGACGGCTACTAGTGGAGCAGCTGTGGAGAAACGGGGACCCAATTAAGACACAGGATAAAAAGAGGTCAGAGGAAAAGCCAAAGTTTAATCACAGAACAAGTCAAAACCCTCCCAAATAAACAGACTAAAAGCATTACAGGGCCAGATGATAAAAACGGGGGTCTACAACCTGGGTCCGCCCAGTGAGGGCCCATCGTGTCTAGCCTTCCATCCCACATGGTGGCCAACCAGTTCTGATGGACGGCCAATACCCGGGCAGGGAGACCATCAGAGGAGCCCAAGAGAGGGGAACCACTCCGGCCCATCACGAAAGCCACTGGAGACACCATCTTGGACTCTCCTCCTGTCATTCTCTCCCTTAGATTTTGAGCCCTTTGGGACCTGACTCCCTCATGCACCGCAGGGCTAGCGTCACAATACGGAAGCAGCAAGGACCCACCACTCCCCAGGTGACCACTTTCTCTCCGGATCATCTAGTCTTTGAGAATGAAGGTTGGAGCACCCCCAAAACCTGCTAGCAGGATGGGCTGGGGAGAAACTGGGTTTGTGCAAAGCCTCTCGACAGCTGCTTGTCATCTAAAGATGTTTGTAAATTAGGCATTCCAGCTGGTCACAGTATGTTCATGCCAGTAGCAGAGAGGCTGGAGATATCTGCTATACCAACTTGTGTATTAATCAGCTGACAGGGGGAAATGAAGTTTTTGCCATTTCTATGGCAGAAATACACTGGCAGAGAACCGGAACTAAAGAATAGTGCCTGAGTTATTTGATGCTGTTGAAGACTGTTGTTCAACCTGAATCTCTTACTGAGCATTCAAAGTGTTTCTCCCCTGTGGATTTTTTGATGCCGTTGGAGATGGCCACTCTGACTGAATCTCTTTCCACACTCTGAGCATTCAAAAGGTTTCTCCCCTGAGTGGGTTCTCTTATGATCTTGGAGGTTGCAACTCCCCCTGAATCTCTTACCACACTCTGAGCATTCAAAGGGTTTCTCTGCTGTGTGGGTTCGCCAATGTTCTTGAAGACTGCCACTTCGATTGAATCTCTTTTGACACACAGAACATTCAAATGGTTTCTCACCTGTGTGGGTTCTCTGATGCTGTTGAAGAGTGCCACTCTGACTGAATCTCTTCCCACACTCTGAGCATTCAAACGGTTTCTCCCCTGTGTGGGTTTTCTGATGCTTCTGAAGATTGCCACTTAGACTGAATCTCTTCCCACATGCTGAGCATTCAAAAGGTTTCTCCCCTGTGTGGGTTCTCTGATGGTTTTGAAGAGTGCCACTCTCACTGAATCTCTTTCCACAAACTGAGCATTCAAATGGTTTCTCCCCACTGTGGGTTTTCTGATGCTGTCGAAGACTGCCACATAGACTGAATCTCTTCCCACATGCGGAGCATTCAAATGGTTTCTCCCCTGCATGGGTTCTCTGATGTCGCACAAGAATGCTACTAGCACTGAATCTCTTTCCACATACTGAGCATTCTAAAGATTTCGCCCCCGTGTGGGTTCTCTGATGCTGTTGAAGACTGCCACTCCAACTGAATCTCTTTCCACATTCTTGGCATTCAAAAGGTTTCTCCCCAGTATGCGTTCCCTGATGTTGTCGAAGACGGCCACTCACACTGAATCTCTTTCCACACACTGAGCATTCAAAAGGTTTCTCCCCGGTGTGGGTTCTCTGATGGTGTTGAAGATTGCCATACCAACTGAATCTCTTTCCACATTCTGAACATACAAATGGTTTCTCTCCAGTGTGGGTTCTCTGATGCTTTTGAAGATGGCTATTCTGACTGAATCTCTTTCCACACTCTGAGCAATCAAAAGGTTTCTCCCCTGTATGGGTTCTCTGATGTTGTTGAAGATTGTGACTCCGAAAGAATCTCTTTCCGCACTCTGAACATTCAAAAGGTTTCTCCTCAGTATGGATTCTCTGATGTTGCATAAGATTGCTATTCTCACTGAATCTCTTTCCACACAATGTGCACTCAAAAGGTTTCTCCCCTTTGTGGGTTTTCTGATGCTTCCAAAGTTGGCTACTCTGACGGAATTCCTTTCCACACACTGAACATTCAAAAGGTTTCTCCCCAGTGTGGATTTTCTGATGCTCTTGAAGAAAGCGACTGTGACTGAATCTCATTTCACTCACTGAACATTCAAAACGTTGTCTGCCTTGATTCCTGGTATTTTCTTTCAAGTCTTCATTTTTATCTCTGTCTTCCATTTCCTGATGAAGTTCCTCACCCTCCTCAGTCCTTTGATCTTCCCCTGCTGGAATAAGCAGAGTGATCCTGTTAGCCTTAAGGATACCTCCCCCCCCCCCACAGCTGACCCCTTGCCCAGGAGTTTCTGAGCCTCCACACTGCAGGCCCCAGAAGACCTTGCCCCCCTCACCCAGCGGGCCGTAAGGTTAACAAACCCAACATCGCTCAGGAGCGAATCAGAAATGCCCCCTGGAGGACACTCACTCTCAGCCAGCCCGCCCGGGAAGGAAATCTGCTCTTGGGATCCTCTTGAGCAGCTCTCCAGCCTGTCTTCCAGTACAAGGTCGTTGTTTGTCCCCACGAGAGCCTCTCCTGAACTTCTGGCTTCATTCAGAGAGAGAGAGAGAGAGAGAGAGAGAGAGGCCATCTCATGTGGGGAACAATTCAATCGAAGGAGGGAAGTACAAGGATCAAAGCCCACAATCGGAACCAGTACCAGGGGGATGGACCTGTGAAGCAAAGCGCCCAGGTCCCCTCAAGGGTTAATGTGATTGTTAAGTGGCCTCCTCTGAGTTGCAGGTCCAAAGACTCTCCCTGCAGCTTTCCTTTTCCAAGGCTGGGCTCAGGATTGTGGGAATTAACTAATCCTCTATTCCGTGGTGGAACCGGGAGAGGAAACAGATAAGGAGACTATTAAAGGCTTCTGGAAAATTCCATCGAGATGGACCCTTGATGGGGTCCTGAGGACCATCTGACCCGGGAGAGGCCGAGAGCATCATGCGGTCATATTATTGTTTATCACACGGCATGTCCAGCCAGGAGAACTGAGGGTTATGTGGCAGGACAAGGGGGTTTAAGGCGGTTTCCCATTTCATGCCTCCGTGTCATGACCCCCCCTCCCCCCCGTGTTCAGGATCCCCAGCCCCAAAGAAACCAAAGAGGCCTGACTGAGGGGGTGGCCCCCTGGACGTGGAAGTTCTTGAGGCTTTTGATCCTCAGGGACTTCATTGTCCATATGGATGAGGCACTGAGCTTCACAAAGTTTGTGGCCGGTCCCACCCATCAGGGAAGGAGGGAGAGAGAGAGAGAGAGAGAGAGAGAGAGAGAGAGAGAGAGAGAGAGAATAGGGGCATGGTAGGGCCATTGTGGGGATCAGAAAGTGACATTGTAACAGGTGATGAAGAGAGGCCTGAACTGCTCAATTCCTACTTCTCATAGAATCCTAGAGTTGGAAGGGACCTCGTGGGTCATCTAGTCGAACCCCCTGCACTATGCAGGACACTCACATCCCTATCGTATTCCCAGCGGGGATCTTGACGGTACCTTCGTCAGATGGCTCTCCAGCCTCTGTTTAAAAACTTCCAAAGATGGAGAACCCACCACCTCCCGAGGAAGCCTAGTTCCACTGAGAAACTAGCTCTCAGGAACTTCTTCCAGAGGTTTAGACAGAATTTAGAATCATAGAATCACAGAGTTGGAAGGGTCCTCATGGGTCATCTAGTCCAACCCCCTGCACTATGAAGGACACTCACAGCCCTCTCACTCATCCACTGTCCCCTGCCACCCTCTTGAACCTTCACAGAATCAGCCTCTCTGTCAGATGGCTCTCCAGCCTCTTTTCAAAAATTTCCAAAGATGGAGAACCCTCCACCTCCCGAGGAAGCCTGTTCCACTGAGAAACCGCTCTAACTGTCAGGAACTTCTTCTGGATGTTTAGACGGAATTTCCTTTGAATTAATATCATCCCATTGGTTCTGGTCTGTCCCTCCAGGGGAAGAGAGAACAATTCTGCTCCATCCTCTATATGGCACCCTTTTAAATACTTGAAGATGGTTATCAGATACCCTCTCAGTCCTCTCCTCTCCAGGCTAAACAGACCAAGCTCCCCCAACCTTTCTTCATACATCTTGGTCTCCATCTTTCCTCCGTCTTCTCTTGCAAAGAGATTCGTCCTCAACGTGGCAAAATCATTTCATGTGATGAGAGATGGGAGTGGTGGCCCAGGATCACTCTGAGGGCAGCCTATAAAAACTTAGTTTAAATGAAACCAAATCCTCTGGGCCCGATGAAATCCAAGAGTGATTAAAAAAACTTGGAGATGTAATTTCTGAGCCTCTATCGATTATTTTGGGCAATTCTTGGAGAACAGGTGAAGTGCCAGAAGACTGGAGGCGGGCACATGTTGTCCCAGTCTCCCAGAAGAGGAAAAAGGAGGATCCAGGCAACTACTAACCAATTGGTCCTTGAGCAGCTAGAGTGGATGGCTGTAATTACTAAGAGTCAGCATGGCTTTATCAAGAACAAGTCATGTCAGACCAACCTTACCTCTCTTTTTTTTGAGAAAGGTTCTACCTTGCTAGATCATGGAAATGCTGTGGACATTGTTTACCTTGATTACAGTAAGACTTTTGATAAGGTTTCCCATTATATTCTTATTGGCAAGTTTGTAAAATGCGTAGCGGATCCAATTCCTGTTAGGTGGATCAAAAACTGATCGCACCCAAAGGGTGCTTGTAAGAGGTTCATCATCTTCTTGAAGAGGGACACGGGGAGGGCTCTGTGCTGTTCAACATATTCATAAAGGCCTTGGGTGAAGGAATAGAGGGGTGCTTATTAGATTTGCAGATTCCACTAAACTGGGAGGGGCAGCAAACCCGCCTTCTTCCCCAGCCAGAGGCCTTCTGGCTTCAAGGGACTGAGCTTCTCGCGACCGTGCCAGAGGCACCCTGCCACGGCCTCCAGACATCACCTCCTACCTGGTCCCTTCTAAGTGGAGATGCTGGGGATCGAACCCGGGACCTCCTGCAGGCCAAGCAGAGGCTCTGCCAGTGAGCCAAGACCCCTCTCCAATAGCAGAGCAGACCTCCAAATGATGTGTTCATATTCAATCGTTTGATTCCTGCCTCACCACAAGGGCCCCAATTCCCACGTTTTGCACCCGGGACAGCCCCTTACCCAGAAAGGCCACATTCTCAGCGTTCTCCCGCATGACTTCCCTCCACAGAGCCCTTTGGGCCGGATCCAGCAGGGCCCACTCGGCCGGGGAGAAGGAGACGGACACGTCCTCCAGGGAGAAGGAGGGGAGACCCTGGAAGAGAAAGCAGACCCCCCCCCTCAGAGATCACGCCTGGCAGAGGGAAAGGGACAGGATGCAGGGCTTGGGAGGGGGAGGGAGGGGCGTTCAGAGGACTTCTCGCCCAGACCCCTTGTAGAAACCGCAGGAGCAGAAGCCCCCCCCCCCCCCCGAGAAGGGAGGAGGGCCCAGGCTGCCCCCTGCTCCTCTCTCCTACCTGGACTGGGGGTGCAGCAGCCTCTTCCTCCCCTCTGAAAAGAGGAAACCTCAACAGCATCTCTTCACTGCCTGTTAGAGAGACAAAAGGGGGGGAGGGAGGGAGGGGGGGAGGGAGGAAGGAAGGGAGTTTGGTTGTTTGTTCTCTGCCCCCTTCCCAGGTGTGGGGAACCTTCCCTGTTAACACTAAACACATCTTAAATGTTTTCTTTACAAAATCCTGGTGTAGGCGGAAGGGAAGCACCAGATCCGGAGGAGCCTCAGGGATTAGAGGTGCCGTCTGCGGGGCCCATCTCCGGCCTGGGGGGACGTAATGGGGGGGGGGAGATGAGGTCTCATGACACGTCACCGTCCCAATCAGTCCAGGCATGACTTGAGCACTTTTGGAAACTCAGACAAAAATGTTTCCAGAGGGCCTCTTGTCAGGCGAACTTCACCATCAGGTTCTCAGCCCTCCCCAAAACTCCCAGCAGTCCTCGGCCACCACCGACCCCCCCCCAGCCAACTCCCCCCCCCCAGCCACACTCAGGATGCCCCTCTGAATACAAGCAGAGTAGCCAAATTTCCCCAGGACTCTTGTGCCCCACAGGCTGGTTTCCAGAGCTCTGCTGCCCCAGAAGCTGGAGGCTCCATTTATTCACTCTGTGCTGTGTGCAGAAGCATTTAATCTTTCAACTCTGGACCCCTCAAATTCTCAGTGGGCCCCCGTCACTTCCTTACCGCAGGAGAGGGCATCTTGGCCACGCTCCACGGCCTGCGCCCCCTGCCCCTCCTCGGACGGAGCTCCTTCCAACCCAAGGAGTGCATCTTCTGTCTTCACGGAGGGTCCCAGCATCTGAAAGAGCAGACAGGGAGAGGGCTATGGGGTGGAATGGGGCGTGCCCCACCTCCATCCGCAGACCTGGTGAGTTTTCGGGACAGATGAGAAATCCTCCAATAGAGGAGGGGGCTGAAGGAGGCTGCTAAATCTCCAACCCCTTGATTAACCCTCTGATCTTGGTCGCCTGGAGATTCCTGGTCCCAGCAGGAGATCTCCAGGTCCCGCCTGGAGCCTGGCAACCCTCTCTCGCTGTGGGGCTGGAGCCACCCACAGAACTAGATCCGCTTGGTTCCTCCCGGTTTCCTTGCCCCGAAGGACTCGGGATTATGAAGCCCCCCCACACACACACACCCCCAATAAACGCGAACGCGGTGCAAAAGGGGCGCCAACCTGCAGGCGGGGCCTGGAGTTCTCCCGGGACGGCAGGAGATGTCCCGCTGCCAGGGGTCCGGTCCCCGGGAGAAACCCCGCCCGGGAGGGAGGCCACGGAGCCCCGCCCCCGCCTCAGCCCCCCAAATGCCCCCTCCCCGTGCAGGAGACCACACCTTGCTCCCGAGGAGACCTCCTCCGCCTCCTCTTTCCCGGGACGGGGCTGCGCGGCTTTCTCCGGCGGCGGCGGCGACTCCGGATTGCCTCCGCTTCCCTTTCCTGCTCCTCCCCCTCCCCCTCCCTCGGAGCACTTCCTCCCCCCTCCGGCCTTAACTCTCTCGGTGCTGCAGAGGGAGGCCGGGGGTCTCCTCGCGAGAAAGGCGGGATCCTGCGGGAGGTGGTTGGGGCGGAGGCCCGTTGCGCGCTGTGCAGGGCTGGCCCGCCACTGTCCCGGGGGCGCAGGAGGGGCCCCGAGGGCTTCCCCAGGGAGCAAACCCTGCTTGGGGTCGCGGGGAAGGGCGGCAGCTGCTAGTCATCGGGAGGGCCGAGCTTCATTCCCCGCCCCTCCCCCACCTGCAGCCAGCGGGGGGGCCTCGGGCTCGTCACAGTCCCCACAGAGCAGTTTCACTCAGAGCTCTCCCAGCCCCACCTACTTCCAAGGGCGTTTGTTGTGAGGGGCGGGGATTGTAGGCAGTTTGGGACTTCTTCGGGTACAAGACCCAATTCTTCTTCTTCTACCTTGTTAATGCAGAACAATACCCGTCAATCTATTAAGATGAATGTTGAAAATAATCCCGGGCGGGGGGGGGGGCAGGGGAACATGCTGCATAGGGCCATGCGTCCTCTGGGAGGGAGGTTCCTTTCCCCTTTTTGGGGCTGGATCGTGGGAGGTCTTTGAATAAGGTGACCAGATTGTCCCACTTTGGGAGGGACATCTGGGGGCACCTGGCTAATTGTACTTATGTTGAAATTAATATATATATATATATATATATATATATATATATATATATATATATATATATATATATATATATATATATATATATATATATATATATTACAATACTATTTTTGCATTCTAAGTGTTCTATGAAAAATTTTATTGCTCCATGTAGACCAAATTTTTAATCAAGAACACCCCCCCTCCCAGTCAGTGGTGTCCCGCTTTACCAATGTTAAAATCTGGTCACCTTATCTTTGAGCCCCCTTTCTCCTGGCTTGCCTTTGGATGGTGAAGAACAGTTAGGCAGTTAGGGCTCTCTCTCTCCTCTCTTGCTTACAGTGTTGTTTCCCGGGGGCTAATGCCACTTCCTGGCCTTGGGTGGACACACGTGGGGCCTGATGGGGCTAATTTCTGTGGTCACAGCTGCGTCTGGTTGCCAGGTGCCTGTCCTTCCTCAACGGGGTGAGGGGGGGGAGCCTGTGAGGGTGAAGCAGCAGTGGGGGGTGGGAAGCCAAGGACTCCCTGGCCTCAGTCAACGTTATCGGGACCCCTTGGTGAAGTTCTGATCAGGTGTGCAAGAAGAGAAAGAAGATGGAGACATGAGAGAATAAACTCGTTTTTGGAAATAAAAAAAACACAAGGTTTTTTCTCTTTTCAATAACATTATTTTACTCTTTAAACCTCAGGTGCTTTGTCCTTTTGCATATTTAAACTCTGCCACCCAAAACCGTATGACTTAATGGGGGGGGGATCCTCGCCTCGGAGCCGGGACTCTGTGCCAGGGGTGGGCCATGACATGCTGGCTTTCTGCTTTGATGGTTCAGGCTCCTTATTTGTCCCTGGATTTGGGGACAATCTCTTTCCCTTTTCTCCCCTGCCGGAGCCAAAAAACTCTCATTCCACCTGCAGCCTAAAAACCTCTCCCTTCAGCAGAGGCGCCACGGAAGTTCAGGGGCATTAAAAAAATTTTTCATTCCTGGCTTTTTTTTGGGGGGGGGGGCGGTGAAGAGCGCAAAATAAGAGCCTGAATCTTAGATGCCTGGGGGGGGGGGCTTCATTAATTTGGTTATGCTAGCTTTCTATGAGCAGGGAGTTCTCTGATAATTCAAAGCAGCTCTAGGATGGACTGTGGCCCAGTGGAAGAGCCTCTGCTTGGCCGGCAGGAGGTCCCGGGTTCAATCTCCAGCAGCATCTCCCGTTAAAAGGAGCAGGGAACAGGTGAGTCGGCCCGAGAGGCAGGAGAGCTGCTGCCCGTGAGAACAGGTGGTCCTCCTGACCTCCTGGCCCCAAGGGTCTCTTCCACAATATGGCCACTTCACGTACGGGCAGATCTTGACCGTTTCCGGGTTCAGGGCCTGAATCTCCCGCGGTCCCTATGCCTCTGTGGAGTTCCCAGTCAGCAGGTCCGTTGTGAAAAGGACGGCAGACAGAAGCCAGGGTTTTCCCTGCTATTACTGACGACCAAAACAGCAAGCAGAGTTTGGGGCATCCCGCACAACCCCTCACCCCAATTCGAATTTTGGCACGTCCATCTACATATGGTTATGGTAGGGCAGCCCCCCTGCCTCACCTGCTGGCACACTGTACTCCACAACCAGTAGTACACTGCAACTGTCTAGGCTTGGGAGCAAGCTAGGCCCTGAAACACCCTGACCAGACACCCTGCCAGGACAGAACCCATCTTGGAAACCAGAACATACCTCGGCTTGCCCTTTGCTACAGGTTGGGATTTCAGGTGCCCCTGGACTCTGATCAACCCAGGGGCTCTTGGCCAATTTCTTTGTCTTTGCACATCACTCCTTTTGGCCCTTCTGCCAGGGGAAATCTCTTCCCCAAACCTTACAGATAGGCCCACTGAGAGAGGATGGCTCCCTTCCTCAGACCCACTAACTCCTTTGTCCAAGGCCATCAGCAGCCATCTCCTGCTTGGGCCAGCAGCTGCCCAACAGCAGGCTCAGTGGAAATTTCCAACTACCCCGGCTCCCACCTGGCTTGCATCCCGTAGGCCCCCTCCCCCAAACCCAATACAAACAATGGCTTTAGCAAGCTTCCCCCGCCTGTGTGCATTTCACGGTGAAGAGGAGGGACGGGCAGGTATGTTGTAGGTTGAGTTGCTTGTGCTTCCTTCCACGGGCGGTTGGGTTTCTGTGAAAGTTGAGTTTTGCATATTTAGAAAAGGTGTGCCTGTTGTCTGGTATGTGATTTATCCAGAGTGGGGTTTATGACCACAATGAAGTCACCAACTGTGATTTCAGAATGTGCTAGAAAAACTCAAAATTCTCTTTAGCATTATTGGGATCCTATATGTTTGCCTAGCCTCATAATCAATAAATTATTACTTTAGGAGTAGCCTTCATAATCAGTAAGAGAGTAGGAAAAGCAGTCTTGGGATACAATCCCCAAAATGACAGAATGATCTCAGTTCGAATCCAAGGCAAACCATTCAACATCACAGTGATCCAGGTCTATGCCCCAACCACTGCTGCTGAAGAGGATGAAGTTGACCAGTTCTATGAAGCCCTACAACACCTTCTAGAAGCAACGCCAAAAAATGATGTGCTTATCATCATGGGGGATTGGAATGCTAAAGTAGGAAGCCAAGAGATAACCGGGATAACAGGCAAGTTTGGCCTTGGAGTACAAAATGAAGCAGGGCACAGGCTGGTAGAATTTTGTCAAGAGAATACAATGGTCATAGCAAACACTCTTTTCCAACAACCCAAGACACGACCCTACACATGGACATCACCAGACGGTCAACACAGAAATCAGATTGACTGTGTGCTCTGCAGCCAAAGATGGAGAAGTTCTATACAGTCAGGAAACACAAGACCAGGAGCCGATTGTGGTTCAGATCATCAGCTTCTTGTTGCAAAATTTAGGCTCAAATTGAAGAAAGTAGGGAAAAGCACTAGGCCACTCAGGTATGAACTAAATCAGATCCCTGACGAATATACAGTAGAGGTGACAAATAGATTTAAGGAATTAGATCTGATAGAGTGCCTGAAGAACTATGGACGGAGGTTCGCAACATTTTATAAGAGGTAGCAACTAAAACCATCCCAAAGAAAAAGAAATGCAAGAAAGCAAAATGTCTGTCTGAGGAAGCTTTACAAATAGCTGAGGAGAGAAGTGAAAGGCAAGGGAGAAAGAGAAAGATACACCCAACTGAATGGAGAATTCCAGAGAATTGCTAGAAGAGATAAGAATGCTGTTAATTTAACAGTGCAAACAAATAGAAGAAAACAATAGAGTGGGAAGGAACAGAGATCTTTTCAAGAAAATTGGAGATATGAAGAGAACGTTTCATGCAAAGATGGGTATGATAAGGGACCAAAATGGTAGGGACCTCACAGAAGCAGAAGAGATTAAACAAAGGTGGCAAAATTATACAAGAGCAAAATTATACAAGAGTAAACTTAACATCCCTGATAACCACGATGGGGTAGTCACTGACCTGGAGCCATCCAACAACAACAACACCACAAATAGCAGGCTGGGCTGGGGAGAGATGAGGGTTGGTTAATGCCTCTCAAGAATGTCTTGTCATGTAAAAATGTTTGTGAATTAAGGGTGGTCACACTTTGAGAATGCCGGTAGCAGAGAGGCAGTAAATATCTGTTCTCCTCAGCTTGTCTACTCCTCACTGGATTGGGGCCAGGAAGTATGTTCGCCAGTTTTGTAGATGTTAGAAAGAGTTAGACTGTCAGAAAACCTCAAGTAGTGAATAGTGTGGGTTATATGGTGCTGTCGAATACTGCCGCTCAACCTGAATGTCTTTCCCTGCACGAAGCATTCAAAGTGTTTGACCTGTGTGGGTTTTTTTATGCTAGTGAAGAATCCACCTCATGCTGAATCTTTCTCCAGACACTGAGCATTGAAAAGGTTTCTCCCCTGTGTGGGTTCTCTGATGCCGTTGAAGAGAGATACTGTCACTGAGTATCTGAGTATTCAAAACATTTTTCCGCTATATGGGTTCTCTGATCTTGTTGCAGAGTGCCCCTCTCACTGAATCTCTTTCCACTCTCTGAGCATTCAAATGGTTTCTCCCCTGTGTGGGTCCCCTGATGCTGTTGAAGATTCCACCTCACACTGAATCTCTTTCCGCATTCTGAGCATTGAAATGATTATCCCCCTCTGTGGATTCTCTGACGGTTTTGAAGATTGCCACTCTCACTGAACCTCTGAGCATTCAAACAGTTTCTCCCCTCTGTGGGTTCTGTGATGTTTTTGAAGGAGGCCACTGAGACTAAAACTCTTTCCACACACTGAGCATTGAAAAGGTTTCTCTCCTGTGTGGGTTCTCTGGTGCTGTTGAAGATTGCCACTCTGACTGAAACACTTCCCACACAATGAGCAATCGAAAGGTTTCTCCCCTGTGTGGGTCCTCTGATGCTGTTGAAGATTCCACCTCACATTGAATCTCTTTCCACACTCTGAACATTCAAATGATTTCCCCCCTATGTGGGTTCTCTGATGCTTATGAAGATTGCCACTCTCACTGAATCTCTTTCCACACTCTGAGCATTCAAAAGGTTTTTCCCCTGTGTGGATTCTCTGATGACGTTGAAGACTGACACTCTCACTGAATCTCTTTCCACATTCTGAGCATTCAAAAGGTTTTTCCCCTGTATGGGTTCTCTGATGCTGTTGAAGACTGCCACTCTGACCGAATCTCTTTCTACACACCGAGCATTCAAAAGGTTTCTCCCCTGTGTGGGTTCTCTGATGCTTTTGAAAATTGCCACTCTCACTGAATCTCTTTCCACACACTGAGCATTCAAAAGGTTTTTCCCCAGTGTGGGTTCTCTGATGTTGTCGAAGATGGCCACTCAGACTGAATCTCTTTCCACACAGAGAGCATTCAAAAGGTTTCTCCCCTGTGTGGGTTCTCTGATGCTTTTGTAGAAGGCCACTCAGACTGAAACTCTTTCCACATACTGAGCATTCAAAAGGTTTCTCCCCCACGTGGGTTCTCTGGTGCTGTTGAAGATTGTCACTCCGACTGAATCTCTTTCCACATAGAGAGCATTCAAATGGTTTCTCCCCTGTGTGGATTCTCTCATGCGGTTTAAGACTGCTTCTCACACTAAATCTCTTTCCACATACAGAGCATTCAAAAGGTTTCTCCCCTGTGTGGGTTCTGTGATGGGTTTGAAGATGCCCACTCGAAATGAACCTCTTTCCACACACTGAGCATTCAAAAGGTTTCTCCCCTGTGTGGATTCTTTGATGCTGTTGAAGAATCCACCTCACACTGAATCTCTTTCCGCACTCTGAACATTCAAAAGGTTTCTCCCCTTTGTGTGTTGTTTGGTGCACAAAGCTGTGTTCCTTTCCCTCAGATGTGCCTTGATTCCTGCAGTTTTCCTTCAAGTCTTCATTTTTAGGTCTAGCTTTCAGTTGCATTTGAAGTTCCTCTCCCTTCTCATTCCTCTGATCATCCCCTCCTGGAATAAACAAAGAGATCCTGATTCCTCCTTCCTCCCCCCACAAGAGCTACAGCTGACCTCTTGCCCAGAAGGAATTTCTGAGCCTCCATATTTCTGGCCTGCGGAAGACCTATCTCCCCCCTCACCCAGCAGGCTGTAGGATAATCCAAACCCAACACTGGTCAGCTGTGAATCCCATATCCCCCATTCCAGCTTGCTGGCTGATGCCACTTTGGAGGAGACTCACTCTCAGCCAGGCCATTCGGGAAGGAAATCTGCTCCTCTGCTCCTCCTGAGGACCTCTCCAGCCTTCCTTCAGATTCAGGGTCGTTGTTTGCCTCCACCAAAGTCTCCCCTATACTTCTAGCTTTTTTCAGAGAGAGGGAGAGAAAGAGAGACAGAGACAGAGAGAGCTGTGGAGCAAAGCACCCTAGCACCCCTCAAGGGGCCTCCTCTGAGTAGTAGGTCTCCACAACTAACTTCTTTAATTTTTTCAAGGCTGCACTCAAGATCAAGGGGTTTGGAGACCAAGACGTATGAGGAAAGGTTGGGGGAGCTTGGTCTGTTTAGCCTGGAGAGGAGATGACTGAGAGGGGATCTGGGAACCATCTTCAAGTATTTAAAGGGTGCCATAGAGAGGATGGAGCAGAGTTTTTCTCTCTTGCCACAGAGGGACAGATCAGATCCAATGGGATGAAATTAATGCAAAAGAAATTCCGTCTAAACCTCTGGAAGAGGTTCCTGACAGTCAGAGTGGTTTCTCAGTGGAACAGGCTTCCTCGGGAGGTGGTGGGTTCTCCATCTTTGGAGATTTTTAAACAGAGGCTGGAGAGCCATCTGACGGAGAGGCTGATTCTGTGAAGGCTCAAGGGGGTGGCAGGTGACAGTGGATGAGCGAGAGGGTTGTCAGTGTCCTGCATAGTGCAAGGGGTTGGACTAGATGACCTCTAGACTGGACTTCTGCAACTCGCTCTATGCAGGCCTGCCCTTAGCCTTGATCCAGCTGGCGCTCCCAACAACTCAGCTGGCTCCCAATTGAATTCCGGAGTAGGCTTAAGGGTCTGTTAATGACCTTCAAGGCCATACGTGATCTGGGCCCAGTGTATCTGAGAGACGGCCTCCCTGCCTATGCCCCCAGAAGAGCTTTACGCCCTGCCACCGCCAACTGGCTAGTGATCCCTGGCCCCAAGGAAGCACGTCAGACCCCAAAAAGGGCCAGTGCCTTCTCCCTTGAGGGACAGGTCAGGGAGATCAGAAAGGTCCCTGCCGGGCTCCATAGCGGAGGGCCTTCCCGGCTTGCAGGAGGAGGCAAAGAGGCGCCGCTTTTAAGAGAGTTATTTTGGACAGTCTCCACGCAATGAGGCGGCGGCAAGCAAGACTTTGTCCAATCCAGCTCGGTCCCACCGGCGTCAAAGGTCGTCCTCGAGGGTGACCACCGCTGTCTCCACCCCGTGGCCAGGTCAGAAGCCGGACTGGAGGGGGTCACCATCAAGGACAGATATAAATCAAATGGACAGACTTATATTTATTTGCTTGACTTCCAGACCCCTCCTCCCCACAAGCTGCTTCCAATAATGACGCGAGAGTCCCTTCCCAGCCTGTCAGTGGGGAGGGGGCCTGGCCCAGACCTCCACTGGGTGGCCCCAGCAGCAGCTGGAGGGCAGGTCGAACATGGGCCCTCCACGGGGTCTCCACGGGGACCTGTGCCCCTGCATCCTGCCCAGGCTGTCCTTTCCGGATCACGGCCAAGGGTAGCTCCGTGTGAAGCCAGGGGCAGCAGTCCAGCCGGGAGGTGACCGTAGCAGGGATCCCTGGGGCTGGGTCTCCCGGGAAGAGAAAGGATGCCGGTGGCTTCCCCAGACGCAGATGGCAGGACGCCTGGCGAGCCACCCCTGCAACCTCTCAATGGAGGCCCTGCAGGCCACGCCCAGCCTCTTGATGGGGCAGAAAGTTGTAGCCCATCAAAGCAGGGGAGGCACCCTTCCTCTTCGGGCCCCACCCAGAGGACCTCCGGCTCCGAGGGACTGAGTTTCAGGCGACTGTGCCTGGGCTGTCCTGCCACGGCCCCCCGACATCTCCTCCTGCCACGTCCCTTTAACGGGAGATGCTGGGGACTGAACCAGGGACCTAATGCAGGCCAAGCAGAGGCTCTGCCACTGGGCCACAGCCCCTCCCCCCCTCCAAGTAGAGGGACAGGCCTCAGAATGGGGCATTGCCATGCAGTCCCTTGAATCGTGCCCCACTACAAGGGCCCCAATTCCCACGTTTTGCACCCCGGAGAGCCCCTTACCCAGAAAGGCCACATTCTCAGCGTTCTCCCGCATGACTTCCCTCCACAGAGCCCTTTGGGCCGGATCCAGCAGGGCCCACTCGGCCGGGGAGAAGGAGACGGACACGTCCTCCAGGGAGAAGGAGGGGAGACCCTGGAAGAGAAAGCAGACCCCCCCCCCTCAGAGATCACACATAGAGCTGGCTGCAAACCTCCCGGGGCCCAGCGGCCTCCTGGTAGCGGAACGGCCGGAAGCTTCGGCTGCCCACCTCTGTGGTCATGGTGTCCTGAGCCAGGGTCTCTGGCCCGGCCCTTCCCCCGAATTCAACCCCACTCCCGGCTTGGGTGGGATGGGGGCCTCTGCTTGGCGTCCTGCCAGTTCTGGGTCCTTTGGGGTCCTCCTCTCCTTGGTCACCTCTGACTCCGTAGCGATGCCTTTATTCCCTTGGCCGTGAAGTCAGGCCTCTCCCTGGGGGGAGGGAGAGGTACAGGCAGCAACCTGTCAAAAGGGAAACAAAAACGACGGCGGAAACACCCCCCACCCCCCTGGACTTCACACCCCTTCCCACGGTCAGGAGACAAGTGAGGATTGCCCGGGGGACGGGGGAGCAGAACCAAAGTCATCCTTGTGGGCCGCAGAAGAGTTTAAGCGATCTTGGATATGCCCCTCTGGTCCCCAGTTACAAGCTGAGCCTCCCACTCCGTCTGGCTTCCTCCGTCTTCAAGCAAATTGGGCCCCAAGTGGTCAAGGGGGACGGGGACCCCTCAGCCATCGTCTGCATCTCCTCAGCAGGCCTAGAGGGTCAGGCAGGAGCCCTGTCCGAGCCCCAGAGGAGGGGGAGGGAGGGGAGGGGAGGGGGCCGGCTGCAGAAGGAGCGGCTGAGATCGGGAGAGAGAACGGGGCCTTCGGCTGGGATCTGGCTCCAGAACCCCGGAGGAGAAGGGCGCTCCCTCTGGGCCGATGCCCCTGGCCCCTGGCCCTGCCCAGCTGTGACCGCAGAGCCCGGCCAAAATGCAAGGAAGAGACAGTCTCCCTGGAAGAAACATGGAGGGCCGAACCAGTCTTTGCCCCAGACAAGCCTTTCTTTCCTTCCTTCTTCATCCAAATCATCAAGGGAAAAGAGGTTGCTGGGCGGGGGGGGGGGGGGAGAGGATGGGAGGGGGGACGACCCAGCAGCCAAATTGCTTCACATGGAGGCCGGGCTGGGAGCATCCCCCGTGACCCCCCCTGGGACTCTTCCCCCCCCCCCGGGCCCCCAAAGGCCACCTTTGTCTTCTCACTGGTGCCCCCCGCCCCGCTTCTCCCTCTTGTGTCCCCCCAGGGGTGGGGGGTGGGGGGGCTGTCTGTGCCTTCCTCCCACCCAAATGCCAGGGCAGGAGGGAGAATTTGGCAAGGTGCTCAGCCTGCCTGTGCCAAAATAAATGGGCCAAGGAACCAGCCCTCCAAGGACCCCCCCCCGTGGGAAAAGGAGACACGGGTTTCGGTTTCAGGAACTGGGAGAGCCCTCGAAGGCCACCTCCCTCTCCGCCTCCCCCGGGCAAAGGCAGAGGGGCACCCCAGACGCCCCCCCCCCCGGGGCCCACACAGCCCCGGCCAGGCAGGGGCCAAAGGACTGGGGGGGGGAGGGAGACCTCAGCAGGGCCTCGAGCTGTAGAACTCCCACCCCCACCCCCACCCCCACCCCCCACCTTCCAAAGGGGCCACTTTCTCGGAGCAAAAGTGTTGCCCAAGCCGGTTGCCAACCTGCAGGCGGGGCCTGGAGTCTGCCAGGGATTGCACCTGTCCTCCCTCCGGCAGAGCTCCGGTCCCCGGGAGAAGCCCCGCCCGGGAGGGAGAGAGGGAGGGAGGGAGAGTAGCCTCGGTGGCCCCACCCATCGCAGCCCCCCGCCCCCAGGGGGCCTTTCCCAGCAGGCGCCCCCAATGCACCCCCTCCTCCCCCTGCAAGCGCAGACCTTGCTCCCGAGGAGACCTTCTCCTCCTCCTCCCCCCCCCCCCGGGACGGGGCTGCGCGTCTTTAAGTCGGGATTGGCTCCGCTTCGCTTCCTCCTCCCTGCGCGAGCCCCTCCCCCTCCCCTCCCCTCCCCCTTGCTGCTCGGCGGGCTTAACCCTTTCCGTGCTGCAGGCTCCGGAGCAACCCTGACCGCGGGGCTTGGGAAAGCTGGGCCTCGGGGGCGCTGCCCTCCCCGGGGGTCCCCCTCCCCTCCTCCTCCTCCTCCTCGGGTCCTCCAAGAGCCTGAATAGGCAGGAAAGGCTGTTTTCCCCACGGAGGGGAGGCGCCTCAAGGCCGCACAAGAAAGCCCACCGGGAAGAGCGGGAGGCCAGAGGCCAACACACTAGCACGGGCTGCATCGAAATGCCTTCCGGTAGGAACAGGGTTGCAACGAAAACTGGAACGGATTTGCCCTCCCACTTCATGGCATTCCACTCTGGGCCAATATAGGCCTGCCCCCCACCCCCCAGAGTAGCCCCAATTTCATGCCCATGTGACCTCTCCACCCAAAATCTCCAAATCCAGCCTGGCCTGGAGGGAATTCATCTCCCATCCTAGCCAGGAAGGGCCACAAGAGACAAATCCTGGCACATCCCTTCCTGCCCACCCTTCCAAAGAACTACTCAGCACCTCCCCAGGAAGCCTGTTCCACTGAGGAACCCCTCTGACTGTCAGGCACTTCTTCCGGATGTTGAGCCAAAAATTCAATAATCAGAAAGGCCAAAGCTGAGAGTGAGCTAAGATTGGCCAGGGAGGCCCATTGTAACAAGAAAAGATTTTTCAGTTATGTGAGGAGCAAACGTAAAGGAGGCAATAGGCCCACTGTTGGGTGCGGATGGACAAAGAAAGCAGAAGAGAAAGCAGAAAGGCTTAGTGCCTATTTTACATCTGTTTTTTCCCACAGGTCAAAGTGTTTAGGCACATCTAGAGATGGCCATAGCCAAAGGACAGTGTCTGGGTGGCAGGTTAACATGGTTAGAGAGGTTGTCGAGAGGCATTTAGCTGCACTGGATGAGTTCAAATCCCCTGGTCCGGATGAAATGCACCCGAGAGTGCTCAAAGAACTTTCCAGAGAACTTGCACAGCCCTTGTCCATCATCTTCGGAACCTCTTTAAGGACTGGAGATGTCCCGGAGGACTGGAAGAGAGCAAATGTTATCCCGATCTTCAAAAAAGGGAGGATGGATGACCCGGGAAACTACAGACCAATGAGTCTGACCTCTGTTGTGGGGAAGATAATGGAGCAGATATTAAAGGGAGCGATCTGCAAACATCTGGAGGACAATTTGGTGATCCAAGGAAGTCAGCATGGATTTGTCTCCAACAGGTCCTGCCAGACCAACCTAGTTTCCTTTTTTGACCAAGCGACAGGTTTGCTGGATCGGGGAAATTCGGTTGATGTCATTTACTTGGATTTTAGTAAAGCTTTTGACAAGGTTCCGCATGATGTTCTGATGGATAAGTTGAAGGACTGCAATCTGGATTTTCAGATAGTTAAGTGGATAGGGAATTGGTTAGAGAACCGCACTCAAAGAGTTGTTGTCAATGGTGTTTCATCAGACTGGAGAGAGGTGAGTAGCGGGGTACCTCAGGGCTTGGTGCTCGGTCCGGTACTTTTAAACGTATTTATTAACGATCTAGATGAGGGGGTGGAGGGACTACTCCTCAAGTTTGCAGATGACACCAAATTGGGAGGACTGGCAAATAGTCCAGAAGATAGAGACAGAGTTCAACGAGATCTGAACACAATAGAAAAATGGGCAAATGAGAACAAGATGCAATTTAATAAGGATAAGTGTAAAGTTCTGCATCTGGGTCAGAAAAATGAAAAGCATGCCTACAGGATGGGGGATACGCTTCTAGGTAACACTGTGTGTGAACGAGACCTTGGGGTACTTGTGGATTGTAAACTAAACATGAGCAGGCAGTGTGATGCAGTGGTAAAAAAGGCGAATGCCATTTTGGGCTGTATCAACAGAGGCATCACATCAAAATCACAAGATGTCATAGTCCCATTGTATACGGCACTGGTCAGACCACACCTGGAGCACTGTGTGCAGTTCTGGAGGCCTCACTTCAAGAAGGACGTAGATAAAATTGAAAGGGTACAGAGGAGAGCGACGAGGATGATCTGGGGCCAAGGGACCAAGCCCTATGAAGATAGGTTGAGGGACTTGGGAATGTTCAGCCTGGAGAAAAGGAGGTTGAGAGGGGACATGATAGCCCTCTTTAGGTATTTGAAAGGTTGTGGCAAATAGATGGGGAAGAAATGGAGATAGTGACAGATTTTATTTTCCTGGGCTCCAAGATCACTGCAGATGGGGACTGCAGCAAAGAAATTAAAAGACGCTTGCTCCTGGGGAGGAAAGCTATGGCAAATCTAGACAGCATCCTAAAAAGCAGAGACATCACCCTGCCAACTAAAGTGCATCTAGTCAAGGCTATGGTCTTCCCAGTTGCAGTGTATGGCTGCGAAAGTTGGACCATAAGGAAGGCCGAGCGTCAAAGAATTGAGGCTTTTGAACTCTGGTGCTGGAGAAGACTCTTGCGAGTCCCTTGGACTGCAAGGCGAACAAACCGGTCAGTCCTAGAGGAGATCAACCCTGACTGCTCCTTAGAAGGCCAGATCCTGAAGATGAAACTCAAATACTTTGGCCACCTCATGAGAAGGAAAGACTCCCTGGAGAAGAGCCTAATGCTGGGAGCGATCGAGGGCAAAAGAAGAAGGGGACGACAGAGAATGAGGTGGCTGGATGGAGTCACTGAAGCAGTAGGTGCAAACTTAAATGGACTCCGGGGAATGGTAGAGGACAGGAAGGCCTGGAGGATCATTGTCCATGGGGTCGCGATGGGTCGGACATGACTTCGCACATAACAACAACAACACTTGGAGGAGGGCAGGATGCTGTTTCTGTTGGCTGAAGAGGAGAGGACACGCAGTAATGGGTTTAAACTTCAAGTACAATGATATAGGCTAGAGATCAGGAAAAAATGTTCACAGTCAGAGTAGTTCAGCAGTGGAATAGGCTGCCTAAGGAGGTGGTGAGCTCCCCCCTCACTGGCAGTCTTCAAGCAAAGGTTGGATACACACTTTTCTTGGATGCTTTAGGATGCTTGGGGCTGATCCTGCGTTGAGCAGGGGGTTGGACTAGATGGCCTGTATGGCCCCTTCCAACTCTATGATTCTATGATTCTTTTGAATTAATTTCAACCCACTGGTTTTTGCTCCTGCCAAACTGATAACCCTTGGCAGAATGTAAATAGGCAAAGGGGAATCCAGTCACAAGCTGCTTAAAGAATAAAATAGTTTATTGAGAAAAAGCCAACTTGCTGTAGTGGTTAGGAGTGCCAACTACTAATCTGGCAAGACAGGTTTGATTCCCCACTCCTTCACCTGCAGCCAACTGGGTGACCTAGGGCTAGTCACAGCCTTGATAGAGCTGTTCTGACCCAGCAGTAACCTCAGGGCTCTCTCAGCCCCACCTCCCTCACAGGGTGTCTGTTGTGAGGAGAGGAAAGGAAGGCGGTTGAAAGATGCTTTGAGACGCTTTCTGATAGAAAAAAGCAGCATATAAGAACCAATTCTTCTTTTTCTTTATAAGGGACACAGTTCTAACAGTCTAACTGACTAATATTCAGGGGGTTATCTGGCAGGAAATGTGTTGAAAAGACTCAGACGTCTCCCAATGAGCCAATCTGGACCCTGGAGGATATTAGCTGAAAAATACCCAGAAGTACTCGAATCATGCCCCTGATGCGTCTTGCACATTCCAATAATTGCAGCCACAAAACGGGGAAATGGGAACGCTCTTGGGAGGGCCGAGGGCTCCCTGCAACATGTCCCCTAGGGTCCCGGAGGAATAATTTTCAGCATTCAGGTAAATCAACTGTTTACTGGGTACTGTTTTTAAGGCTCTGGGTGGGAACACAAGGTGTACCTAGTTTCAGGAGCTGCTTTTGAGAGGCCTTAGCACTCTCTATGTTGCGATGTGCCTCTGATGTGAACGCCTGTCAGAAGGAGAATACCCCACATATCGACGGCAGATGAAGACTACCTGGCAGGGGTCCAGGCACACGTTCCACCAGCTGCAGAACCCGCATGGGGACATCTCTTCTGTGGCCTCTGCCCTTCTCTCCTTCAGTGCTGAACAGGGAACTTGTTCATGGGGAGCCTCAGAAGGACCTGTGTGTGATGTGCCATGAGAACATCATGGGATGGGGGAAGGGGAGAAGGAGGGGCAGAAGCCAGGGCCTGCTGAAAGCTTCCAGAGAAAAGATCTTTGATTGAATGGGGGGAAGCTGCCTGAACCTAGAGGGCAAAGAGCTCTGGGACTCTAAGGGTTATATGCTGGGTTATCTTCATGTTGCTTCCATGCTCTGCTTTGTTTATTTATGTGCTCCGTTTATATGCCCCCCTCCCTTGCGGCTCAGGGCGGTTTACAGGAACATGAATCATATAACAGAACACAAAAGTTCAGTAACTAACTACATCATCTACCAGGAGGCATCATCAAGAGTAACCGTAACATAGCCACAGTAGAACATGAGTTAGCAGGTAACATCTCGACCGTAACCCCGCAGAGTGGGGGTCTCTGTTCTGGGGACCCAACAGATGTTGTCACTGACCTCAGCCAACTGCCTGGAGGAAGAGCTCCATTTTGCCCCTGCCAGAAAGGTATCTGCATGAGGACTGCCAAGGTAGAAGTAGTCAGCTGACATTTCTCAGCCTGCTCCATAAAGGCCCAATCCCCAGGGAGGGGTTCATGGGCACCTCTCAGGAGTCCAGGGTGGAGTGTCGGCCTGAGCCCAGAGACTTATCCAGGTCCTTCCTGGTTCATGGAGGGGGAGCAGGAGGAGGGCCACTCAGTCCTTCCTCATTATCTCCGGGATACTCTGGGGAACAGGGAGGGTGACAACTGGGATTGGGGAATTTGTGTCCCACGAGGTTCAACCGCCAATTACGTGGATTGCAGCCCTCTTCCACAATACTGGATCCTAATGTGGCATCCGACCCCTTAGGACCGAGTGGTTGGGCCAGAGGACACAAGTTTCCCTTTCAACACAAGGATTGACCAGCTCATCCAACAACAACAACAACAACAACACCACAAATAGCAGGCTGGGCTGGGGAGAGATGAGGGTTGGTTAATGTCTCTCAAGAATGTCTTGTCATGTAAAAATGTTTGTGAATTAAGGGTGGTCACACTTTGAGAATGCCGGTAGCAGAGAGGCAGTAAATATCTGTTCTCCTCAGCTTGTCTACTCCTCACTGGATTGGGGCCAGGAAGTATGTTCGCCAGTTTTGTAGATGTTAGAAAGAGTTAGACTGTCAGAAAACCTCAAGTAGTGAATAGTGTGGGTTATCTGGTGCTGTCGAATAGTGCCGCTCAACCTGAATCTGTTTCCATGCATGAAACATTCAAAGTGTTTGTCCTGTGTGGGTTTTTTGATGCTGGCGAAGAATCCACCTCATGCTGAATCTCTCTCCAGACACTGAGCATTCAGAAGGTTTCTCCCCTGTGTGGGTTCTCTGATGCCGTTGAAGAGTGACACTCCGAACATTCAAAAGGTTTCTCCCCAGTGTGGGTTCTTTGATACTGTTGAAGATTCCAACTCTGACTGAATCTCTGAGCATTCAAACAGTTTCTCCCTTGTGTGGGTTCTGTGATGTTTTTGAAGGAGGCCTCTGAGACTAAAACTCTTTCCACACACTGAGCATTGAAAAGGTTTCTCCCCTGTGTGGGTTTTCTGATGCCGTTGAAGAGTGACACTGTCACTGAGTCTTTTTCCACACTCTGAGCATTCAAAACATTTCCCCGCTGCGTGGGTTCTCTGATGCTTTTGAAGATGGCCACTCAGATTGAATCTCTTTCCACACTCTGAGCATTCAAATGGTTTCTCCCCTGTGTGGATTCTTTGATGCTGTTGAAGATGGCCACTCTGACTGAAACACTTTCCACACTCTGAGCATTTGAAAGGTTTCTCCCCTGTGTGGGTTCTCTGATGCTGTTGAAGATTCCACCTCACACTGAATCTCTTCCCACATTCTGAGCATTGAAAGGATTTCCCCCCTGTGTGGGTTCTCTGATGCTTTTGAAGATTGCCACTCCCAACGAATCTCTTCCCACACTCTGAGCATTCAAAAAGTTTCTCCCCCTCGTGGGTTCTCAGGTGCTGTTGAAGATTGTCACTCCGACTGAATCTCTTTCCACACAGAGAGCATTCAAAAGGTTTCTCTCCTGTGTGTATTCTCTGATGTGGTTTGAGACTGCTTCTCACACTAAATCTCTTTCCACATACGGAGCATTCAAAAGGTTTCTCCCCTGTGTGTATTCTCTGATGTGGTTTGAGACTGCTTCTCACACTAAATCTCTTTCCACATATGGAGCATTCAAAAGGTTTTTCCCCTGTGTGAATTCTCTGATGCTGTTGAAGAATCCACCTCACACTGAATCTCTTTCCGCACTCTGAACATTCAAAAGGTTTCTCCCCTTTGTGTGTTGTTTGGTGCACAAAGCTGTGTTCCTTTCCCTCAGATGTGCCTTGATTCCTGCAGTTTTCCTTCAAGTCTTCATTTTTAGGTCTAGCTTTCAGTTGCATTTGAAGTTCCTCTCCCTTCTCATTCCTCTGATCATCCCCTCCTGGAATAAACAAAGAGATCCTGATTCCTCCTTCCTCCCCCCACAAGAGCTACAGCTGACCTCTTGCCCAGAAGGAATTTCTGAGCCTCCATATTTCTGGCCTGCGGAAGACCTATCTCCCCCCTCACCCAGCAGGCTGTAGGATAATCCAAACCCAACACTGGTCAGCTGTGAATCCCATATCCCCCATTCCAGCTTGCTGGCTGATGCCACTTTGGAGGAGACTCACTCTCAGCCAGGCCATTCGGGAAGGAAATCTGCTCCTCTGCTCCTCCTGAGGACCTCTCCAGCCTTCCTTCAGATTCAGGGTCGTTGTTTGCCTCCACCAAAGTCTCCCCTATACTTCTAGCTTTTCTCAGAGAGAGGGAGAGAAAGAGAGACAGAGACAGAGACAGAGACAGAGAGCTGTGAAGCAGAGCACCCTAGCACCCCTCAAGGGGCCTCCTCTGAGTAGTAGGTCTCCACAACTAACTTCCTTATTTTTTCCCCCTGCATCCTGCCCAGGCTGTCCTTTCCGGATCACAGCCAAGGGTAGCTCCGTGTGAAGCCAGGGGCAGCAGTCCAGCCGGGAGGTGACCGTCGCAGGGATCCCTGGGGCTGGGTCTCCCGGGAAGAGAAAGGATGCCGGTGGCTTCCCCAGACCCAGATGGCGAGCCACCCCTGCAACCTCTCAATGGAGGCCCTGCAGGCCACGCCCAGCCTCTTGATGGGGCAGAAAGTTGTGACTTGTAGCCCATCAAAGCAGGGGAGGCACCCTTCCTCTTCGGGCCCCACCCAGAGGACTTCCGGCTCCGAGGGACTGAGTTTCAGGCGACTGTGCCTGGGCTGTCCTGCCATGGCCCCCCGACATCTCCTGCCAGGTCCCATTAACGGGAGATGCTGGGGACTGAACCAGGGACCTAATGCAGGCCAAGCAGAGGCTCTGCCACTGGGCCACAGCCCCTCCCCCCTCCAAGTAGAGGGACAGGCCTCAGAATGGGGCATTGCCATGCAGTCCCTTGAATCGCGCCCCACTACAAGGGCCCCAATTCCCACGTTTTGCACCCCGGAGAGCCCCTTACCCAGAAAGGCCACATTCTCAGCGTTCTCCCGCATGACTTCCCTCCACAGAGCCCTTTGGGCCGGATCCAGCAGGGCCCACTCGGCCGGGGAGAAGGAGACGGACACGTCCTCCAGGGAGAAGGAGGGGAGACCCTGGAAGAGAAAGCAGACCCCCCCCCCCCAGAGATCACACCTAGAGCTGGCTGCAAACCGCCCGGGGCCCAGCGGCCTCCTGGTAGCGGAACGGATGGAAGCTTCGGCTGCCCACCTCTGTTGACATGGTGAGATCCAGGATCTCTGGCCCGGCCCTTCCCTCGAATTCAGCACCGCTTCCAGCTTGGGTGGGGGCCTCTGCTTCCAGTTCTGGGTCCTTTGGGGTCCTCCTCTCCTTGGTCACTTCTGACTCCGTAGGGATGCCTTTATTCCCTTGGCCGTGAAGTCAGGCTTCTCCCTGGGGGGAGGGAGAGGGACAGGCAGCAACCTGTCAAAAGGGAAACAAAAACGACGGGGGAGACAACCCCCACCCCCCACCCCCCCGGGACTTCACACCCTTTCCCATCCTCAAGAGATGAGTGAGAATTGCTCAGGGGGGAGCAGAACAAAAGTGCTTCCTGTGGGCCACAGAACAGTTCAGAGGATTTTATGTCTACCTCTTTGGTTCTCAGGGGCATTTGAGTAGATCCGTTTGGCTCTTTTGGGATGTTACAAGCTGAGCCTCCCATTCTGTTGGGGCCCCGTCTGTCCTTGGGGCTTGTTTTCGGGGTAGAGTGGAGGCCCAGAGGACCAGGGGGGGCTGGTGACCCCCAAGCCACTGCCTGTATCTCCCCAGCAGGCCTGGAGAGTCAGGCAAGGGCTCCTGTGAAGAAGGGGCAAAATGCTCGACATTCCAGGGGGCGTGGCCACACCAGCAAACTCCGCCCCTCTCTGCCTGTCCTCATGCAGTGTTGGGGGGTCTTGGGGGTCTTTCCAAGGTCTTTGCTAGCCTCGCTCTCTGCACCTTTCCATCTCCTCTGCTGGGGGGGGGGCTCTGACATCTGCTGCCCCCCAGGCCCCCCCCCCCACTGCAACCCCATCTGGGTCTGTTGCTGCTCCGAAACGGGCCCCTGGAGGCCGGGGGGGGCGGGGGGGCTTCTTCTCCCCTCCCCCTCCCCCTCCCCCTCCTGGACCAGCAGACACGTGTCGTCCCATCCCGCCCTTTGCTGCTTCCAGGGTTGCCACCTCCGGCTCGGGGAATGCCTGGAGGTTTGGGGGATGTCCCGGGGCCGCCTGGAGGCTGGCAACCCTCGTCCGCGGGGAGATCCACCCTCCGCTTCGCTCCTCCCCCTCCCCCGACTGGCGCCCGAGCCGGTTGCCAACCTGCAGGCGGGCGCTGGAGTCCCCGGGAGAAACCCCGCCCGGGAGGGAGACTCCGCCCCCCTCCGCCCCAGGGCCCCTCCCCCCCGAGAGAGCCGGGGCTTACTCCCGAGGAGACCTCCTCCTCCTCCGTCCGGATCCCTTCCGCTTCCCTTTCCCTTCCCGACCGGCCTTGCGGGCCGCTCTAGGCGCTCCTCTCGGCGGGCTTAACCCTTTCCGCGCCTCGGGACTCCCTCCCCCTCCCCTCCCCTCCCCTCCCTCCTCTGCTGCACGGGGGGGGGGGCTGCTGGGGGCTACTTTTGCGCTGGGGGTGTCCCACCTTCGGAGGCGTCCCCAAAGCCCCCCTCCTCTTGGTGGATCTCCTGATATATGGGGGGGGGGTTTGTACAAAGGGGGGTATTTGGGGGAGAGATTGGGGAGGGGGTGGGGGGAGGGCTGCCGAAATGTGCGGCACTTCTGCTGCTCTCATCTGGGTGGAGGGAAGAGGCAGCCAGCCCTGCCTATTTCTTCTCTTTCATCTGCATAACAACCCTGTGCAGGAGGCCTCAAGTGTTTCTATAGTAAACTAGATAGTAAAAAGTTAACTGAAGCCTGATCAGGAGTGGAGGAAAACCCCACCCCTCTATTTATTCTTTTTCCTTGCTTTCATTTTCCTAAATTAGTTGGAGCTAGGTGGCAAATAAAGAAGTTGTCTTCCGCAGCTCCTCTAGATTTATTGATTACAAAAGTTTCATCTCCACAACAACCTGCACAGGAGGCCTTAATGTTTCTTCTGCACAACAACCCTGTCCACCCTTCAAAGCAGCCCTTTCTGCCTAGGGAGCTGATCTTTATAATCTGGAGATGAGCTGTAATTCCAGGAGCTCTCCAGGCCCCACCTGGAGGTTGGCTACCCCTGGGTTGGAGATATTCCTGGAGGTTTGGAGGGGAGCTTTAAAATGGTACAATGCTGTAGAGTCCGGCTTCCAAAGCGGCCATTTTTGCTTGCAGAGCTGATCATTATGATCAATAGATGCTCAGCAATAGTAGAGCCGATGATAGAGGCATGCAGGCTGAGTTTGGGGTGGAGTGGTATAGGTGTGTCCCTCCTGGGTTAAGGGTTTGGCCAGCCCTTACAAGCAACTGTTTGTATTTTAGGGTGCAGACAGATAGACCAGCTTGGGTCCTGGGAGTCTGGAAAATGCAGGGAGATCTAAATAAAGAATATTTACAGCCTGAAACTAAATGGTGAACAAGTAAACGGCTGGAGAGACATAGGAACTGAAGTGACTTTTCTCATGCTTGGCTCGGTAAATAAAAATCGGTATTTGCCAGGAAGATCCTACGAAATCAAAGGCATAAGCGGCCCAGAATTTCAAGTGGAGTTACCTTTGCAGGAAAGTAGACAGTGAGACTTTGGGGAAGATTGGGTGATCCACTTTTATTAGGCAACGACTCGGCCTTGCAGACACAACAGGGACTGCAGTTGCCAGTAGTAGACCTCAGGCTTCAGAAGGGCAGACATCACCAGCCAAGCAACCAAGGGGTGTCTGTGGCCATGTGCATTTCTTTTGAAGGGGTGCATGTGAAGGGGAGAGCTTTCCCTTCAGCCTAACTGCGTGGAGATGAGCTGTACTTCCAGGGGATCCTCAGACCCCACCTGGAGGCTGGCATCCCTAAACCTCAGTGGTGTATAATGCCACAGTCATTCCTCCAAAACACCCATTTTTGCCTGGGGAACTGATCTTTATAGTCTGGAGATAGCAGCAATTCCAGGAGATCTCCAGGCCCCACCTGGAGGTTGGCGGTCCCTGGTCTGAACATATTCCTTGAAGTCTGGAAGTGGGGCTAGCACCCCCTCACCTATTTCAGGTCAAGAACTCATTGCAGAGAGGAGGAGGCCAGATTGGTGTAGGTTCATGTTCTGGAATTCCACACTACCCAGGTGTGCATAAACCTGAGTAAGGTCAAGACTGCTGTGCACAGAGGCCTCCTTTCTAGGGTGGCCAGCTGTCTTGCTGTCTGTTTTCCCCGAACTCCATCAGGGCATCCAGGCCTTCCTTTGGCTCCCTGCCAGCCACTGTTATGCTTCCGTTCTCCATAGCCTCGAAGAACATGAATGCTCACTGCTCAAGCAGGCTAGCAGCGGAGTAAGAACCTGGGGACTAGATCTCTAGTTTCTGGGTTTCACACCCTTATAGATCAAGGAGTCAGTTTGTGAGAACCAGTTTTCCAGTGTTTAGTTAGGGGTGGGACTCCGAATGGATATAAGCCCCGTTCCCTATTGTTCCCCGTCTTCGCCAATAACTCTGTACTGTGTGTCTCCTGGATATGCTTACTCTGCTGTAATCCTCAATAAAGACTGAATCTATTTTGGACCTCATGGCCTGGTCTCGGCTCTGTCTCAGACAGGGAATCCCCAGTGTGTTGCTGTCCTAGGATCCTGACACCAACTTCCAAGTGAGGCACTAACCCCACACCATACATGCATTACAGAACGAAACGAGCTTTAATACTAGTCCTTATACATTGTTCCTCCTCTTAATATTTGTGAAAAAGCCCTGGGGGTGGAGAGTGTCCTGGCTGTCCAAGATGGAATAGGGCCAATTAAGGTGTGGCCAGCAAAGCTGACTGCACCCTAATTGGCCCTCCCTCTCCAGCTCCCACCCTCCTTCCCTGGACACTAGCCACTTTGCTTTCAGACGCCTAAGAGAGACACACAGAGCCACAGAGAGCCCTGCCAAACAGCAAACGACCCCTGATTACCTGCTATGGCTCCTGCTACGAAGGAGAGAGACAGACAAACTGCAAATGAGCCCCAAACTGCAAAGGACCCTTGCTTCCCTGCCAGCAAGGAGCCCTGATTACCTCCTATGGCTCCTGTTGAGAGAGAGAGAGAGAGAAAGAGAGAGAGAGAGAGAGAGAGAGAGAAAGAGAGAGAGAGAGAGAGAGAGATCTGTGCCTGCCCATGTTCCCTGGGTCTTAGTGCCCATTGCATTCCTGGTTGCAATGGGCTTTCTTGCTAGTAGAATAATAAAGTTGGAAATGATCCCAGGGTCATCTAGTCCAACCCTCAGCACAATGCAGGAACTCACAAATACCTGCCCAACCACAATAACCCCAATTTCATGCCCAAGTGATTCCCTCCACCAAAACTCTCCAGAATCAAGCCTGGCTTGGAGGGAATTCACCTCCCATCCAACAGCAGCTATTAGCAATTTCCTGGGTATGCAAAGAAGGGCCACAAGAGACAAACACTGGCACATCCCCTCCTGCCCACCCACTCACCATCTGCCTAAGTTCATGCCAGCCATTCTGTCAGATGCCTATCTAGCCTCTGCTGAAAAAGGAGAACCCACCACTTCCTGAGGAAGCCTGTTCTACTGAGGAACTGCTCTGTCAGGAACTTCCTCCAGATGTTTAGCCAAAAATTCATTTGAATTAATTTCAGCCCATTGGTTCTTGTCTGACCCTCTGGGGAACAGAAAACAACTCTGCTCCATCTTCTCTACAACAGCCCTTCAAGCATTTGAAGCTGGCTATCATATCACCTCTTAGAGATGCCAAATAGTTTATTTATTTATTTTAGATTTTTATACCGCCCTCCCATATGGCTCTTTGAACCCAGTGGCACAACACCCCCTACCTTCTTTTCGGACCGGGGGGGGGGAGCAGAATAACAGCCTGATGCGGGAGGAGGGTCTGTTTGTTGTAAACAAGAAATCTCTTTATTAACGACGCAAGGGTTTTCCTTGCTCAAACTGACAACCAAAGCAACACGCACAGTTCTTGTGCATCCCTCACAATCCCCAGGCCCAATTCAAATTTAGGCACATTCCCTTACATAACATGTCACCACTTTCCCAGGTGAGGTTTCCATGGAGGGACAACTACAAGGCAGAGAGACTTTCATAAGAACATCAGAATGGCCCAGTTGAGGGGAAGCACTTCTCAGGAGTGGAAATGACATCACTAAGGCCGTAGAGGATAGAGTGGCCAGGGAGACTTTGTATTCTGCTTCTCTTCTCAGAGAGCCAGTTTGGTGCAGTGGTTAGGAGTGCGGACTTCTAATCTGGCATGCCGGGTTCGATCCTGCGCTCCCCCACGTGCAGCCAGCTGGGTGACCTTGGGCTCGCCACAGCACTGATAAAACTGTTCTGACCGGGCAGTGATATCCGTGCTCTCTCAGCCTCACCCACCCCACAGGGTGTCTGTTGTGGGGAGAGGAATGGGAAGGCGACTGTAAGCCGCTTTGAGCCTCCTTCGGGTAGGGAAAAGCGGCATATAAGAACCAACTCTTCTTCTTCTTCTTCTTCTTCTTCTTCTTCTTCTTCTATCATTCTCTCTCTTATATTTTGATGCCTGTGAGCTTCTTTGTGATCTTGCTTATCACTGCAAAGTAGGGTCAACTTCAAAATAAGTGACCATCCACCAGTTCTTTTTATCAAGGACTGAGGGTTCACGGGGTGACCATTTCCTCCCAGATCAATGAACCTTCTACCCATCCAGTATTCTGTTAGCACAGGTTAAATATGCAAAGACTGCAGTTCAACCTGAATCTTTTTCTAGACAGTGAATATTCATAGTGTTTCTGCCCTGTGGGTTTTTTGATGCTTTTGAAGATTCCACCTCACTCTGAATCTCTTTCCACACATTGAGCATTCAAAAGGTTGCTCCCCTGTGTGGGTTCTCTGATGCCGTAGAAGAGTGCCACTCTGACTGAATCCCTGTCCACACACTGAGCATAGAAAAGGTTTCTCCCCTGTGTGGGTTCTGTGATGCTGTTGAAGATGACCTCTGTCACTGAATCTCATTCTACACACTGTACATTCAAACGGGTGATTCCGTGTGTGGGTTCTCTGATGCTTTTCCAGATTACCACTCTCACTGAATGTTTTTCCACACACTGAGCATTCAAAAGGTTTCTCCCCATTGTGGGTTCCCTGATGGTTTTGAAGAGAGCCATTTGAACTGAATCGCTTTCCACACACGGAGCATTCAAAAGGTTTCTCCCCTGTGTGGATTCTCTGATGGTGTTGAAGATGGTCACTCCGACTCAATCTCTTTCCACACAATGAGCATTCAAAAGGTTTCTCCCCGTTGTGTGTTCTCTGATGGTTTTTAAGATTGCCACTCCGACTAAATCCCTTTCTACACACTGAGCATTCAAAAGATTTCTCCCGTCTGTATGTTCTTTGGTTCACAAAACCGCCTTTCTTTCTCTTAGGTCTGCCTTGATTCCTGACGTTTTCTTTGAAGTCTTCATTTTTAACTCTCTCTGGCAGCTGCTGATTAAATTTCTTACTCTCATCATCCTTCTGATTGTCCCCTGCTGGAATAAACAAAGAGATCCGGTTAGCTTTAAGGAACCCCCCCCCACCTTTCCAAAAGAGTCACAGCAGACCTCTTGACAGCAGAAGTTTCTGAGCCTCAAGATTTCAGGCCCCCAGAAGACCTGCCACCCTGAACCTCGCCCTTCGGTAGCCAAGCAGAGGCTCTGCCAGTGGGCCACGGACCCTCCCCAAGTAGAGGGACAGGCCTCAGAATGGGGCATTGCCATGCAGGCTCTTGAATCGTGCCCCATTACAAGGGCCCCAATTCCCACGTTTTGCACCCGGGACAGCCCCTTACCCAGAAAGGCCACATTCTCAGCGTTCTCCCGCATGACTTCCCTCCACAGAGCCCTTTGGGCCGGATCCAGCAGGGCCCACTCGGCCGGGGAGAAGGAGACGGACACGTCCTCCAGGGAGAAGGAGGGGAGACCCTGGAAGAGAAAGCAGACCCCCCCCCCGTCAGAGATCACGCCTGGCAGAGGGAAAGGGACAGGATGCAGGGCTTGGGAGGGGGAGGGAGGGGCGTTCAGAGGACTTCTCGCCCAGACCCCTTGTAGAAACCGCAGGAGCAGAAGCCCCCCCCCCCGAGAAGGGAGGAGGGCCCAGGCTGCCCCCTGCTCCTCTCTCCTACCTGGACTGGGGGTGCAGCAGCCGCTTCCTCCCCTCTGAAAAGAGGAAACCTCAACAGCATCTCTTCACTGCCTGTTAGAGAGACAAAAGGGAGAGGGAGGGGGGAGGGAGGGAGGGAGGGTGTTTGCTTTTTTGCTCCCTCCTTCACTCTCTCTCTCCAGGTTGTGAGGCATTCCCCTCTGTACCCTCAACACATTTCTAAAGGACACTCTGGGAGAGGCACCGGGTACCTATGAGCCTCAGGAATTATGAGCCAGCCTGGTGTATCGGTTAAAAGTGGAAGCGTCTAATCTGGTGAGCCCAGTTTGATTCCCCACTCCGGCACATGCAGCTAGCTTCAGCTAGTCACAGTCCTGTTAGAGCTGTTCTCATACAGCAGTCTCTCTCTAAGCTCTCTCTCAGCACCGCCTCCGTCCCCACAGTTGTGAGGAAAATAAGGGATGGCGACTGGAGCTACTTTGAGACTCCTTTGGGCAGGGAAAAGTGGAGTGTATTTCAGGCTTCTGCGAGACCTGCGTCTGGCCTGGGGGAGGGAAGTGGGGTGGAAACGAGATCTCATGACACGTCACCCTCACATTTGGCCCAGGCGTGACTTGAGCTCTTCTGGAGACTCAGACAAAAGTGTTTCCAGAGGGCTGGTTTCACAAGCCGGTTTTCAGCCAAACACAAAATCGACCTGACACCAGTTCTGCCCCAAGCCCCTCCCCTGGCAGGACCACCGCCTGCCCTCCCCCCCCCCCCAGCTGCAGGCCAGATGCCCCTCTACGTCCAGGCACAGAAAGCTAACTTTCCTCATTATTGTTGGGCCCCACAGAGTGGTCTCCAGAGCTCTGCTGCCCCAGGAGGGGGAGACCCCCTTTCTCGGCCAGGCTGCAGAGCTGTGCTGAGGCTCCTCCCCCTTTTCTCTGTGGAGCCAACCTGAATCCCTCATAGGGATTGTGATCGCTTGCTGTGGATCGTGTCCCGGACATCCTGGCCAGGGCTTCCTCTTGCGTAAGGAAGGTGGGATATACAACTTTTAATTGAGGGGGGTCTAGGTGGGTCTTGTGGCCAGCGTGGCCTGGTCACTTCACTCCCTGACGTTTGCCAGGAACCGTGGCTGGCATCTTCCGAGACGGGGCTGGCAGGTGGGGGACCTCTCCGTGCCGAGGAGTGGAGCACGACAGCACTTCCTGGGTCAATAGGACTGGATCATGGCCAAACTGCCCCAGAACCCACAACCACCAGCTGAATTCGAAGGAAAGCCTTCAAAAATTCATCAAGTTGTCTAATCTCCTTTTCAAGGCATCACAGGCAGTGAACACTGAGCATCACAAATGAACTCTTTGCTGTGAAGAAGTATTAGATTTTACTCCTGACCGGAACTCTCCCCCCATCAAACTCACAGGGTGCCCCAATAGCTTCCAGGCACGAGGAGTCCTTACCACCACAGAGGGCATCTTGGGCACGCTCCACGGCCTGCGCCCCCTGCCCTTCCTCAGAAGGTGCTCCTTCCGCCTCAGGGATTGCGGCTTCCATCTTCATGGACGGTCCCAATGTCTGAAAGAGCAGTGAGGAAGAAGGGTAAGCCATGGGTCCAGCCCCACTCCTATGTGCTGCGCTCTACCGTCAGCAGACTTGGTGAGTTTTCTGGAGGAGAAATTCTCTAGTACAGGAGAGGGCTGAAGGAGGATGGTATCTCTCCAATTAGGATGATTAACACCTGGATTAATCTCTGGCTGGGAAACCTTAGGATAAGGCACAGATCATGGCTTAAATTGGACCTACCTGGAGGAAGCCCCCTCCTTACCTGCTCGGCCTGCCTCTCCTCCTGGGCCTGGCTGAGGAGGAAGCCTTCGGCCAGGGCCACCGCCTGGGCGCTGCTCTCCGGCCCGCATCCTCTCACCCAGCCCTGCATCTCCCGGGGCAGGAGGGCCAGGAACTGCTCCAGGGTCACCCGGTCCAGCATCTGCCTCTTGGTGCTCCTCTCCGGCTCCAGCCAGCGGCTGCAAAGTCTGTGGAGCTGGCTGCAAACCTCCCGGGGCCCAGCGGCCTCCTGGTAGCGGAACTGCCGGAAGAGCTGGCCATGTGCCCCTGAGGATGTGGGGAGCTCTGGCCTTGGGCTTCCCTCGAATTCGGCACCACTCCACGGTTGGGTGGGATGGGAACCTTTACTTGATCTCTTGCCAGCTCCAGGCCCTTCTGGGTCCTCTGCATCCATCTCTTTCCTTTCTCTGGGTTGCCTCTGACTGTGTCACAACGTCTTTAGTCCTTTGGCTAGGAAGAGAGGCTTCTCCCTGGGGAGACGGAGAGACACAGACAGTAATGCGGGGAGTAGAAGTGAATGGAGAATCACCACTGAACATCGCCAACCTCCATGCCCCGAAGAGACACACAAGGACTTTCCAGGCGGATCAGAACAGAAGGCCTTCTGGGGGTCCGTAAACCACAGCTGAGGCCATGTTTCTGCCTTACAAAGCAAGCTAATTTAGAGAAGCTTTCGTGGTTCTTTGGGAAACTCAAGCATCTCCTTTTAGTACTTTACAATTTTGCATCCCAGCCTCCCAAGGCAGAGAAACGCTCCCTGGGGGCCGCTGCTGTGGGGCAGCAGACCTCCTGCTCAGGGGGAATTCCTCTGGCTTCCGCCCGCGCTCAGCTCCGACCGTGGATTGAAGCCATTAGGGGCAAATGTAAAGTCCTGCATCTAGGTAGGGAAACCCAAATACACCCATATAGGATGGGGGAGACTCGTCTTGGCGGCAGCACGTGCCAAAAGGATCTAGGAGTCTTGGTGGGCCATCCATTGAACAGGGGTCGGCCGCGTGACTCGGTGGCTAAAGGGGCAAGTGGGATTTGGGGCCGCATCCAGCGGGGTCTGTTCTTGCAACATCCTTACCCCCCCCTGTTCTTCTACTCCCAGCAGACCCTCCTGTTCAGATAACTCAGGGGTAGTCAAACTGCGGCCCTCCAGAGGTCCATGGACTACAATTCCCAGGAGCCCCTGCCAGCATTCGCTGGCAGGGGCTCATGGGAATTGTAGTCCATGGACCTCTGGAGGGCCGCAGTTTGACTACCCCTGGCCCATTCTGCGAGCAAGGCAGACCCCCCCCCGCCAATGCCCCCCCTCCCACGCCCCCCCCCGAGGCCTTCCTGGCCCCGCAGAGCCTTCTGCGCCCCCCCTCCCCTCCCCCTCCCCCCCTCCCCCTCCGACCAGGGAGTCCTGCGTCCTAGAGAGGCGCGCGTGTTTGGGGGGCATTTCCGCTTCCGCCCTCGCAGGAGGCGCGCGCTCGTCTCCCCTCCCCCGCGCGGGTGGGCTCCGGCTCCTCTTTGGGTGGGCGCCTTTCTCGGGCATGCGCACTTGGGCGGACTCGGGGGGCTTCTGGCGGCGGGGGGGGTCTTGCAGGGGAGCCCCAAGCGGAGAGAAAGGGGGGGGCGGAGAAAGACCCCCCCCAGGCGCTGATGCAAAGGCCAACCCCCCCCCCACCCCCAGGGAGGACTCGGGGAGGAGGGGCCCAGGGGGATTCTTCGGGCCTGGGGGGGAGGGGAGTCCCGACACCCCCCCCCACCAACAGCAGCAGCAGCAGCAGCAGGCGCCCCCCCCCCACCCTCCTTGCTGTCTCTTAACGGGGCTGCTAAATGGCTCGTGGGGGTCGCCTGCAGGCCTATTCCCAGGAGGGCTGTGCAGAAGGAGCGGATTCATTCGGCAACATTCAGCCGTGCAGAACTCGTTAGGGACTCCGGAACGCTTCATGGCGAAGCGCAGAAGACGAAAGGCAGCGCTGTTGTTGTGGGGAGAGGAAGGGAAGGCGATCGGAAGCCGCCGGGGGGAGCGGAAAGCAGGGTGTGGAGAGAGCCGGCGGCCTGGCCAGGCTGTCCCCATGGCCCGAGGAGCCGTTTTCTCCGGGGGACCCATCTCTGCCACCTGGAGATCTGCTGCCCATCAGGGAGATCTCCAGGGCCCAACCTGGAGGTTGGGAAGGCTAGTTAAAGGATCCCCCCTTTCTCCTCCCTTTTCCATTTGACCCCTCCAGATGGCAGGGAGTTTTGGAACTTCCTGGGTGAGGTGGGCTTCGAAAAGGGGGTTTTCCTTCCAGGCTTCCCAAGATCATGAGCCACAGTTGGAGGATCTTTCCAGGGTCAGTGGTCTCAGACAAGACCCTCTCCCATGACACACCTCTGACCACATTTGCACAGGCAGAGACAGTGGGTGGAACCACCCTCCTTGTGGCACTAGCTTTCCACCAACAGGGAGTGTTCTCATTCGAAGATGCATTTAAGCCAGGCTGTCCTGCTCTAGCTCTTCGTGGTCCTCCCTCCCTCCTGAACGTGTGGGGCAGGCTGGGGGGGGGGGATATCTTGGATAGGGAGCAGCAGGGGGAAACTCAGCAGCCAGGACTTTTTGGAGAGGCTGGGAGGAAACGGAAAACAAAGAAAGGGGAAGAAAAAACTGAATCCAGAAGGCAGTTCCTGCGAGGCCTCTGGGATTCTCTCCCAGCCTCGGCCCATGGGGAATTCCTGCAGCCCTTTCCCAGCGCGGCACCGGAGGTGTCCCTGCTGCAGGGTCTGCAGGGGTTGTGTGGTCCCTGGGCTTGGCCAACACGCATCCTGCCGGCCCCCTTTTGAGGCTGTGATGCTGGGGCCTGGGAGGGTTTCAAGTTCAGCTGGAATCAGTGCAGGAGTTTCCATATGTTTGTCTCCACTGGGGCTTTGGAAGGAAAGACAGTGGGGGGGCGGGGGAGCCAGTGGAGGGGGAGTGGCTTCCCCTGTAGAGACGGACCGGGCCGGGGAAGGGATGTTGGGGTCAGTTTCTCCCGAGCCCTCCCTGGTCACCCCCAAGAGCTTGAATGGTGGACAGAAGGTCAGTTGCAATAGGAAAAATGTGTTTTCAAGGTTTCCGACCATTTTCTTCCTCACCCTCCCAGGCTGCAGAGAGACCCCCGAGATGCCCCCTCCTCCGGCTCCTTGCTGTGGGAGAGTGGAAAGATCCCCCATGAAGCTCGTTCAGGTAAGGGGGGAGGTTCACTGGGCTACGGCAACCCTCCTTTCTGCCCCCCCCAGCTTTGGCTTCTGGGCTCCGCCTCCCTTGGAGTCCCTCAGGGCCCTTAATGCACGGAGGGGAAGGTCCGCATTCGGGGTGGAATAGCGTTGCCTAAAATCACCGATAATGCACGACGCCGGCTGTAACCGGCCACAGATTCGGTGCATGCCGCCGAAAAAGCCGCGTCAGCGAAACGCGGAAGAAAGCGGAGTTTCCGGGCAACCGGGGCGCAACCAGAAGTGGAGCCGGGGTCGCCGCGTGCATAATCGGTCACTCTGGGTTTTGCCGCCGTTGTGTCCCGTCCCGTGCATAAGCGGTTTGTTTCGTGTCTTCCCCCTCCGCGTTTTCCATGTGACCCGAAATCGCCGTTTCGGTGGCTGTGCATAATGGGCCATGGAAGGCCACAAAACAGCTCTGGATACCAACCTGCAGGTGGTATCCTAGAATCACAGTTCCGTGCCAGAATACAGCAGACTTGATGGACTGGTCTTCCTCTACAGCCAGACGATCCTTCTGCCGCCCCCGGAATGCCGGCTTCCAGGAGAAAGGTTGAGAGGCCGAGCTGGCATCCTTCAGGCTGAGCCCAAAGGCCAGAAGCCACTGGGGAAGGGGGGGGGTCTCCGTCCCCTTTCCATTCATCCCTTTCCCCCCGTTTGGCCAGCCCTTCGCTTCATGGCCCAAGGAGAGCTGGGAAGGGAGAGCCTCGGGGCCCTGGTCCCCTCCAGGCTGCTGCTGCTCAGGAATTGCCTACAGCCCCGTCTGGTTGTTTTGCATGAGCTGCAAAGAACTTCCTCCTTCCTCCTCCAGGGTCCGGTCTTCTTCGAGGAGGTGGCTGTGCATTTCTCCCCAGGGGAGTGGAGCCTGCTGCACCCAGCCCAGAGAGCGCTCTACAAGGAAGTCATGCTGGAGAATTTTGGGAACATGGCCTCTCTGGGTGAGGGAGCTTCTCTCCTGGACGCTGCTGAGGGTGGCTGTGCGCCTCCCCTGGTGATAGCTGGAAGGCCCCTGCGGAGGGAGGAGGTGGCGACGGGGCCCCTTTAGCGAAGGGGGCCCACCCTGTTGACAGACTTTGCAAGGCCTCGGGAGTCTCCTTGCACAGGCATTTGTTTAGGGATTGTGTACCCTGTGAGTGGTGGACTTGGGGTGAGTCCTAAACCCTTGGAATTCACTGCCGCAGGAAGGGGTGGGGCTTAGCGACACAGCCTCAAGAGGGGGGGGCTGGGTGAACATGAGGATCATAGGTCCGTCAGTGGCTGGGGCAGGGATGCTCTGCCTTCTTGGTGCTTGGGGGGGGGGCACAGTGGGAGTGTTTCTGGAGTCCTGGCCCTGCTGGTGGACCTGCTGGTGGCCCCTGGGTTGTGGGCACTGTGGGACACAGAGCGTGGGCCTGGAGGGGCCCCTAGCCTGACCCAACAGGGCTTCTGTTCTTGTATCTGGGGCAGGGATGCTCTGTCTTCTTGGTGCTTGGGGTGGGGGTGGGGCAGCAGTGGGAGGGCTTCTCAGAAGAGGAAGTGTCTTTCCTAAAGTCACAGGGGATGGGCAGCCAGGAACCTTTTGTATTCTCCCTCTGACAGTATTTATGTTACTGCAAAGCAGGGTTAACTTCAAACTAAGGAAGTCTCCCCTGATTCTTTTTATCAAGGACTGGAAGCTCAAGAGGTGCCGATTTCCTCCCCTGATCTCTAGCCCCCGCGGCCATCCAGCACTCCACCCCACACCTTTCACTTGCTTGTTGGCCTGGAAGAACCGCCCTGTTGTGTGCAGAAAATAATTCTATTTTCCTGCTCTTTTTTTCATGACGAAAAGGACCAGGGATGGCCAAGCCTGACCTCATCTCCTGGCTGGAAGGGGAAGAAGAGCTATTCTCCCCATTCTCTGGCGAAGAGGAGGGACTGGCAGGTCTGTGGAGGGACGACGGTGTGTGGCTTCCTTCCTTGGGTGGGTTTCTGTGACCTCCATCCAAAGAGTGGGTTCTCCTCCAGAGAGAGTGGTGCATGCGGAAAAGGAGCCTGCAGAGGTCGAAGAGCCCTCTGTGGCTCACATCAGGGCCTGAGGAGGGTCTTGCTGACTCCTGGCTTCGTTCTTTAGGAGCTCCTCTGAACTACCTCTTTGTCGGCGTGAGAGATCACAGGGCCACATTCCTGACGAAGGACTGATGTGGCCCAGTGTCTAGACCCCGAAGCTTTGAATTCTTGTACTCTCTGCCACAGTTCATTTAATTTAAATATATAATAAAGCAATACGTTTTATTTTTATATCTCGCCCTTCTCTAGTGGACTCAGGGCCGATAATATCAGATAATAAAAATAACAATATAATGCATAAATAACGAGTTAATCAACGTAAGTTAAGTTTTAAAATTGTATTTAAACCGCCTCCTTTCCTGTTTTAAATCCTCTGCAGGGGTCACTTGGCTGTTTAGCCAGGGAGGGGTAGGTGGGCGCTCTGGCAGGGAGGCCACACCACGTTACTTCCTGGCCTGAGCAATAGCCCTCTGGGAGCTGCTCTGTCTTACAGGCCTCCAGAAAGCTATGAGGTTCTGATCCCACTAGTTCAGGGGTGGGCAAACTGTGGCCCTCCAGATGTCCGTGGACTACAATTCCTATGAGCCCCTGCCAGCTGGCAGGAACTCATAGATATTGTAGTCTATGGACATCTGGAGAGCCACAGTTTGCCCACCCCTGCACTAGTTTGTTCTTGAATGTTCCTCCATTTTTCACAGTGGTCCTGACAGGTGTCTCTTTCTTTTAGCCAAGAGAATGCGGAGAACTCACAAAGAGGCAAAGAAATATAAATGCCTGGAGTGTGGGAAAAGCTTCAGTCGGAGTGACAGGCTCACTTCCCATCAGAGAACTCACACCGGGAAGAAACTATATAAATGCCTGAAACGTGGAAAAAACTTCAAGCAAATTGGAAGTTTTATACATCATCGGAGAATTCATGCAAGGGAGAAACCATATAAATGCCGCAAATGTGGGAAAACCTTCAAGCAAAGTAGAAATCTAATGTATCATTGGAGAATTCATACAGGAGAGAAACCATATAAATGCCTGGAGTGTGGGAAAAGCTTTCAATGCAAGTATAAGTTAACTTCCCATCAAAGAATTCATACAGGGGAGAAACCATTTAAATGCCTGGAGTGTGGGAAAAGTTTTCGATGCCAAGGAAGTGTTACTTACCATGAAAGAATTCATAGAGGGGAAAGGCCATATAAATGTCTAGATTGTGGGAAAAGCTTTCGACGGAAGAATATATTAAATTCCCATCAAAGAATTCACACAGGTGAGAACACATATCAATGTCTGAAGTGTGGAAAAGTCTTCATTTTCAAGGGAAACCTTACTAAACATGAAAGAATTCACACAGGGGAGAAACCATATAACTGCCTGGAGTGTGGGAAAAGCTTTCGGCAAAAATATCAGTTAACTTTGCATCAAATGATTCACACAGGGGAGAAACCTTATAAATGCCTGGAGTGTGGGAAAAGCTTTCGACGCAAGTATCGATTAACTGTGCATCAAATGATTCACACAGGGGAGAAGCCATATAAATGCCTGGAATGTGGGAAAAGCTTTCGTATAAAAGGAAACCTTAACTACCATGAAAAAATTCACACAGGGGAGAAACCCTATCAATGTCTGGAGTGTGGAAAAAGCTATCGATGCAAGTATCAGCTTAATCACCATGGAAGAATTCACACAGGGGAGAAACCATATAAATGTCTGGAGTGTGGAGAAAGCTTTCAATATCAGAATCAGTTAACTTCCCATCATAGAATTCACACAGGGGAGAAACCATATAAATGTCTGGAGTGTGGAAAAAGCTTTCAATATCAGAATCAGTTAACTTCCCATCATAGAATTCACACAGGGGAGAAACCATATAAATGTCTGGAGTGTGGAAAAAGCTTTGGGCAGAAGTATAAACTAACTTCCCATCATAGAATTCACACAGGGGAGAAACCATATAAATGTCTGGAGTGTGGAAAAAGCTTTGGGCGGAAGGATAAACTAACTTCCCATCATAGAATTCACACAGGGGAGAAACCATATAAATGTCTGGAGTGTGGAAAAAGCTTTCAATATCAGAATCAGTTAACTTCCCATCAAAGAATTCACACAGGGGAGAAACCATATAAATGTCTGGAGTGTGGAAAAGCCTTTGGGCGGAAGGATAAACTAACTTCCCATCAAAGAATTCACACTGGAGAGAAAGCGTAGAAATATCCGGAGTATGGAAAGGGATGCCATCAAAGTAAATTAGATTAGAAAATTAGAAAGCAACTTTAATTTCTTTATAAAAATACTTTCTGAAACCATTCTGTTACAGTATTAAAGAGAAAGATGCTAGTAGCACAAAGACTAACAAAATATGTGGGTTACAACTCCCTTTCTCAGGTAGAGAATAGAATAGAATCATAGAGTTGGAAGGGGCCATGCAGGCCATCAATTCCAGCCCTGTGCTCAATGCAGGATCAGCTTCAAAAATCCAGAATAAATCTCTCCAGCTGCTGCTTGAAGACCACCAGTGGGGAGGAGCTCCCCACCTCAGGGAGCCTGTTCTACCGCTGAACTAAACTCAATCCTAGAGTCGGAAGGGGCCATGCAGGCCATCTAGTCTCAACCCCAGCTCAGTGCAGGATCAGCCTCCAGCATCCAGGAGAAGGATCTGTCCAGCCGCTGCTTGAAGACCACCAGTGAGGGAGAGTTCCCCGTCTCCTGAGGCAGCCCATCCCACAGATTGGTTCTAATCTGAAATTTTTTTACCTGACATCTAGCTGGTATCATTCTACACACAGTTTAAAGGCATTACTGCGGGTCCTCTCCTGTCCTCCCAAGTGACAACCTTTCAAATACAAAGACCCCTTTCTTCCTCCTCCAGGCTGAACTTACTCTCTCAGCCTTTCTTCATAGGGCTTGGTCCCCAGGCTGGCTTGTCACACTCCTCTGCACCCTCTCAATTTTGTCCACATCCTTTATGAAGGGAGGCCTCAGGAACTGCACACAAGACTCCAGGTGTGGTCTGTCCAATGCAGCATACCCATCCCGACTATGACATCTTTTGTTTGTGATGTGATGTGATGCCTCTGTTGATACAGCCCAAAACTCTGTTCACATTGTCTGCTCATGTTTAGCTTACAGTCCTGAGCCTTTCTGCTTTCTCTCTGACCATGCTCAGAGTCTATCTTCACAAAACAGTGGGTCTATGGCCTCATTTACCTTCTGTTTGCTCCTCAGACATCTGAAGCAGCTTTTCTTGTTAAAGTGGGCCTCCCTGGCCAGTCTCAGCTCACTCCTGGCCTTGGCCTCTGATGGCTGACCTGCAGTGCCTAAGGACTTGCAGAAACTCTTTAGAGGTCTGTGCTTCCTTCCTTAGCTTCTCCTGAAGTCAGGGGTTGAGCCTGCCACCTCCTCCTTCCTCTTCCAGCATGCCTGTGCCTGGGATAACTCTCATCAGGCCTCTGAATTAATCAGGGTCACAAGCAGGCCTGCTCGTGCCGTGGTTGAGATCTGGGTTCTGATCCCAGAGGTTGCCTGGGCTTCTGTCTGCTTTGGGGCTCGCCAGGCTAGAAGTCTGCACTCATAACCACTACACCGAACACCACTACACCAAGGGTCGTGAGAATATATTCCAAGTGTAATTTTAAACTTTTTCTGTTATTAAAGCTTGTTTAGAGAAACTACCTGAGGGATCGCCTCCCTGCCTACGCCCCCAAAAGAGCCCTGCGCTCTACTGCCACCAACCAGCTAAGGATCCCTGGCCCTAAAGAAGCCCGCCTGGCCTCGACCAGGGCCTGAGCCTTCTCTGTCCTGCCCCCACCTGGTGGAAGGAGCTCCCGGAGGAGATCAGGGCCCTGACAGAGTTTAAACAGTTCCGCAGGGCCTGCAAGGGGGAGCTCTTCCACCAGGCATTTGGTTGAGACCAGATATATATAACTAACAACAACCAAAGGGCCCCTGCTCCCCACCCCCCCTCAGGACACCACCTATACACTCTAGACTTGTTTGTATGTTGCAACGTTGTATTGTTTATTGGTTATACAATTATAATGTTATATGTTTACAATTATCAGTTATTATTGCACCGTTACCCAAATGTTTTATAAGACTGTTCCATGTATTGTTCTTGTGTTTTTATGTAAACCGCCCTGAGCCCCCAGGGAGGGCGGTATATAAATATAATAAATAAAATAAATACAACCGATCATTAAAACAAGGTTTCTGTGTAGTCTGCTGGCTGGAAACAGCGAGCCCTGCACCTGGCCATAAGGATGGGGGGGCTGTACCTGGAAGGTGGAGACTGCTTTGGAACCGCAGGACCTCTTCTGGATGATGTCAGCACTGGCCTGGGTCTAGCTAATTGGGACCCAAAAGTATGAGCTGAGAGCCTATGTGCTAAATGACATGGAGCAGTGAAAACATTACGAAGGATCACAATCACTGAGGAAGTTTGGGAAAACGGGATACAATTTACCTAGGAATCCGTTTTGGTTGTGATTTATTTCTGTTACTAGCTTCAAAGCCCGTTCCTAAGAACAGGGCCTGAAAGGGGCCCCTCCCCTGGTTCCCGGCCAGGCAGCCAAATCAAGTGGGGCGGGGGGGGGGCTGGGCAGCTCATTGGCAGGGCCGAGACAGAGCTCCTTAGCAGGCAGTCAGCAGGCCCTCCACCACAACCCTTTGCCCAGGGCCCTCTCCCCTTACTCGCTGCTGGCTCCAGGCACTGAGGCACGTCTGAGAGCAAAGAGGCTGGAGTCCAGGGACGGAGGGCGGGAGCTGCAGGGGCAGGCCCAATCAACGCTATTCCAAGTTGGACAGCTGGACAAGTCCCACCCCCCCAGGATGTTTCATAAATATATAGCGGAACAACAATGGATAAGGATGATTTTGGATGATTTACAAAGTTATAAAGAAAAAATAAAAAGATCCATTATTGATTTGGAATAGCCTGGGCAATTCCTATATTTCTCTTGGGTTGGAGATACCATGAGGAGTTGACAGTTTGATAGGAGCCCCAATTATGACCGGCAGGAGCTTCTTCCAGGATCTCTTTCATTCAGGGAAGCAATTGGTCTCCTCGATTTCTGGCCATATGTGAACACGCACGTAAAGCCACCTTATATGGAATTGCACCAGCGGTCCATCAGGGTCAAGAGCACAGGTGAAGGCCTTCCCCACCCCCTCCGGCCTGGTCCCTTTCAACGGGAGATGCCGGGGATTGAACCAGGGACCTTTTGCATGCCAACCAGCTGGTCTACCCCTGAGCCACAGCCCTCCCTTATTTGTGAAAGATGGTGTTTGTGATCTGAGCCGAACTTCTGATCCATGAAATATTATCAGCAAACACCAAACTAAAACCAGACTTCCCATCTGCCTTTCCCAGGGGATTCGGTTTCAGGATCAGAGAGTTGGAAGGGACCTCCAGGGTCAACTAGCCCAACTCCCTGCATGATGCAGGAACTCAAAACTCCCTGCCTACCCACAGGGACCCCAATTCCATGCCCAAGTGATTCCTCCCCAAACCCCCCCCCCCCAAATCTCTAGAATCCAGCCTGGCCTGGAGGGAATTCGCCTCCCATCCCACAGTGACGATCAGCAATTTCCTGGGCATGTAAGGAAGGGCCACAAGAGACAAACATTGGCACATCCCTCCCTGCCCACCCACTCACTATCTGGCCAAATTCATAAAATCAGCATTTCTGTCAGATAACTATCTAGCCTCTGCTTAAAAACATCCAAAGGAGAATCCACCACCTCCCGAGGAAGCCTATTCCACTGATGAACCGCTCTAATTGCCATGAATTTCTTCCAAGTGTTTAGCCCAAAAGTATTTTGAATGAATTTCAACCCATTGGTTCTGGTCCAACCCTATGGAGCAACAGAAAACACCTCTGCTCCATCTTCTCTAGGACAGCCCTTCAAGTATTTGAAGAGGGTTATCTATCAGCTCTCAGTCGCCTCATACGACTTTGGTCTCCAAACCCCTCTCCATCTTTGTAGCCCTCCTCCTCCGGACACGCTCCAGTCTGTCTACATCTTTTTTCAGTTGTGGTGCCCCAAAGCTGAACACAGTGAGGTCTTACCAGAGAAAAACGGTAAACATCACCTCATGTGTTTTGGACAAGATACTTCTTTTAATAGAGGCCCAAATCCCATTTACCTTTTTAGCCACACTGCTGACTCCTGTTCAGTGTCTGGTGTAATAAGACCCCCGGATCCTTTACACACGCACTATTTATTTATTTGTTATATTTATATACCACCCTCCCCAAGGGCTCAGGGCCGTTTACAGGAAACAGGAAAAGATACAGATAACATATGGTAACAGGTGATAACAGCAATAACATTATAACAACAATAACTTAACATGATCATAACAATAACATTCGAAAATAGAAATTGCAAGAGCCTCAGCTCAACTCTTACTGGGACCCAGATTGGTGTCAGTCGTAGTGGGAGGGGGGGGGCTTGGGGGCCAATTGGATGGTTTGGGTCGACCTCTTTTGCAGGCCCCGTGGAACTGTTTAGGTTCCCTCAGGGCCCTGATCCCCTCTGGGAGCTCGTTCCACCAGGGGGGGGCCAGGATGGAGAAGGCTCTGGCCCTGGTTGAGGTCAGGCGGGCTTCCTTGGGGCCAGGGGTCAACAGGAAGTTGGAGGTGGTAGAGCGCAAGGCTCTTTGGGGAGTGTAGGGGGAGAGGTGGTCCCTCAGGTATTCTGGGCCCAGACCGCCTATGGCCTACTGCCAAGACAAATGTCATCCTATAGTGATGCATGATTTTTCCAACGTAAATGAAGAACTTTACATGCATCACTATCGAAATTCATCTTAGCACAGTTTTCTAGCCTATCAAGTTCATCTTGTATTCTGATTCTGTCTTCTGGTGTTTCCTGCCCCTCCCAGTTTAGTGTCATCTCCAAATTTAATAAGTACCCCCCCCCGTCTATTCCTTCATCCAAATCATTTATAAATATGTTGAACAACACAGATCCCAGGACAGTTCCCTGAGGCACTCTGCTTGTCACTCTTCTCCAAGATGACTATCTATTTACAGATTCAAATGGGGAGCCGTGTTGGTCTGAAGGAGCTCAATAAAATCAAGTAGCACCTTGAAGACCAACAAAGATTTATTCAGGGCATGCAAGCTTACAAAGTCTGACGAAGAGTGTTTGCACTCAAAAGCTCACACCCTGAATAAATCTTTGTTGGTCTTAAAGATGCTACTGGACTCTGATTTTATTGTATCTATTTCATAGAATCATAGAATCATAGAATCATAGAATCATAGAGTTGGAAGGGGCCATACAGGCCATCTAGTCCAACCCCCTGCTCAACGCAGGATCAGCCCTAAGCATCCTAAAGCATCCAAGAAAAGTGTGTATCCAACCTTTGCTTGAAGACTGCCAGTGAGGGGGAGCTCACCACCTCCTTAGGCAGCCTATTCCACTGCTGAACTACTCTGACTGTGAAATTTTTTTCCCTGATATCTAGCCTATATCATTGTACTTGTAGTTTAAACCCATTACTGCGTGTCCTCTCCTCTGCAGCCAGCAGAAACAGCATCCTGCCCTCCTCCAAGTGACAACCTTTCAAATACTTAAAGAGGGCTATCATGTCCCCTCTCAACCTCCTTTTCTCCAGGCTGAACATTCCCAAGTCCCTCAACCTATCTTCATAGGGCTTGGTCCCTTGGCCCCAGATCATCTTCATTGCTCTCCTCTGTACCCTTTCAATTTTATCTACGTCCTTCTTGAAGTGAGGCCTCCAGAACTGTACACAGGACTCCAGGTGTGGTCTGACCAGTGCCGTATACAATGGGACTATGACATCTTGTGATTTTGATGTGATGCCCCTGTTGATACAGCCCAAAATGGCATTCGCCTTTTTTACCGCTGCATCACACTGCCTGCTCATGTTTAGTTTACAATCCACAAGTACTCCAAGGTCTCGTTCACACACAGTGTTACCTAGAAGCGTATCCCCCATCCAGTAGGCATGCTTTTCATTTTTCTGACCCAGATGCAGAACTTTACACTTATCTTTATTAAATTGCATCTTGTTCTCATTTGCCCATTTTTCCATTGTGTTCAGATCTCGTTGAACTCTGTCTCTATCTTCCAGAGTATTTGCCAGTCCTCCCAATTTGGTGTCATCTGCAAACTTGATGAGTAGTCCCTCCACCCCCTCATCTAGATCATTAATAAATACGTTAAAAAGTACTGGGCCGAGCCCCGAGCCCTAAGGTACCCCGCTACTCACCTCTCTCCAGTCTGATGAAACACCATTGACAACAACTCTTTGAGTGCGGTTCTCTAACCAATGAGTGGGGTTCTCTATTTACAAGCACCCTTTGGGTATGACCTGTCAACTAGTTCTTGATCCACCTAACAGTAATAGGATCCATACCGCATTTTACCAATTTGTCAATATCATATGGAACCTTATAAAAAGCCTTACTAACATCAAGCTAAACTATGTCCACGGCATTGCCCTGTTCTAGCAAGGTAGTAATTTTCTTTTAAAAAGTTAGTCTGACATGACTAGTTCTTGAGAAAGCCATGCTGACTCTTAGTAATTACAGCCATCTGCTCTAGCTGCTCAAGGACCAACTGTTTGATTTGTTCTAAAATTTTGCCAGCTATAGATGTCAAGCCATTGGGTCAGTAGTTACCTGGATCCTCCTTTTTCCCCTTCTTGAAGATGGGGATGACATTTGCCTGCCCCCACTCTTCTGGCCCTTCACCCGTTCTCCAAGAATTGTCAAAAATAATAAGCAGAAGCTCAGAAATTACATCTGCAAGTTCTTTTAGAATCCTTGGATGGAATTCAACTGGCCTGGAGAATGTGCTTTCATTTTAAATAAACCTCGGTTTTTATGAACTCCCCCTACAGTGATCCTAGGCCACAACTCCCCTCCCTCATAACGTGAAATGATTTTGTCATGTTGAGCACAATTCCATTGCAAGAGAAGACTTAGAAGGAGAAGAGCTGGTTCTTATATGCCACTTTTCCCTCCCCAAATGGCTTCCATTCATCCTCCCTTTCCTCTCCCCACAACGGACACCCTGTGGGGTGGGTGAGGCTGAGAGAACCCTGATATTCCTGCTCTGTCAGAACAGCTTTATCAGTGCTGTGGCAAGCCCAAGGTCACCCAGCTGGTTGCATGTGGAGGAGGAGCAGGGAATCAAACCCAGCTCACCAGATTGGAAGTCTGCACTCCTAGCCACTCTGCACTCCAAGCAGAGCCATTCACCCCTCTCTTCATCACCTGTTACCATTTCATTTTTTTGTCCCCACAATAATCCTACCAGGTCCCTATTCTTTTTCTTACCTCGAACGTAACTAAAGAACCCTTTTTGTTGTTTGTAGCCTAAGCTCATACTTTCCTAACACTCTCCCCACAAGCTTGACATAGAAGAAACATATGTTGTATGTTTTAATCACATGTTAAACTCACTCTTGTATAGTTCTTCTGTATAATTTTGCCACCTTTTAAAAATCTCTTCTGCTTCTGTGAGGTCCCTGCCATTTTGGTCCTTCTAAATAAAATAACTTGAGGAAAATTGCATGGTGATAAAAGGGGAGGGGGAGTGGCACTGTTTGAAACCACCGTAGCACTTTGGAGATTCCTCATTAACAGAAGGAATTCACTTTATGAAACATCCGTCCTTGTACTCCTTTACTGAAATCGGGCTGACAACGAATAACATCCAGTTTAGAATGGCAATATGAAAATCCTTTATGTAGATCAGTGGTCCCCAACCTTTTTATCACTGGGGACCGGTCAACGCTTGACAATTTTACTGAGGCCTGGGGGGGGGGGTAGCCCCTGCCCCACTTGCTTTCCCGCCGGTGCCCCTGACTGCCCGCTGCCCACTGGGGGGCTCTTGCCAGCAGCAGCTGCACAGTGCCACGCCGAGGGGGAGCCCCAGCCATGGCGGCCGCTGGAGAGCACCAAAGGTGAGCCAGCAGCAGAGCGGCAGGGCAGCCCCCGAGGCAGCAGCCGGGGAGGAGGACGAGGAGGAGCCGTGGCCCGGTACTGACTGATCCATGGACCGGCACAGGTCCCCAGACCAGGGGTTGAGGACCACTGATGTAGATAAGCCCGTCTGCCCTCCATCTGGCCCCCTCTGTAAAACAGCCGAGATGATGCATGTGAACATGGAGGCTTGAGGCTGTTCCTGCATGGAGCAGGGGGTTAGACTAGATGGCCTGTGTGGTCCTTTCCAACTCTAACTCTGGCCAACAAACTAACGGAATTCCCAGTTTTCTCTTTGTCCTTATCCTCTGATACACATTGGATAATGGGACCTTGGGATTTCACACCTGGGGAGAAACATAGATCCTTGGGGATTGTAAGCCGCCTCCCTTACCTGTCCTGTCTTCCTGTGCCATGGAGAGAATTTGGCGAGAGTTCGCTCATCTTAGGAAACAATCTTCTGCCTCCACTAGCATTAGAAGCCAGGTAGACTTATTTTTCAATGACTAAATCTTGAAGGACAGAATCTTATTCACCTTGGGCTTATGGGGCCCAGAACGCAGTCAGCTTTGGGGAGGAGCGAATACTAGAGGGATACCGTGTGTGGGTGTGTGTATTTGTTTTTCTCCAATATTTATTCCTAGGTGGGTTTTCTGATGTGCATTCCGGTATGTGCTCCTTCTGAAGCACTTTCCGCACACAGAGCATTTATAGGGCTTCTCCCCAGTGTGGATGACTTGGTGGTAAGTCAGGTATCTGTTGTGGCTGAAACTCTTTTCACACTGTGAGCATTTATAGGGCTTCTCCCCTGTGTGGATTCTTTGATGGTAAGCCAGGCTAGAACCATAACTGAAGCTCTTTCCACATTCAGGGCATTCATAAGGCTTCTCCCTTGTGTGGATTTTTTGATGAGACACGAGATTTCCACTCTGCGAGAAGCTCTTCCCACACTCTGAACACTGATACGGCTTTTCTCCTGTGTGGATTCTTTGGTGGGAAATTAGTTTTCCACTTTCTCGGAAGCTCTTTCCGCACTCAGAGCATTTGTATGGCTTCTCACCTGTGTGAGTTCTTCTATGGGAAACAAGTTTTCCACTTTCTCTGAAGCTTTGTCCACACTCAGAACACTTGTACGATCTCTCCCCTTTATGAACTTTCTGATGATATGCAAGGCCCGAACGACAACGGAAATTCTTTCCACAGTCAATGCATTTGTATAGTTTCTCCCCAGTGTGGACTCTTTGGTGGTAAGCAAGGCCTGAGCTGTGGCTAAAGCTCTTTCCGCATTCAGGACACATATAAGGTTTCTCACCTGTGTGAATTCGCTGATGTATATTAAGGATTGTACTCTGACGAAAACTTTTCCCACACTCCAGGCATTTATATGGTTTCTTCCCTGTGTGGATTCTCTGATGGGAAGCAAGCCCAGAGCCGTGGCTGAAACTCCTTCCACACTCATAGCACTTATATGGTTTCTCCCCTGTATGGATTCTTTGGTGGTAAGTAAGACCTGAATGGTGACTGAAACTCTTTCCGCACTCAGAGCAGCAATATGGTTTCTCTCCTGTGTGAGTTCTTTGATGGGAAGTAAGTTTTCCACTTTCTCTGAAGCATTTCCCACACTGTGAGCATTTATATGGCTTCTCCCCTGTGTGGATTCTTTGATGGTAAGAAAGACCTGAACTATGACTGAAACTCTTTCCACACTGAGGGCATTGGTATGGTTTCTCCCCAGTGTGGATTTTTTGATGGGATGCAAGTCCTGAGCTGAGACTGAAACTCTTCCCACACTGTGAGCATTGGTATGGTTTCTCCCCAGTGTGGATTCTCTGATGGTAAGAGAAACTAGAGAGGTGAGTGAAGCTCTTTCCACATTCAGTACATTCATATGGTTTTTCTCCTGTGTGGATTCTTTGGTGGTAAGTAAGGCTTGTGCTGCGGCGAAAGCTCTTCCCACACTCTGAGCACTTATAGGGCTTCTCCCCTGTGTGGATTCTTTCATGATAAGCAAGACTGGAACTGTGTCCGAAGCTCTTTCCACACTCGAGGCATCGGTAAGGCTTCTCCCTCGCGTGGGTTTCTTGATGGGATGTGAGATTTCCGCTCCTCCCACACTCCGAACAGCAATATGGTTTCTCCCCTGTCTGGCTCCTTTGGTGGGAGGCCCTGAAGCTTCTTCCGCACTTGGAGCAGTTGATGTTTTTTTGGGCAGTGTGTTCTCTTTGATGCACAGTGAGGTGGTCCTTCTTGTGGAAGCTCCTCCCACATTCAAAACACTTGTGCACCTTCTCCTTGGTGTGTGATATTTTGTGTGAGGGAAGAGTTGTGTTTCGCCCGAAGCTCTCCGGACACTCCGAGGGCTGACAGGCCTTCTCCCCGGTTTGCCTTCCTTGCTGCATGCTGCAGCCCGAGTGTCCAGCTAAAGTGCCGACATGCCGAGGGAGCACCTCGCTTCTCTGTGCTTTGAGATTCTCCTCTTGCCTCGGGCTTTCCAGGCGCCTGGCCCGCTCAGAAGCCTGGGCTCCTCTCCTCCACTTCTGCTCCCTTTCCCTTTCCCGCTCTTCTTCTTTTCTCGTGGTCTTGTGTGCTGCAGAGATAAGAGAGAAACCCGATTAGGAAGGAGCAACAGGCCGGATCCCACAGAAGATCTTTGCAGGTGGAAGGATCTGGAGGGGTGTGTGATACCTGGTGATCCCCCCCTTCTCATCGCACAATGTCTTGAGGCTATTCTATTGGACCTACAGGTGCTTTTAACTGAATTATGATCAATATGTTTATTTTCCTATACCTGAAAACACATTTCTTATATATGAAGACATGGCATTACTGGACCCTAAGCTTTGGGATTTTTTAACCTTCTGGTTCCTAATTCTAGGCTGCCTAGCTTAATTCATCCAGGGATGAAGATGAGTTTTCCCTTCATCTGTCTTTTTCTTGGGCTAGGCCTAGTTGCTCAGTTGCTTAAGGCCTGGACAGTTGCACTGTGCCCCCCACAACACACACACACACACACACAAACACACACACATCTTGTCTGTAGGCAGGGCCTAGTAACACATCTGGTCCCCTCTCCAAGAGAGGAGGGGCAAGAATCCAGTGGGCTTGACCCTGGAGTTGGGGAGCCCCCGCTGGCCCTGCAATCCCCGGGCTCAATGAGCCACCTGATTCTTATGTCCACAGTCTTCTCCCCCAGGAGAACGTCCAACATGAAGACAGGACAGGTTTACCACCATGCCAGTGGGGAGCTGCCTGCCGGTCTCTCTCTTTCCTTGCCGATGGGTCCCAACGGCGTTTCCACAGCGTCTGGGCAGGAGGTGAAGTCCTCCAGAAGTCCTTGTTGGAGGAGAAGGGGACACATGGGCTGTTTCCTGGCATTTTGGGCTATCGGCGAATGGGCAGATGTAGCTAACCAGCTGGTCTGCTTCACAATCTCGCCTCCGCCCCATAAGCAGCAAAGAGCAGGCGGCAGAATGCTGCAAACTGACCACGGCACTCTCCAGTTAGATGGGGCCTCTGTTTATCCAGCATATTTTGAAACTGCCCCGGAAAGGGACACTTCAGGCCCCATCTTGCGACGGCTCACTCACAGCGGAATCAGAATCACACCGAGCCGGCAGAGACCCCTGAGGGCCATCCAGTCCAGCCTCCCACCTTCTGGCAGGGGCTCATCCAGTCTCCTCCTAAAAACTTCCAACGATGGAGGCTCCCCCCCACACCCCCCACACCCCCCCCCGAGGAAGCACGTTCTATCTATGAACAGCCCTCCCCGAACAGTACAGAGATCCAGTCTCTTGGGATGTCTTTGGGGCCTGATCTCCTCAGACACCTGAGACCCCCACTCCCCCCCCCCCCGGTTAGGGCACTCGCTTTAGTTGGCCTTTTTGCCATCCCATATTGCAGGAGAGATTTCGTTGTATTCCATTTTCAAATCTTTGCTGTTGCGGCCAGCATAAAATTGAGGCTGTAAACATTGGAATGTCTTTTTTACTGTTCTTAGGAACTGCTGGGCCTTTTCTGCACTGGGAACTCATCCCGGCCCATTCAGCTCGTCCAGCTGCGACTCAGGCCCTCCTTTGGACCGCCCCAGGGCAGTGCCGACGTCGTCCGGAAGCAGAAATTAGCCTGTGGCCAGACGGATGCTCATCTGGGCCGAATTCCTGGTGTGGGAAAGATCCTGGATCTCACGACTTTTAAAGCGCTCTCTGTTTTACAGCACATTTCAAGGGGATAATAATATTCCTTACCTGATGCTGAACAGTGACCTGAATATAAGTCACCTGGTTGCCAAAAGTCCACCTCACAGACTTTCCTGTATTCAACAATATACTACTCCTTTGGCCATTGCTCAAGGCCCTCTGATCCCAGGAGCTCTGGCGGGGGGGGGGGGGGGGAGAATGAAAGGGAAGAGGGAAGACAAAGAAAGGAGGAAAGGGAAGGCAGGCCGGCCCCAGCCTGGAGGGCAGTTCTCTTAGAACCCTCCCTCTCTGCAGAGCTACAAGCGAACTAAGTCCAGAAAAGCCAAGGAAGCAGAGGTCTGCTCTTCGTGGGTTTGGTGCCTTCCCTACAGGGTTAAAGGATCTTGGTCTACCCGAAAGAGAGAGCCTTGCTGAGAGAGGCCAGAGTTTTGTAAATCTCCTCCATGACTTCCCTGTGCAGATGCCCTGGCAGAAATCCTAGAGGGGGAAGGGGCCATGGAGGATATCTAGTCCCACCCCCTGCTCAGTGCAGGATCAGCCTCCAGCATCCAGGAGAAGGATCTGCCCAGCCGCTGCTTGAAGACGGCCAGTGAGGGGGAGCTCCCCACCTCCTTAGGCAGCCCCTTCCACTGCTGAACTGGACTCCTAGAATCCTAGAGTGGGAAGGGGCCACACAGGCCATCTAGTCCACCCCCTGCTCAGGGCAGGGTTAGCCTCAAGCACCCAGGAGAAGGATCTGTCCAGCCACTGCATTGGGAGGGAGCTCCCCGCTTCCTTAGGCCGCCCCTTCCCCGGCTGAACTACTTGGACTGTGGAAACGTATTCCCCGCTCTCCAGCCGATATTGTCCTCCAGGCAGTTTAAAGCCATCCCTGCAGGTCGTCTCCTCTGCTGCCTTTCCCAGCCCTCCTCTAAGTGACAACCTGCCTGAAGACACCAATCCCACTCCCTCTCCCCGCCGCCTTCTCCAGGCTCCCCCGAACCTCCCTCCTCGCTCTCCGCTGCCCCCTTGGACAACATCAATGCCCCACATTTTGCTGATCTCCCCGGTGCTGCTTCTGGCTCTCGTGGCTTTGCGGGCGCCAGGGTGGGAGGGGGGGAACTGGGGGGGGGGGCTCAGCCTTGCCCTCCCGACATCCCCCACCTGCTTCTGGATCCGGCCCTACTTCTCAGGGCTTCCTGGACCGCTCTGAGCCTCCCACCCCGCGATGCCTTTGCAGCTCACCCGATCCAGGGCGGCGGGCGGGCGGGTGGGCGCTGAGGGTTGCACCCTACGGAAGGCCGGGTGGGGGTCAGGCAGGAAGCGCCCCCCTCCCCCCTCCAACCCCCCCCCCGCCTGCCTTCCTCTCTAGGCGAGCGGACTCCCCCCCCCCCCCCCGTTAACCCTTTTGGGCTGCGCCTGTGCAGGAAGCCAAGCGGGCCCTGCAAGGAAGAGGCCGCGCCCGTGGGGTGGGGAGGGGGAGGGGGAGGGGAGGGGGGTGGGGGGCTCCTTCTGTCACTCCCCCCCCCTCCCGGCTCTTGCAAAACCCTCCCCTGCAATAGGGGAATAGTCCGCACGCGAGAGGGGCGGGCGGGCAGAATCGGAGCCCCCCCCAGCCCCCCCCCCCCGCCGGGCTTCTCCTCGCGAGGAAGGCGTCGGTCGCGTCTTCCTGCCCGGCGTGAAACAAGCTGAGCTGCTGGGCCCTGGCTGCTCTTGCAGACCCCACGGGGGGGGGGGGCGGGGGGGTCTCCCCCCCTCGAAAGAGCCTGGCAGAAAGAGAGCCTGCGGCACTGCGAGCTCCAGGCGAGGCATCCTCCTGGACTGAATCCAGATTAGGTTTACCGTCTCATGACCAATGCTGAGAGAGTAGGCGCCTGGGTCTCTGCACCTCCCAGGGGACACCCTCTCCCCCAAAAAAAGTTCCTGGCTCAAAAAAACACTCTGCTAAGTATCTGCTTCAGCCCCCCCCCCCCCCCGCCCACCAGCACAGCTTCCTCCAAATTTGGGGGGTGCCCCTAGCTGGAAAAACAGATGCCCATGTATAATGTATGTAACGTTCCATGTAAGTTATTTAATGTTCAGTGTAAACCGCCCAGAGTTGCAAAGAAATGGACGGTATAGAAATATAAACAAACAAACAAACAAATAAGGTAGCGATGCCACCCTCCAGGCGGGACCTGGGGATACCCTGGAAAGACAGCTCCTCCCCAGACCCCTGAGACCAGTCCCACCCCTGGAGGAAGGGGCTGCCCCACAGAGCTCCCTGTCCTCCCCAACTCCCCAGGGGTTTCCCGGCCTGTATCTGAAAACTCGACTCCTCCAGCCCTCTCGGGGGGGGGGGGGGAGTACTTGGCAACCGTACTCCGAGGGTCTTTCTGCATGACATATGCTGAAGAAAATGGCCCTGCCTCTGAGATGCCCTCATTTCCCCCGGGGGGGGGGGGGGTCCTGCTTTAAAAAATGGGGGGAGGGGGCATGTCAAGACATTTGGCTTTGATGTGGCAGAATCCGCAGGTAATATTGCAGGGGGTGGATACTTTTACAGCTAACTAGCCAGAAATCCCACCACAGCCAGGAATGCAGCGGGTGCTAGAGGTGGGCCCCTCAACATGGCCATAGGCGGCCAACATTCAGGCCGTTGTTCTGGAGGGTAGGGAGTCCGAGGGCGTCTGGGATAGCCCCCCCCCCCCCCCGTGTCCCTGGTCAGGCAGGGCGGCCATGTTGGGCTGCAGGCTCAGCCAGGTCAATGCGCCACACGTCTGCCCTCCTTGGCAGCCAGGCTGCATCTGCTGGGGAGGCTGCTGGAGTGCCGCGTGGCCACCTTGAGGGGGTGGGTGCTCTAGGGGCCGACCCTAGCAGGGTGCCCCAACTGGCCCACAAAGTGTGTCTGGCCAGAGTGGGAGTCTGGACACACTCTGCCCCCTTGGCTCTGCACAAATATATGTAAGAGCCACATATCCTTGTTTTACAGCTAAATTATTAATTTCATTATTACTACATATTCAATATATTTATATGCGTTACAATACATACATTTTATATCATTAAAAACTGATTTTATATAATTTAAAAACTTACATTCATATGTGTTACAGTACATTTTAATATAATTTTAAATGCTTTTCAGTCTAGAATTTTCTGCTTGCATAATAGACACGCCATCTCTCAAATTTCAAAATCGATCTATTTTTCAAATGTTAGTTTTGCCATTACTGCATAGATGGACAGTCTATTTTCCCATTCTTCTAAACTTGGACAGATGTCTGATTTCCATTTTGCTGCATAAATGAGCGTAGCCACTGTCACCATATATTTATATATCTCTTTCAAAACTTTTGGTAATTTGTTTGGCAATATTCCTAACACCCAGTTCTTATATTTACAGATTTTATATTTAAATATTTCTTCCAAAACTTAAAAAAATGTATTTGGCAATATTCCTAAAAACGAGTTCTTACCTCCCACAGGGAATTTAGATTTTAATATAATCTGCACCTTTTCATGAATTTCTTTTCAATATTTGTTTGCCTTTTTATAAGTCTACCACGTATGATAAAAGATTCCATCTATATCTTGACATTTCCAACATTTTCCTTTAGTTTGAATCCACGTTTCCAATATCCTTTGGAGCGATGTACATTTTGTATTCCTTTCTCTTAATGCCTGTATGTAAATTTGATTTATTTTTCCTGTAACTGTTCCCATTGATACATAGGTATTTGCTCTCTAACCTGGCATCTTTAAGCATTCATCTTTTCACTTGCTCTTATTTTTGTAGCTGAAGTAAAAGCTTATCTATCCATTGTAATAAATGATCATTTTGTTTCGGAATCAGCTGATGGAACTCAGTCAACTCTCTTAAAGTTCCCCCTTCTGTACTGATGAGCTCTTTAATCATGAAATTGATTGTTACCTGAATATTAATTCCTTCATCCCAAGACTTGGGTTTCCCCTGAGCATTTAAATATATTGCTGTATGTTTAAAAAATCACTTTCATTTCTTGTATTGTTATCATAAGTTTCTACTGGGAACACATTTCTTCTCTTTATTTTCTTCTTCTTGAAGTATTTTAAAGCTTATTTTTGTTTCCTGCCATTCCAAATAAATTTATTTATACGACTTTGCTACTCTATCACTATTCTTTTTTCTATATATACAAAAGTAACATTTTAATTTTGTTTAAAAATTAATTTTGGTAGCGCATTATTTTGATAGCTGAGATTCAACTCAGCCAAGAGATCTTAGCTTCCACTTGGAGGTCATCAATGGCTCTGAGCCACAACGTACAGACGGAACAATCTGTCCGGGGCAGTGATGCTCTGCATCCTTTGTGCTGGGGGGGGCCATGGGGGGGAGGCCCCAGGAGTTCTGGCCCCACTGATGGCGCCTCTATGACAGAGTGTTGGACAGGTAATGAGTCTTCTCCAACATGACTCTGGCAGTTTTAATTTTCAGCAGGCGTCTGCATGGAGAAATTAGTCAAATGCCCAGGAAAAGAACAAAGTCTCAACAAGTTTTCAGTGCCAGTTAAAGTGTGGTGCATGACAGATGGCTGTGGGAAGGGATTGCCAGAGTTTGGGGGGCCCAGTGACAAAGACCCCACGTTTGGGACATTTATACTAGCGTGGATTTTTTGATGGGAAGCAAGATTTCCCCTCTGAGCAAAACTTTTTCCACACTCTGAACACTGATACGGTTTCTCTCCCGTGTGGATCCTTTGGTGGATATTAAGCTTTGTGCTCCGACTAAAGCTCTTCCCACACTCAAAACAGGTATACGGTTTCTTCCCTGTGTGGATTCTTTGATGGGAAGTAAGCCCTGAGCTGTAAGTGAAGTTCTTTCCACACTCAGAGCATTCATACGGTTTCTCCCCTGTGTGGCTTCTTTGGTGGCAAGTAAGACTTGAACCACGGCTGAAGCTTTTTCCACACTGTCCGCATTTAAATGGTTTCTCTCCTGTGTGGCTTTTTCGATGGGAAGAAAGAGCTGAATTATGGCGGAAGTCCTTCCCGCATTCAGAACATCTATATGGTTTCTCGCCTGTGTGGACTCTTTGGTGGTAAGTCAGGCTTGTTCTCCGACTAAAACGCTTTCCACATTCCATGCATTGAAATGGTTTCTCCCCTGTGTGGATTCTCTGATGGTAAGCAAGCCCTGAGCTGTGACTGAAGCTCTTTCCACACTGGGGACACTGATATGGTCTCTCCATGGTGTGGATTTTTTGATGGGAGGCAAGATGTCCGCTCTGAGAGAAGCTCCTTCCACACTCTGAGCACTGATATGGTTTCTCTCCTCTGTGGATTCGTTGATGGGAAAACAAACCTGAACTGTGACGGAAGCTCTTTCCACATTCAGGGCACTGATATGGTTTCTCCCCTGTGTGGGTTATTTGATGGGAAAAAAGACCCGAACTGTGACGGAAGCTCTTTCCACATTCAGAGCATTTATAAGGTTTCTCTCCCGTGTGGATCCTTTCATGGTAAGTCAGGCTTGTTCTCCGACTAAAACTCTTTCCACACTCCAAGCATTGAAATGGTTTCTCCCCTGTGTGGATTCTCTGATGGTAAGCAAGCCCTGAGCTGTGACTGAAGCTCTTCCCACACTGGGGACACTGATATGGTCTCTCCATGGTGTGGATTTTTTGATGGGAGGCAAGATTTCCACTATGAGAGAATTTCCTTCCGCAATCTGAGCATTGATACGGTTTCTCTCCTGTGTGGATTCTTTGATGGGAAAACAAACCTGAACTGTGACGGAAGCTCTTTCCACATTCAGAACAGTCATACGGTTTCTCCCCTGTGTGGATTCTTTGATGGGAAGAAAGAACTGCTCTCTGGCTAAAGCTCTTTCCGCACTCTGAGCATTCATATGGTTTCTCACCACTGTGTCCTCTTTTATGTACAATAAGGTGGGCATTCTGCCTGAATCTCTTTCCACACTCTGAGCATTTGTGTGGCTTCTTCTCTGAATGCTGCCTTTTGTGAAAAACAAAGTTTTTATTCTCACTGACACTCTTTGTGCCCTCCAACAGTTGTGACAATTCTTCCCCATCTGGCGTTCTCTGTTGTATGCCAAGATCTGAGGTGCCAGCTAGGATGCTGGCACAGTGTTGGGATGTCTTCCCTTTCTTTCCTTTGCGACTTGCTTCTTGCCCTGTGATTTCACCTTCACGCCTGGTGGATTCCTCCGTCCGCCTCTGTTTGCCTTCCGTTTCCCCTCTTGGCCCTTCTTCATAGCTCTTGTTCTCCTTCCCTGTAGGCATAAAGGGAGAAACCAGTGGGATGAGAAATAAGACAAACCTGATGATTTCATGTTTTTATCATAGAAAGACAAAGCAGGAAAGCAGCCAGTTACTTCTGTCCACAGGTTTTAGTTCTGTGGCAGAGCAATTATATTGCTTGCACAAAATCTCAGGCCTTGAGTTCTCCCATTCAGGGATCTCAGGCAGCAAAAGACCCTTTTCTGCTTCAGCCTAGACAATTCAGGGTACGAAGGTTCAAGGACAGATTCGCATTCTGCTGATATGTAATATGGGTTAGTGGGACAAACATTTATTCAACAATTGGGGTGCACATTGTAAGCTGAACTGACCATAATTTTTCCTTTTGTTTAGTACCAGGGCAGCAGGGAGTAACAGATCAGGTTGTCTTCTGACTTGGAAAACCAATTAATTTTCTAATCCCCTTTGGATGGAAGACCCTCTCGGATCTTGGAAGTAGCAGAAAACCTAACACAACAATTCAGACGCTGAAAAAGACTACTGGGGTGGGTCCCTTAGCCAGGCATAGTGTAATAGCTTCCCAGCTGCCAGTATCTATCAAGTTGTACCATCTTTCACAGTTCTTCAAAGTAACCAAAGCCAAGAGAAATGTACAAAGTTCAAAGTCACTCCACTCCAAGGTTCAGAATTCCAGAAGTCAATCAAAGCATGGGAAGTCCAGTTTAAAGGTCAAGGTTTAGACAAGAGGGCGTTGGCATCTTTTGCTTACATTGCATCCACACCCCAACAGCGTCTCCCAGGAGGCTTTATCACTCAAAGCCAGCTGGTTCAGACTCAATCCTACAATAACTCATCATCGCTCTCAGGAGGCTGCTGGTGTCTAGCCAAAAGGCAAGTGCATCTCCTTTTATCCTGCAGCTCTGCATTAAGCCTGCACCTTTGCCTCTCTAAAGGTCTAGGTCAGGGGTAGTCAAAACTGCGGCCCTCCAGATGTCCATGGACTACAATTCCTGTGGCTCAGGGGCAGAGCCTCTACTTGCCAAGCAGAAGGTCCCAGGTTCAACCCTCACCCTCTCCAGTTGAAAGGACCAGGCAGGAGGGGATGTGAGACCCTGGAGAGCGGTTGCCAGTCTGAGTCAACAAGACCGCCCTCGAGGGACCAAGGGTCTGATTCAGAGTGAGGCAGTTTCCTCTGTTCGGTACAGAAGGTCAGCTGGCCCTGCATCCGAAATCTGGAGAAAAGGATCCCTTGTTGGCCTGCTCTGCTTCTCAGGGAGAATGGTTCATTACAAGATCTGTTTCATATCGGTCTGTTCCCCCAGTGCTTTTGACTGATACAGAAATTTCTGTTCTGCCCCTTCGAAAAACCTGCTTCCGGCAAACAAAATATAAACAAAAAAAGTGGCATTAAAATTGCTAATAATTAAAAGCAACCATTACTTTTATATAATCATAGTGAAACTGTTAATTTGATTTATATTCATCATAGGTACATTTGGAAGTCTTTTTCTTTATGTAATTTTTCTCTCCTCTCTTTAAAAATAGCTGCTCAGGGACAGACAGCCCACTGCAGAAATTTCTGCTTCTAAAGTATCAACTCCTAACAGACAGCCAGAGCCTTACCGAGAGAGGCCAGGTTTCCATAATTCTCCTCCATGACTTCCCTGTGCAGGGCCCTTTGGCCTGGGTCCAGCAGAGCCCACTCCTCTTCTGAGAAATCCACAGACACGTCCTCAAAGGTCACCCTGCCCTGAAAGGAGGAGGAAACATAATCCCTTAATCAATCCGGCCACAGTCCAGGAGGACCATGAGCCCACGAGGACTTCTCCTGCAGGAATCAGATAAAGCTTTTCTCCCTGTGTTGCTCAGGGCCTTTCTTGAGGGCAGTTTTCATAGACGTGAGGAAGACGAAATGTTGCACATTTTTTACTCACTCAGCACAATGTTAAGAATCAAGATGGAACATTTTCAATTTTTTCATATCTTTTATTATTATTATTATTATTATTATTATTATTATTATTATTATTATTATTATATTTATTTCCCACCACTCCCCGTAGGCTTGTGGTGGGTCACAGTAGTCTTGTCCCCATTAAAATACCCATTAAAGACTTAAAAAAATTCCAACATGGCGGAAAACTCTCATTATTCCCACCCCTGCTATCAGAGCGGCAGGGAGGGTGGGGAGGAGATCTAACCTGCTAGACCCGGGGGGGGGGGGGGGGAGAAGTACCAACTCTCATTCGCTGGCCCCGGCCTCAACCAAAAACCTGGCGGAAGAGCTCCGTCTTGCAGGCCCTGCGGAAAGCTGATAAATCCTGCAGGGCCCGCAGCTCACCCGGGAGCTCGTTCCACCAGGTAGAAATGAGAGGAGGGGTCTGACTGCTAACAGTGGGGTCTCCCCCCCCCCCCCGCCTCCCTACAGGCTCCTCCCCTACCTGATCCAGCTGCAGAGAGGGTGTCTCTGCTCCATCACAAGGAAGGAAAGCCCCAGAGGAGAAGAGCCAGGGGGGAGGGGGTTAGGAGAGGGAGGGTCCCGGTGGGCGCAGGGCCCAGAGGGAAGCACGGGCTCCTTCGTGGGGGTTTCCTGAAAAGGGCTCCGATGAGGCTAAAGGAGGCGAAGCTCCAGATGAGGCAGGAAGGTTCGCAGGAAGGCAGAAAAGGGAATGAAAACCCAACATGAAAACCAAGTCAGGAGCCTGAAGGTTGAGCAAACAGATATTCAGAATCAATTTCAGGAGATTAGTGCCCCTGGATGTGGAGAGGCACAGAATCCGTGAACCTGATTCCTTTTCAAGCACTGTATTCCTGTGGCCATCACTACACCCTCTGGCAGCAGATTCCACGTCTGAATCATTCTGTGTAGCCTCTCCCACCTTTTCTGGCCTTGGGGGAACTCCCTCACCTGGTCCTCCGGCTTCACTGGCTCGGCCTGGCTCAGGAGGAATCCTTCGGCCTCCCGCCCACGTCCTCCAGCCCCGCTCTCCATCGCTGGGGACGCAGCAGTCAGGATCTCCCCGTTCTTCTGCCGGTTTCCTTCTCGGGGGGGGGGGGAGAGCAGAACCGGTGCAAGGCCCAGAAGAGGGTTCTGGGAGCATCAGGGGACCCCCTCCAGTCCGATTACGGCAAGGCGTGGAGACTCCTCTCTGCAGGGAAAAGAGGGAGCCCCTTCGTCAGACGCCTGCAGACAGAGGCCGTCCCAGGATGGGGAGAAACAGGATCCGCTTCATCCGGCACCTTTTACTCACAGGGTGACCCGATGCCTCCGGGACATGCAGCTGCCAGGCAAGAAGGGAACAGGATTCCCCTGCTGCTGCTGCCCCCCTCCCCACAGCTGATCTTCACAGGTATCCTGCTCCTGAACATGGAGGCTCCGCTCAGCCACTGATGCGTCTGTCCCTCATGAAAGGGCAGCCCCCCTTCAGGACCGATGCCCCAATCCATGCATTAATGCTGTGTGGTGTGAGGAACTTTCCTCTCTCTTTTCTCAGACTACTCCATGAATTAACGTTTTAGATTAAAATCTAAAATAAATAAATCATTAAGTTCTGGCTCAAAACCTACTCAAGGTCCTCAGAGGACTGACTGACTGACTGCGGCTGTTCAGGGGTGGAACCTGCTGCCTGGGGGTGGCGTCTCCTTGGCGGGGAGTCTTTAGGAGGGGACTGGAAGAAGAAGTGGGACTTTCCAGTCCCAGGTGGGGGGGGGGGCTGGACCGGATGGCCCCTGGGGGTCTCTTTCAGCTCTGTGTGGTCCTGAATCTGTCTGCAGCCCCCCCAACATTCCCCATTGATTCTGCTGGGCCGTTTCCTGGTCCCCGGTTATGGGACAGCTCAGCTGGGACCACTGTGGGGCCTGAAAGGAGGAGCCCCCTAAGCCAAGCCACACCCGGCTCCTTCCCCCCCCCCCCAGTCAGGCCACACAGCGGGCTCTTTGAGCAGGGGCTTCTGGGGGGGGGGGCAGGGAGTGATCGTGGGCAGAGTTGCCCACAGGGAGCATACAACAGTGGGAAATGGGTAACCAACTCGAGTCACAGGACCGATGGGGCAATCCCTGACACAGGAGTAGCTAAATCTCCAGTCCACCCCCTTGCAACTGGGGAGGGTACAAAGAGCTCCGTCGCATCTCCCTGGAAAGCACGATGCTCACGTTCCTGTGACAGATGCACCTCAGTCGCATTCTGCTGCCTGCCTGTCAGATCCTGCCCGCCTCTCCTTCCCTGGGGGGCAATGCTGTGACTGCAGCATTCGGGCAGACCTGACTGCTGCGGGGGGGGGGGGAGGCACCGACCCCCCCCCGTCATTGTGAGGGGGGGCAGCCCCGTCTATGGGGAGGCGGGGGGGAGGGGGGAGCAAAGAATCCAACCCAGACCTGGCCGGGGGGGGGAGTGTTTGTCGGGGGCCCAAAGCAAGGGGGGGCTTCTTGCTTGCTCTGAAGGGGGCCGCTGCCTGCAACCTCGGGGGGGGGGGCTTCAGAGCGACCCCGAACTGGAATCCCCCCCCCCGCTTCCCTTCCTCTGCTGCTGCCCTTGCACGCCCCCCCCCCGCGAAATGCATTTGCAGCTCACCCCGTCTGCGGCCGGGGGGGGGGAGTGAGGCAGGAAGTGCCCTGCCCCGCAGCCTCCCCAGGAGCTCCGCCTTTAAGCCCCTGCAGGGGCCGGAAGGGGAGTGGGGGGGAGGGGGGAGGGGGGAGGGGGAGGGGCAGACGACGCACTTTCCTGTCCGGCCCCCCCTCCCCGCCCCGCCCCTTCTGCAGCTTTCCCCGCCGGCAGAGGCCGGACTGTGGGGGGCGAAGGTCCAGGAGGTACCGATGCACCGGGGGGGAGGGGGTCGTGGGGGGGGGTCTCGGAGGGTCGCCGTGCAATGGGGGCGGGGGGGGGGCGGGAACTCTCTCCTCCTCCAGGGCCCCCCAGGCCCCCGCGGGCTTCCTCCTCCTCCTGCTGCCGCTGCCGCGGCGTCTTCCTCGGGCCCCCTGCCCCCCAAGGGGATGCGCGGAGAGGGCGGGTGCCATGACCAGGGCGGGGGGGGGGGCGGGGGGGCTGCCTTCCTCGGCCTCCCCCCAAAGGCCAGCGGGCACCCTGTGGGGCTGGTGGGCAGAAGGTGCAGCGGGACTGCCTGGCACTTGGAGACGCCTCCTCCTCCTCCTCCTGCTTTTTCCCCGCAGCCCGGGGGACACGGTTGGTGTCACGGTCCGGATCGTGCCCTGCCCAGCGCCGAAGGGAGCCAGCCACCATGCCCTCCGCTCAGGTAAGGGGGAGATGCACCACTGGGGGGAATTTCTCTCCCCTCTTTGCTCCCAGCCCTGCCGGACAGCCAAGCTGACCCCCCCCCCATTGACCAGCCGGCGACTCCCCGGGGCCCCCCTGCGCTCTGGCGGAGATGCCCTGCAGCCCGGTCTCCCGGGAGGTCCCGAGGAGGAAGCCTGCCGTTTTAAGGTCCTGTTGGAGCAGGGCAGTGGCCCACCAAGTCCAGACAGGCTTTTCCTGCAGTGCCCGGCCAGCGGCCCCACAGCACCGACAAAGGCCACCCAGGGACCGAGGGCCCTTCCCCTGCTGCCCCCACCCAGCCCCGATGATCAGGGGTTTGCTGCCTCTTCACAGGGAGGCTCTCTTTAGTCATCACAGGTAGGAGGGGTTGATGGACGGTCCACCCTACCGCCCCTCTTAAAGCCGTCCGGAGGGCCTGCAAAGCAGCACCAGGCATAGGTCTGAGGCCAGAAGAAGCAGATAAACCACGTGAGCCTCTCCAGAATAAAATGTCACCCCTGAATTCTGAATACGGCATAACGGAGCATTCGGTCCATTCACGGTTCTGTCATTTTTATTGCATTTCAACATTTGCAGTTTCAACATGTTGTGAGCTGCCCCCGAGCCTGGCCCAAGAGAGGAGAAGTATATAAATCTAATAATAAATCCAATAAAAATGCACCACCACTTTTGCTGGCCGTGCTCTCCGCCGTTTGACCATCGTGTTGATTGATCATCGTGGCCGCCCCATGATCTCTGCCCGGGAAGAGCTTGTTCATTAACATCTGGGGCTTTCCCCACCCAATAGGTATCGTGTCGCCTATCCCCGCACTGAGCTCTGTTGGCCAGGTGGCGGCTGACCCACGCAGTTAAAGAGATCCTTCGGTGGGGCCACTCCTGTCTTCCTTTCCCTGCAGAACCCGGTGACTTTTGGGGACGTGGCCGTGTATTTCTCGGAGGCCGAGTGGGCGCTGCTGGATCCGGACCAAAGAGCCCTCTACAAGGAAGTCATGCTGGAGAATTATGGGATGGTGGCCTCCCTGGGTAAGGCAGCTGCAGTGTCCTCGGCTGGTCCTGCCTTTGGGACCCCCCTCCGGCCCCTGCTTCTGGCTCTTCAAGGGGGACGGGGCTGCAGATGCCTCTCGGTGGTGGGCGGGAGAGTTTGTGCCAGGAGGGAGGTCCTTGTTGGGAATTGGGGAGGGTGAAGAGGGATGGGAGATGCAGGGAGGAGGCATTGCTTTGGCCACTGGAGAGGACCCGGCTTCAACATTTCCCTGCCCATTGTGGGGGGTGTCAGCCGGCGGGCATCTGGCGGAAGCTGAGTCTGGGGCAAAGCCCGCCGTGCCATGCTGGGGAAAGAGCCTCGTTAATCTCCATCACCACCTCTCGCCCCCCCCCAACACACCCCTGGGCCTTGCCCCCACTGCTGACCCAAGTGTGGGTGCACAGGGAGCCCTCCCCGCCTCAAAAGTGCCCACCACAACCCCCCGCCTGGCTCCAGGGGCTGCTGCCCAGGTGGGCAGGGAGGGAGCCCTCCCCCCTGCCTGCAGGCCGGTTGGCACCCTTGGGAAGGCAGAGAGGCCGAGTCACTTGTTATCGTGCCCCCTTCCCCCTTGGACCCGAGGTGGGTCCCCTGAGTGCGTGTGAGGAGATCCGCGGTCTCACATGGGGGTTCCCAAAGGCCTCCCCGGGGTCTGCAGTCAGGAAGGAAGGAAGCAAAGGCTGCCCATGTCCTAATTTCACGTTTTGCTGCCTCAGTTTGGCACTTTTCAGTCTGTGCTTCCGGCCCTCTCTCTGCGTTTCTCTTTGCTGTCTAATCCTGTGGACATTTTTTAATGTTGATGTTTTTCTCCTGCTGACGAGTTTTAAGTTGATGTTTCTAGCGGGGTCATTAATCCTTTTAATGAAGGTTCACACTGTTGTATCTTGTAACCATCCCAGGCCAACAGGTTTGCAGGTACAATGTTAAAGATGTTCTCTGTGGGGAAAAAGGCTTCCCTCTGAAAGGGGTGTTGCAGAAATCTGTTTTCCCTCCCAAAGGAGGACGTGTGGTTGCCACCTCTGCCCCCCCACCCTGGCCCCGTGAAAGGGACGGTCCACTTCTTCTGGATGCTGAACCAGGAGCGAGAACTTCAGGTAACTGGCACAAGATCCTCGTTCTTGTCTGTTGGGCTGTGAGTCCTCTGAGTTGCCATAGGATTTCCATTTATAGGGACACCCTGATTATTATGGGCTGCACCTGGCCAGGAGGATCCCAGATGCAGGAGCTGTGCTGGGCCTGCAGAAGTGGCCGGCCTTGGCTCCAGAGAGTCCAGCAGAGGAGGCAGGAGCAGAAAAGGAAGGGCCAGCGGGGAAGAGACTAGGAAGGAAACAGGATGCAGGACAGGCTGAAAGGAGGAGAACGGCAGAACGGGAAGAGAAGCACAGAATCATAGAGCTGGAAGGATCCATCTAGTCCAACCCCAAGAAGAGAGGCAGAAAGGAAGAAAAATGAAGGGAGGGGAATAGACACCCCCTCCTCCAAGCAGAGAACTTCCAGAGTATTATCACTGAACAGTGAAGGCAGCCTCAGCTGACACCAGAGAAGATCCTTACTTCTGTAACAAACATCCCCCAGACCCTGAGGATCAAGCTTAAGCCGCTGCTTTCCACGGGGGGGGGGGGTCACCTCCGAGAAGCTGGGAGACTTGGAAGAGCTTCAGGGGACGGCACAAATCTCAGGACAGCCCAAACTGCTGCTGGGACTATCCGGCTGCATCCAGGCTGTGCAGGCCTCAAGAGCCCAGCAGGGCTCCTCAAAGCAAGGAAAACAAAAGAGGAGAGAGGAAAATAAAATACTTGCTTATGCTGGAAGTGCCAGAGAGGGAAACGAAGGGCTTCTGAGAAATGCTTTCCAAAGAGGGGAGTGGAGGACGGGCGTCGGCAGGAATCAAAGGGCAAACTGTGTGGGGACTCCTGCCCAGGCACTGAGACATTCGCACAGGGTGGTGCTCCTGAGAGGACTTACTGTTTTTTGTGAGGTGACTTGCGGCAATCAGTATTTGGGCTGCAGGAGCTTTTGGGGTGTTCAAGTCTTCGCTTTCACACATCAAATGGGGGCTTTTGTACCCCACCTGTTCCTACCCAAAGAAGTTTCAAAGCAGCTTCCAATCGCCTCCCTTCTTCTCCTTCTCAGCCCTGGCCCCTGCCTTGTGGAATGAGCTCCCAGAAGAACTGCAGGCCCTGCAGGGACTAATGCAGTTCTGCAGGGCCTGCAAGACACAGCTCTCCTGTTAGGCTTTCAGATGAGGCCAGGTGGGGAGGGGACATTGCTGCCCCCTCCTAAATTGTTCCCCAGATTCTCCCCTCCAGGTGGCATTTCTCTTCCATTGGGTGTTGGCAGCTGGGGGGGGGGGGCGATTTTTAATTGTCTTCATTATGTTTGTTTTAAATTCTGTATTTTGAAACCTGACGTTAACTGCTGCCGGGAGCTGGCTGGCCAGGAACAGCAGCCTACAAGTCCAAATAAATAAATAACTAAAAATCAATCATATTTGAAATCTGCAGCTTCATTTGTCCTTCATTACATTTTGTCACCAGGTGATGAGTGGGAGTGTGAGAAAGAACAACAGCACAGAAGGGAAACTGAAGTAACACTGGAGACACGGAAGAAATCGGTTTTGTCGGATGGAGCTGTTGACGGGGACATTCCAGTCCAACAAGAAGGTTGTGAGGAAAAGTGGACGTTCCCTCTGGGCACAGAAGTATTGACTGCTCAGCTCAGCCTGAGCCCACATCAAACAACACAACCAGTAGAGAAATGCTTAGAGAGCAGAAAGACCTACAGTTCACGCCATACTAGCCAGGAAAGAATTTGTGCGGAGAAGAAACCATATCAATGTTCACAATGTGGAAAGAGATTTACTTATAGAACAAACCTTGTTTCCCATCATAGAATTCACACAGGGGAGAAACCATATAAATGCCTAGAATGTGGAATGCGTTTCAGTCAGGGCTCAGTCCTGGTTTCCCATGAAAGAATTCACACAGGGGAGAAACCCTATAAATGCTCAGAATGCGGAAAGTCCTTCAATAAGAAAGGGAGCCTTACTTCCCATCAAAGAATTCACACAGGGGAAAAACCATATGAATGCTTGGAATGTGGAATGAGCTTCAGTCAGGGCTCAAGCCTTGCTTCTCACCAAAGAACACATACAGGAGAGAAACCCTATAAATGCTCACATTGTGGAAAGAGCTTCAGTAAGAGCTCAAACCTTGTTTCCCATCAAATTGTCCACACAGGAGAAAAACCTTATAAATGCTCAGAATGTGGGAAGTGCTTTACTAAGAATGGAAGCCTTACTTCTCATCTAAGAATTCACACAGGGGAAAAACCGTACCGATGCTCAGACTGTGGAGCGTGCTTCAGTCAGGCCTCAAGTCTTGCTTTCCATCATAGAATCCACACAGGGGAGAAGCCATATAAATGCTCAGAATGTGGAAAGGGTTTCAGTAAGAGTGGAAGTCTTACTTCCCATCAAAGAATCCACACAGGGGAGAAACCATACAAGTGCTTGGACTGTGGAAAGAGCTTCAGCGATAGCCCAGGCCTTACTTCCCATCAGAGAATCCACACAGGGGAGAAACCATATAAATGCTTGGAGTGCGGGAAGAGTTTCAGTCAAAGTTCAAACCTTGCTTCCCACCAAAGAACCCACACGGGGGAGAAACCTTATAAATGCTCAGAATGTGGAATAGGCTTCAGTCAGGGCTCAGGGCTTGCTTTCCATTTTAGAACCCACACAGGGGAGAAGCCATATAAATGCTCTGAGTGTGGGAAGAGCTTCAGTAAGAGTGGAAGTCTTACCTCCCATCAAAGAATCCATTCAGGGGAGAAACCATACATGTGCTTGGAATGTGGAAAGAGCTTCAGTCATAGCACAAATTTTATTTCCCACCAAAGAATCCACACAGGGGAGAAACCATATAAGTGCACTGAGTGTGGAAAGAGCTTCAGTAGGGGTAGCAGTCTGATTTCCCACCAAAGAATCCATACAGGGGAAAAACCATATAACTGCTTGGAATGTGGGAAAGACTTCAGTGATAGATCTGGTCTGACATCCCATCAGAGAACCCATACAGGGGAAAAACCATATAAATGCGCTGAGTGTGGGAAGAGCTTCAGCCAGAGCTCAAACCTTGCTTCACATCGAAGAATCCACATGGGAGGAGCCATATAAATGCTCAAAATATGGAATGTACTGAAGCCTTGATTTCATCCTAGAATCCATACAGGAGAAAAAACAGTATAAATACTCCAATTGCAGAAAGGACTTGAGTGGGAAAGAATTAACACTGGGGAGAAATTAGCCAAAATGTGGCTTTCCAGATGTCCATGGACTACAATTACCATGAGCCCCTGCCAGCACTGGCCACCCAGGTGCAAATGCTCAGAATGTGGCAAGGGCTTTTGGAAGAACCTAAGCCTCAGTATCAAAAAATACACATAGGAAAAACCATAGAAATGCTCTGAAGGGTGAGCTGTAACTTTGCTTCCTACTAAGAGGAACAACCGAATTATAGTCCAGTGGCACCTTTAAGACCATCAGATATTTATTCAAGGCGTGAGCTTTTGTGTGCACGCACACTTCCGCAGTGGGAAATTAAACAAGGGAAGAGAAAATTGCTGCACTGAAGGTATGTCTACTCACAATAACAGTTGGGGTCTGCCTCCCCCAGCACCAGAGGCAGGCAGCCTCATCAGGTGTGGGGACCGTGGGCAGGAGGATGCTGTGGCCGTCATTCCAGTTGTTGGCTTCGTAGAGGCAGCTGGCTGACCACCGCATGGACAGATTGCTGGAGCTTGATGAGTCATTGGTCTGACCTAGCATGGCTTTTCTGGTGTTCCTGGGAACTCTTGTGAAGTTTCAGCTGATTGCCTTCAATTTTAAAAACTCCATTTGCAGGAAAAATCGATTGATGCCAGCTGCCTGGAAGCTTTGCTAAGACTAAGCCTCTGCTGTCCATTGCTCTGCCGCCTTAATCTCCCACGTCCCCCCTGCCCGTCCATTTGGGCATGAAGATCCCGGGATTCCATCATTGAGTTAAGACATAACCACCCTTCAAGGCCACAGGAGAGAGAGTGGAAACAGGACAGGAATTTCCCCACTCGCCAATTATCTCCATACTGCTATAATTTGCACTTAAGGTATCTAAGGGGAATCAGTTATATGCTGTGTTCTCTGTCATAGAATCATGATTCTATGACAGAACAGAGCAAATCAAGAAAAGGACAACTGAAAAAAATCAGACGTGGAGTTAAAGAGAACTCTTTACGGAGTTTGGGCCAACATCCAGAATTTGGTGGAAGAAAGAAAAATGATGTAAGTTGCTTTGAGCACCATTAGGGAGAAAAGTGTGATATAAATAAAGGATCGTGTCCCCATGAAAATGGTGACAAATGGGAGGCTGTTTGCCTCCTGCTTGCAGTTCACATAACTGAGCAAGTAATTTCCCTGACATAAAGGCCTCTGCTGAAGATCCAGCCCAGTGGATATCTGGATGCTGCCAGAAGGGGCACGTCGGGGCCCTGAAATGCTTCCCAGAAGGCAGCCCCACAGCAGCCTGAGGGATAGAGAAGTAGGGCTTGTGGGGAGTTTCCATACCTGTTTTGAGTGGCCAGATGTGCAGAAGATGCACAGCTGGAATCTGGTGCACTACAATGTGGGTTCTCTGCAAAAAACTTAATCGGAAAGTATTGATGAAAGTTTTCTAAAAACTTTCTAATTTGAATGTAGCTAAACAATTTAACTATTTAAATAGTCTTGCCACATTTTCAGTAAAGTGAGAAAAGGAAGCCGTTTCCCCCTTAAAAAGGTACAAGAATCGGATTTTGTTTTTTAAATTTTCTATTTTTAATGTCAAGTTATTTTTATGTCAAAGATCTTGATGAGATGAAACGGTTGGTTTTGAAAGTTTCGAAATTGTCCAAAAAATAGCAGAGATCTTGCGATGCAACAGTGGAGCATTACGCTCGTTGGCTGCAGCTGCACCGTGCAGAGTAAGGCTCCCCCGTGAAGTGTCCGCCTCGTGCCGGGCCTCCTGGACGTTTACAGCTTGTGACTCCATGTCCTTGAAATCTTGCCGCTTGACGATTACTTCCGTAACGGATTTCTATTTCATTTTCCTCTGCATATTTATTTATTTTATTTATATAGTGCCCTCCTCGAAGGCTCAAGACGCTTTACGTGAAACGGAACAATACAATTAGCTCAGTTTATACTAATGTGGCGACAACAGTAACAGTAACAACAAGATAATGGTAGTAATAAACATTGTAGAACAGTAGAATAATAGCAATATTGATTAACTTGTACTGAGGCCCAGTGGTTGGGCAGGCCTGTAATGACTGGTGGAGGGGCCCCTGGGGGCCGTGGAAGTTGTTTTCCCCCCCCCCACAAACCTGGACTCTGTACAAGCCCTGAGACTGACCCCTTCTTCATGGCCCATGTTCAGATTTCCTAACAGGACTGATTTGAAGCACAGCTTCAATCAGACAATATTTACGTATGTGAGGCAGAACTTTTCCATAGAAAAATGCAGCCCTGGGAAATTTGGGGGCCAGATTGCAAGAAACTGAATCCCACACATCTGAGGAAGCCTTTGGATTGACAGCCATTGTAACATGTGGGTCCCTTATGTGGGTCCAGATTCTTGGCCAGCCCAGAATTCATTGGCGACGGAGGCAAAAAGCCAGATGAGGTGGAGAGGTGAGCTGACAACAACTCCAGAAAACCATTGGAGTCCCCCAGTGTGGCCTCACTAGCCCCAAGGAACGGAGCTGACCAGGAAGGAGCATATAAAGAATATAAAGAAACACTCAGGATGTGCTTTGAATATTCCTGAATTCTGCACACTTTGCTATTGTTCTAGGCAACTCTGGTCAGCCCTGGTTTAGCTAATGGTGTGCAACAGCTAGTTAGCTAGCTAGTTAGTTTTCCTCCATTAGATCAGTTAACTCCTGGCTAGAGGAACACCTCAATAACCTTTCAGGCTCCTGAAGGGTTTAGGACACAAGTAAGCAAGTGACTTTGTGTTTTTTAGGGCATCTGTCCTGAGACTTAACATTGACTAAATCGATAGAACGTTAGGACATCCATTCTTGTTACATAAATACTTAAAAGAGAGCAATTATCTGTCCATAAAAGCTTCTTACCCCAAAATAAGTCTGTCACAGGATAGGATAAAGGCAACTTCCTCTATTTATAGTATTTTAACATCTTCTCTGAACAATAGCTAACCGTCCCATTTATAACTTAAAACAACACGAAGCTTAGCCATGCTTGAAATGTCTTCTTATTATACACACACACACACAGACACACACACACACCAGGTAGTTCGCCTTCAGTGGGTTGAAGTTATCCCAGCTGGTCAGGCCACGCCTCCTCGTTGCATATTCATGCCTGCCTGTTAAGCTCTGCCTTCTCATCTGGAGCTCTACAGTTCTGCAGCTATTCAGGAGCAAATGTTCAGGCCGCCTTTAACCCAGACAGCCTTTAGCAGAGCGGATGACCCAGCAGGTTTATCCCTCTCTCAAGGGCCAACAATGGCCAACTTCAGCCTTGTAACTTAATGAGACACATCTTGGCACACCTGTTGCTCATCCTTGTGCTTCCTTAGATAACACTCACCTGTTCCGGTTAGAGAGGCTGGTTCCTTCCGGTCACCAGACCTATAGAATTGTCATGGAACGGGCCCATCAGGTTTTCTGCTTGTGGCTTCCGGTCGGAGAAGGTTTTAGGGGAGCTCTATCTCTCTCTCTGTCTCTCTCTGTCTGTCTGTCTGTCTGTCTGTCTGTCTCTGTGTGAACAGAGCTTCAAAATGTTTCACAGCATGCTGCCAGCCCATTCAAAACCTGATTTGCCTTAACTGCATGTATTTAGCCACGTTTGAGAAATGTTAGATCTGATTTTTATTGCATGCTTTTTCCCCCTCCAGTGAGAATAGAATTAATTTGTACCTGTACATATGTATCCAGTTCTTGCCTAATAAAAAAGTTATGCCTTATTATAAATAAAATTATTAACTCATTCTGTTTATTTTGCTGGCAAAAGACCTCTAAATTCATTGTGCTATAAGCAATGAAATCTCTTTCAAAGATTTTATCTTGCAAAGATCCAGTAGGGATTTCTATGCCCCATGTATTTTACTATCCAAGGGAGTCTGAAAGCATCTTTCAGTTGCTTTCCCTTTCTCTCCCTGCGAGGTGGGTAGAGCTGAGAGGACTTTTCTGCGAGAACAGCTCTCAGACTGGCCAAGGTCACCCAGCTGGCTGCATGAGGAGGAGGAGGGGGAGTGAGGAAGCCAACCTGGGTCTCCAGATTAGAGGCTGCTGCTCTCTTAACCATCATACCAGGCTGCCTCTGAAGCCCTGCTGGGTCAGGCCAGGGGCCCCTCCAGTCCTACTTCCTGTGTCACACAGTGGTGGCCAAGGCCCAGGGGCCACCAGGAGGCCCACCAGCAGGGCCAGAACCCCAGAAGCCCTCCCAGGGGGGGTCCCCCTCCCAAGCACCACGAAGACAGAGCACCCCTCCCCCAGGTGCAGCACTCCCTCCAGGCCTTGGGGCTCAAGGGGTGTGTGTGTGTGTTGCGGTGCAGAGATCCCACTTGCCTAGGGCTCAGAAAAGGAAATGGAAGAGGATTGTTCTGAGATTCCTTCGGGAACAGAAAAGTGGCATATAAGAACCAACTCTTCTTCTTCAATAATCTCAGGGCTCTCTCAGCCTCCCCTCCCTCACAGGGTGTCTGTTGTGGGGAGAGGAAAGGGAAGGCGACTGGAAGCCGCTTTGAGCCTCCTCCGGGGAGAGAAAAGCAGCATCTAAGAACCAACTCCTCCTCCTCCTCCTCTTCTTCAGCTGCAGCTCCCTGCTTTGTCAGCCCACCTGGCTCACCTGAGCCAATTAAGCAATGCCAGCTATGAGCTAGAAGAGAGCTCCACTCTAACAGGCACCTCACCATGTTAGTAAGGCAGCTGCTGCCTGCAAGAGCCTGGGAGTAATCCCAGAGTAAGCCCTGAGAGGCTCCTGACAGCCTATATTAACTTGAGGCGGGGAGGCCTGGGTGGTGGGCACAGCCTGCGACCGGCTCCTTCTGCTGATGTCCTTGGACTGCCGGAAGGAACCTTTGACTCCCCGGACTGAGGTAAGACATTCTTTGCACTATGCCTGTCCCTGGGCATCCTGCTTTTGAAATACTGACTCTCTCTGGCTTCCTGCGTCCGCTCAGCTGTGCTTCTCTCCAACAGGGAGCTGAAAGCTGAGACCAACACAGGAGGCAAAGGAAGCAGCTGGCTTCCCCCCCCCCTTGCCTGGGGGAGATGGAGGGTGGGAAGAGGCTGAGAATGGAGCAACTTACCAGCAGCAGGACTTTCAAAGAAGCCAGCACCTCTCCCACCCAGCAAGCAGCAGGAAGGGGAAGGAGGACAGATAAGCCCTATGACTGGTCCTCATTGGCAGACCATTCTCTTCTTATTGGCTGCATGCTTAGGGAGGGCCAATCAGGTAGGGATTGAGTTGTCTGCATGCAATTTGAACTGATTGGCCCTCATTGGCAGAGTGCAATTTGAACTGATTGGCCCTTACTGGTAGAGTGGCCCCTCCCTATTAGCAGCAACCTCCAGGACCAATCAGGTAGGGAGTGAGTTGGCTGCACACAACTTCAGCTTTATACTGTTTAGTGAATAATTAAAGGACACATAGACAATTTGTTATGCTAAGCAGTGAAAGATAAGAACTGTGTAAAATATCTCCTGCTGACACAATATGCCCCCTGAAGGCAAAGTTCTGAGGCAGTTTCAAGAGTCTCTGCCGTCTCTGAGTTTCTGACCCACAAGATCTACCACGGATCCAGCCCCTGGGATTCCAGCTGACCCCCAGACTGTGGAGATCCGTCACTCCAGAGAACATGGCAGCTTCAGAGGGAGGTTCTGGCAGAAATCCCTTCTCAAAATCCTCTCCATAATCCCCACCCCCAATCTCCAGGGATGGTGACAAGTGGGGGGGGGCCCTTTTGGGACTTCTCCTGCCACTTTATTTATTTATTTGATTGTTTTGATTTTTATCCCACCACTCCCCGAAGGCTCGTGGTGGGTTACAGAAAAAATACATAAAATCCCCAATAAAACTACCCCTAAAAAAAGTTACATCACGTAGATTAAACCCCAAGATGGTTGCGATGAAACAAATTAAAAGAGCGCCCCCCCCCTACCTCCGGGGTAGATATGAGGCTTGAGTAGGGGAGGAGGCCGGAGAAAGCAGTCTGAGGAGAAGCGATACAAGGAGGGTGCGGATGGATGGACAGCCCCCCTCCCACCTTCTTGACTCGGAGGTGGAACTTTCCCTCCCAAATGAAATTACAAACATATAATAATAATAATTATTATTAATTTTATATCCTGCCCTTCCTTTGTCAGCTCAGGGGGGAAACATCAGGGTTTAAAAACATTCAGTTGCAAATACATTACCGTATTATAATCAAATATAGTCAAATATAAAGACAAAGTTCCACACCTTTTTTCTAGTTGACAGTTAATCCCTCAGAAAAAGCCGCTAGTTTCACTTGTATATTAGTGTTTAAAATGTTCTGGATTAATGAATGAATCTGTATCCAATTTTTTTCTTTTTTTTTTGGCTTTCTTGCACATCCACCATAAAAGTTCACATTTCTAACATACATTCAAAGCATTTTCAAACATTTTAAAACTAATTTATCTGGTGACATATACCAATGATATATTATTTTATGAAAAATCTTTTCAAGACTGGAGCTTAATGTATATTTTAACCCTTTCAGTTACATATTTTCCCATTGTTCCAGTTGTATATTATATCTATATGTATATTTGTCCATGTTATCAGATGTTTTCACTTGTTCAACCTCTGTCTCAAATTTCAACAAAAGTTTATACATCTTAGCAATAAAATGTCCATCATTTGTACAAAATTCTGTTTCCAATTCAGTTGTAGATTGTTCAGAAGCCTGTTATCGGCTTTAAACCTCACTAATAATTGTGCATAAAAGAACCACCAGCAGGACTGTCCTTCTGCCATCAACGCTTCTCTTGATTTCATTTTACATGCTACTTGGGAGAAGGCTACGATGTTAACCACTTATATTTAGTTATCATTTCTCATCTTAAAAAATGCATCTTATATTGGGAGCCTCAAAGGGGCTTCCAGACACAGTTAGGTTTGAACTTATTCCATATTCTCAAAATGGCATGGCTAATATACTGACTTTTAAAACCCACATTCACTGTAACTCTATCATACCACAAACTGGCACGACATCCAAATCTCTTGTTCTTTCCTACTGCTGGGGTGGTGGTATCTCTGATTCGGGTGGCAGCACTGCCCTTCACAAGCCACCTAACCACATCCCCAGAAGGGTTGAGGGTTAAAGGGCAGCGAAGGGCAAACTGGGAGCTGCCTCTTTCACCGTCCCTTCCCTTCCCAGCTGCAGTTATCTCCAAAACACCCAGCCAGGAGAGAGAGAGAGAGAGAGAGAGAGAGAGAGAGAGAGCGTGGCACCCTCTCGTCCCTTTGATCGAGAACCTCAGAGGAAAGCAAAACAAGCTTCACAAGGGCAGTTATCTCCCTAGCTCAGCAGTTCCCCTTATTCAGCTACGTCCCCAGACCCCTTGGCTAGACATCTTGCCCCCTTGCCCACTTGACACATTCTTCTATAAACAGGACAGGAACATTTTACCGAATTGTGAAAGCAACTAAAGTTGAAATTGGCTTATGAACTCAAGCTACTGACACTTAAGATGGTGTTTGCCTTGTTAATTTTGATGGCTTGCCTATCATGGCTTCTTTGGTGGCAAAAAAGACCTGAACTGCGACTGAAATCCTCTCCGCATTGTACGCATTTATATGGTTTCTCTCCTGTGTGGATCCTTCGGTGGGAAGTGAGGTGCGTCCTCTGACTAAAGCTCTTTCCACACTCAGAACACTGATGTGGTTTCTCTCCTGTGTGGACTTTTTGATGGGAAAAAAGACCCGAACTGTGACGAAAGCTCTTTCCACATTCAGAGCAATGATATGGTTTATCTTCCGAGTGGGTTCTTTGATGGGAAAACAGAGCTGAACTCTGACGGAAGCTCTTTCCACACTCAGAGCATCTATATGGTTTCTCCCCTGTGTGGATCCTTCGGTGGTACGTAAGGCTCAAGCGCCGACTAAAACTTTTCCCACAGTCAGAGCATTGATATGGTTTCTCCCCCGTGTGGTTTCTTTGATGGTAAGAAAGACCTGAAGTAGAACTGAAGCTTTTCCCACATTGTACACATTTATATGGCTTCTCTCCTGTGTGGATTTTTTTATGGGAAGAGAGACTCGAACATTGACGGAAGCTCTTTCCGCACTCATAGCACTGATATGGTTTCTCTTCTGAGTGGGTTCTTTGATGAGAAAAAAGACCTGAACTGTAGCAAAAGCTCTTTCCACATTCAGAGCATTTATAGGGTTTCTCACCTGTGTGGATCCTTTCATGGTAAGTAAGGCTCAGGCTCCGAGTAAAACTCTTTCCACACTCAGAGCATTGAAATGGTTTCTCCCCTGTGTGGATTCTTTGATGACAAGCAAGATCTCTGCTGTGAATGAAGCTCTTCCCACACTGGGGACATTTATATGGTTTCTCCATGGTGTGGATTTTTTGATGAGAGGCGAGATTTCCACTCTGAGAAAAGCTCCTTCCACAATCTGAGCATGTGTATGGTTTCTCTCCTGTGTGAATTCTTTGATGACAAGCAAGTTTTCTACTGTCCCTGAACATCTTACCACATTCCAAGCATGTATAAGGTTTCTCCCCTGTGTGGATTCTGTGGTGATAAGTAAGGCTCATGCTCCGAGTAAAACTTTTTCCACATTCAGAGCATTTATATGGTTTCTCTCCTGTGTGGATCAGCTGATGACGAACAAGTATTCCATTCTCCCTAAAGTTCTTTCCACATTCTGAGCATTTATATGGTTTCTCTCCTGTGTGGGTTCTCTGATGACAAGAAAGACCCGAACTGTCACGGAAGCTCTTTCCACATTCGGAGCATTGATACGGTTTCTCATCTGTGTGGATCTTTTCATGGTAAGTCAAGCTTGTGCTCCGACTAAAACTCTTTCCACACTCAGAGCAGCAATATGGTTTCTCTCCTGTGTGGATTCTTTGATGGGAAGTAAGTTTTCCACTGTCCCTGAAATTCTTTCCACACTCAGAGCATTTATATGGTTTCTCCCCTGTGTGGATTCTTTGATGGTAAGAAAGTCCTGAACTGTAACTGAAGCTCTTCCCACACTGGGGACATTGATATGGTTTCTCCATAGTGTGAATTTTTTTATGAGAGGCAAGATTTCCACTATGAGAGAATCTCTTTCCACAGTCTGAGCATTGATATGGTTTTTCTCCTGTGTGGATTCTTTGATGGGAAGAAAGAGCCCAATGTTGATGGAAGCTCTTTCCGCACTCTGAGCATTTGTGTGGCTTCTCTGCATGCCATCGTTTATGTAAATTAGGTAAGTTTTTGCTCTGACTGACACTCTTTGTATTCTCCAATGGTTGTGACAATTCCTCCCCATCTGGCATTCTCCGTTGCGTGCTAAGAGTTGAGCCAGCTAAGATGCCTGCATGCAAAGCAGATGACATCCCTTCCTTTCCTTTGTGACTTGCTTCTTGCTCTGTGATTTCATGGCACTCGGCACCTTCAGGACTAGGAGGTTCCTCCCTCCACCTCTGTTTGACTTCATTTTCCCTTCTTGGCCGTTCTTCGTGGCTCTTGTTCTCCTTCCCTGTAGAAATAAAGGGAGAAACCAACTGAATGGGAAATAAGACAAACCTGATGAACATATTCTGTATAACTGAAAATCTATGTAGAGAGACACCAATTCTTTCCATGGGTAATTCTGTGACACAGCTATTGTGTTGCTGGCATGAAGTCACAGTCCTCGAGGTCTCCCGTTCAAGGAAAACAGCTGGGCCGCAAGAGACCCTTTTCTGGATGAGTAACCTTTCCAACCAGAAACATAAGCGTAGTTCCGAAAGGGGGGCTCATCTTAAGAACAGGAGAGAAGCCATGTTGGATCAGGCCAGTTGCCTATCAGATCCAACACTCTGTGTCCCACAGTGGTCAAACCCCAGGGGCCAACAGGTGACCCACCAGCAGGGCCAGAACTCCAGAAGCCCTCCCACTCTTGCCCCCCCCCAGGAGATTCAGAACCCCATCTAGGGAGTGCCCCATCTAGGCCTTGTGGCTAAGAGTCACTCATGGGCCTCTGCTCTATCAGCCTGGCTAGCATGTTTTGGGACCACCCTGCCAAAAGGTCATTGCAGACCAAAAGCTAGCAGAACAGCTCTGGGCCCCAGGACAGGGAAGGGAAGCCCTGAATGGGAGAGTAGCTCTCTCGAGCGGCCCAACTTCCTCCAAAGGCAGATTAGGAACCAGCCTCTGACAGCTGAGTCTGGAAACTCCAAATGCAGCTTCTGTCCCTGTCTCTGTGAAGAGACCCAACCACCCTGTTTTCCGGGAAAAGGAGGATGTAGCGTTTTACGGCACAGGGATGGCTGGGAAGGGCTAACAGTGGTGCGTATCTAACCCTTGGAGGTCTTCACAGAGCAGGACTTTTCCCTTCCCCCTTCGTAGGGCACATCACCGGGGTCAGGAATCTTGTTCTTGGTTTTCAAGAAGGGCGCAGAGGCCAGAACTTGGGCGTGAAGGACAAGGGAGCAGGTAGAAACCACCATACCGTTGAGGCAATTCCTACGGTTAGTATCAGCTGCCGGCAGAGGGATGAGTCTTACCGAGAGAGGCCAGGTTTCCATAATTCTCCTCCATGACTTCCCTGTACAGGGCCCTTTGGCCTGGGTCCAGCAGAGCCCACTCCTCTTCTGAGAAATCCACAGACACGTCTTCAAAGGTCACCCAGCCCTGAAAGAAGGAGGAAACATAATCCCTTAATCAATCCGGCCAGAGTCCACGAGGACCATGAGCCAGGACTTCTCCTGCAGGAATCAGATAAAGCTTTTCCCCCTGTGTTGCTCAGGGCCATTCTTGTGGGCAGTTCAGAAAGAAGCCAATGGGTAGAGATCCTTTCAGCCACACAGGCAGATATGAAGGGGGCAGAGCTACGTGGTGCTACACAAAGAGGCAGCTTCCTTATTAGCTGGGGGAACTGGCAGAGGAGACAAAGCGAGAGGTGGTAACCGGGAGTCTTCAGGGATTGTTTCCTCAAGAGAGCCCTCAAAAGAAACCAGCTTTGGTTCATCAAAAAACCTAATCAGTTTATTATGGTTATTGACCACTAACAGTACAGATATAAGGAGAGAGTAAATTAGTAGTAAATCAGCAAGCAGTAACAAGTATGCAGCATGATGATGAAGACTGGATGGTTCTTTCCTAGAAAAACAAAATCAGTCCTTTGGGTTCAATTGTTGTTCACAAAAACATGGGGGGGAATAAAAATGTTAAGGGTAGTGATTAATGGCAGATGCTTTCCCATTGTTGCTAGTCCCATCTGTTTCCACTGTCTCTTGGGACTAGCAACAAGTCTCTTTTAATTACTTCTTTCCATAACTGGTACTATAGATGTACATGACCTTGTGAGTACCATACGGGAAAAGCTGTCAGGTTTGGTAAATACTTAATTAGGGTAAATTGGTGAGGAGAAGTGAGAGTGATTGTTGGACATTAAACAATAGGTTCCCGGTAGACTTATTGTCCTAAATTATGCATTTCCCTGGAGTGGGTAGAAGCTTGTTAGTGGATTAGCCGTGCTTTCCCACCCTACTAGACTATAGGTCCAGACCTGTCTCCGGTTGGCATCCATTTTAGTGTCATTTTGGGCCAGGCAGTGAGTTGCTTGTGAAATCTGAAATGATCTCAGAGGAAGGGTGTTTATGGTTTTCCATCTAGACACTACCCCTCCATGAGAGGAGGGGTCTGACTGCTAACAGTGGGGTCTCCCACCCATCCCCCGCCTCCTTACAGGCTCCTCCCCTACCTGATCCATCTGCACAGAAGGTGTCTCTGCTCCATCACAATGAAGGAAAGCCCCAGAATTCGCATCCAACACCCTTCCAGCGCCTGTGGGGGAGACAAGGGGGGGCGGGAAGATGTTTGGTCTGCTCATCCCCTGGCCCAACCCCAGACACTGGTCTTCACCTTGGAAGCCCCCAACAACTACAGAGCTTATATTCTCCCCCAAGGGTATCCTTGCCCAAGAAAGACACAGAGAGACTAGCCCTCATTGAGTTTAGAGAGAACAAGCTTTCTTTTGCTGCAGCTCCTCCCCCCTTTGGCCCTCGTCCCCCCCCAGAAGTTAAATTGGCTCCCCCCCCCATAGACAGAACAGAGGACGCTAAATTGACAGCAGTTAACAAAGAGCAAGGATTGAGACTCACAAAACAGAGGGCTGTCAGACGTACAGGAAACTCACAACAAAACTTATCCAAAAGAAAAGAGTTTTATTGATTAGCACTATACGCATTGGACTGAAAGTCAAATCTGACCAGAGGCCAGATTTGCCCCAGCTTATCAATACATTTCTCCCGCCCAAAACTTGACAGTTCCCAAGAGGGGGGGGTAGGAGAGAAAAGACATGTGTGTTAAAACAACAGGATTCCATCTCTCAGCCTTGAGAGAGGTGACAACAACCCTGGGAGCCCACAACATGATAAGGTTAACATAACATCGCTATTCTACTTTATAGCTTACAAAACTACAAGGCCAAGACAAGCAGGCGCCAGGGCCCATCAAGCAATATAACTGACATGGAGGAACTCAGGCTAATTTATGACAGAGATTCTACAATCCTGACATTCCTCCGCACTAAAACTAACTCACTCCCCCAATCAGCCGGCATCTACCGGACGAGGACAATCAGGGAATGCTCGATGGAAAGCTCGGAGGAGGCGGGGCGCCTTCACATTCCCGGCCTCAACCCACTCTTTGTCTCCAGAGGGAAAATCTTTCCAATCAACCAAGTACTGGAGGCGACCCTTATGCAGACGAGAGTCCAATATCTGGTTCACTTCATAGTGGGTGTCTTTGTCGATGTAAATCGGTACCGGTGTAGCTGGGGGAGGGTGCCATTCGTCCGGGACAGGAGCTCTCCGCAGCAGGCTGGAATGAAAAACCGGATGCACATTCCTATAAGTCTTGGGCAAAGCAAGTTCCACTGTTACAGCATTGATTAATTTAATCACTTTAAATGGGCCCACATATTTTGGGCCCAGCTTCTTAGATTTCTGTTGACAACGCAAATTCTTAGTGGACAAATAGGCCAAGTCTCCCACTTTCCAGTCTGGTGCAGGCACCCGTTTTTTATCTGCCTGGGTTTTATAGGCATGCTTCGCCCCTTTGAGGCTGGCAACTATTTCTGGCCACCCAGCACTGATGGAGGCAGCCCACTTAGTAATGTCAGGAACTTCGGTGGAGCAAAGGTCCCAGGTGGGTGCTGCCACCAGATCGGTCCCATACACCACCTTGAAGGGGGATACACCCGTCGAGGCGTGGGCCCCATTGTTGTAGGCAAACTCAGCGAGTGGCAATAAAGACACCCAGTCATCTTGCTGATGATTGATGAAGCAACGCAAGTACTGTTCCAAAATCTGGTTGACCCTCTCGGTCTGGCCATTCGACTCGGGGTGATAGCCTGAGGTGAGGGCTTGCTCTATGCCTAACAGCCTCAGGAGCTCCCGCCAGAACTTGGCAACGAACTGGGGGCCCCGATCCGTCAGGACACGTGTCGGGATCCCGTGCAGACGTACCACGTGGTTAATAAACATCGAGGCCAATTTCGCTGCAGTAGGCAAAGCTGAGCATGGGATAAAATGAGCCTGTTTCGAAAAGGCATCTACTACCACCCAAATGACAGTCTTTCCATGGCTGGGGGGTAAGTCCGTAATAAAATCCATAGTGACATCGGACCAGGGCCGAGAGGGAGTGGGCTGGGGTTGCAATAGTCCCTTCTTTTTACCCCCAGCAGGTTTCGAGGTGATACAAGTGGGGCACCCTTGCACATACTTCTCCACATCTCTGCGCAAAGTAGGCCACCAATATTGTCTCCTGACCAGATGTAGGGTTTTCACAAACCCAAAATGTCCAGCTGTTTTTGCATCGTGGCAAAGTTTCAAAACCTCACTCCTGGCCGCAGCTGGGACGAAAAGCCGCTCGCCTTTGAAAAAGAGCCCCCCTTTCTCAATCAGATCGGGGCGGAGGGAGCAAAATTCCAAGTCCTGTGATAACTCCTTCTGGACCCAACCCCCTGGGATGGGTGTTACCGGTTTCGTGTGACTACGCGTCACCGCGGCCATCCCCAGTTGGGCGGGGGTGAATACCGTGTCCACCAATGGGTCTCGTTTGCTGTTGTACTGGGGCAGGCGCGACAGGGCGTCTGCTAGAAAGTTCATTTTGCCAGGCAGATGTTTAAGGGAGAAGTTGAAGCGAGCAAAAAACTCCGCCCACCTCATCTGTTTTGCTGAAAGCGAGCGGGGCTGCTTGAGCGCCTGGAGGTTTTTATGATCTGTCCAGACCACAAATGGCACTGCGGATCCCTCTAACCAATGCCGCCAAGTGGAAAGAGCCAATTTGACAGCCGCCGCTTCCTTTTCCCAAATGGCCCAGTTTCGTTCTGCCCCAGAGAATTTCTTAGAAAGATAGGCCAGCGGGTGCAATTTCCCATCCTCCCCCTCTTGGAGGATCACGGCCCCCATTGCCACGTCCGAGGAATCTACTTGCACCGTGAATTGCTTGGATGGGTCAGCATGGGCCAGCACCGGTTCGGACGTGAACAACAATTTTAGTCTGTCAAACGCGTCTTGGCATGGGGGTGTCCACTGGAGAGGTGCCCCTGGACGGGTAGCTGTCTTCCCCCCTTGTTTGGTCTTTAACAAATCAGTGAGAGGCAATGCTACTTTGGCAAAATTGGGGATAAAGGTTCTGTAGAAATTAGCGAACCCTAAGAAACTTTGCAATTGCCTCCTAGTACGGGGAGGTTCCCACGCTAGTAGGTCCCGTACCTTGCCCGGGTCCATTTCAATCCCAGCTTGGGAGACGCGGAAACCCAGAAACTCTACCGCCTTTTGGTGGAACTCGCATTTTGACAGCTTAGCAAACAACTGGTGCTCCCTCAAGCGGCGGAGCACTTCACGGACCAGGTTAACATGACTCTCAACATTTTCTGAATACACAAGAATATCATCAATATACACCAACACCCCTTGGTACAATAAATCATGCATAATTTCATTAATCATATTCATGAACACGCCCGGAGCGCCGGCGAGGCCGAACGGCATTACGGTGTACTCGAACTGCCCCAGGGGCGTGTTAAATGCCGTTAAATATTCGTGTCCCTTCTTTATTCGAACCCGGTAATAGGCTTCTCTTAAATCCAGTTTCGTGAAAATTCGCGCCTTCCCCAAGTGGCCTAATAAGTCTTTTATCAGGGGAAGTGGGTAGGCGTTGCAAGTGGAGACTGCGTTCAACCCCCGGTAGTCGGTGCACAAACGCAGAGAACCGTCTTTTTTCTTTACAAAGAGAACCGGGGCCGCCAAGGACGAGGTGGCCGGCTTAATGAAGCCCCTCGCCAAGTTTTTGTCCAAAAATTCCCTAAGCTCCGCCATTTCCCGCGGGCTCATTGAATAAAGCTTGGCTTTCGGGAGGGGCTCCCCTTTTTTCAATTCAATCGCACAGTCAGTCTTACGGTGGGGGGGAAGTTGGTTGCACTCCACCTCCGCGAACACATCAGCAAAGTCCCGGTACTCGGCGGGGAGCGCTGCCCCCCCGGATCCTAGCGCGGCCACAACCCCTGCCCTCGGGGGACTCCGTGCCCGCGCGTGCTGCTCGCAAGCGGGCGAGGTGAACTCTACTGTCCCTTCTTTCCATTTCACTAGGGGATCGTGTTCCTTTAGCCAATCCAGCCCCAACACACAAGGGAAGGCAGAGTGGGGGGCCACCAAAGGCTGGATCTGCTCCCAATGTTTTTTTATGTCCAAGTCCATCGGGCGCGTTTTCACCGTGGCTTCCCCCCCCGGGGCACATTTCCCATCTAATTGGGTGATTGGCAAGGGTTCTTTCAGTGGCACTCTTCCCACCCCCAGAGTCTCGGCCAGCGCTGGGCTCACTAACGACTGGGTACACCCGGAGTCCACGATACACCGGACACCCACTGTCTTCCCCGACTTGGGGTTGGAGAGATTGGCAGGTAGAAGCAGCAAGGGGGAATCACTCACCGCGCGTTTGCCCCTTTCGGCGGCCTGCTGGCGGGGCGCCTTTACAGCAGACCGTCCTCGTTTCCCGACTGCACCTCGGCTTGGTCCCCATCCTCCGGTTCGCTACCATCCTCCGAGTCTTCCACTACCGGTGCAGCAGCCACCGGCACCAGCAGAGACTTGGCGCTTTTCTTTGGAGCGGCTTTCTTGGAGGGCTGGGCTTTCGGGGGGAGGCTGCTCACTGCTCTCGATGTCGATCCCCCCTTGGACGGGCATTGAGCGAGGAAATGCCCCGCTTGGCCGCAGCCCAAGCATAGACCTTTCTCCATGCGCCGGGTGCGCTCCGTCGGCTCCAGTTTCGCGCGGGGCTTGACTTTCGCCGGGGTGGATGTCTTCGCCACGGTTTTCCCCGCCAAAACTTGGATCATCGAGGCTCGCTCCAAGCGGTTCTCCATCTCCCCCGCCAGTTGGACCCATCCGTCGACGGTAAGCGGGTCTTCCAGCAGGAGGCATTTATCCGCCAGGGTGGGATCGAGGCCCCCCACAAACGCCAGCACGCGTTGGGGTTCGGTCCAATCTGGCACCGAGGACGCCAGCTCTTTAAATTCCCTGGCGTACTCCACCACTGACAACTTTCCTTGGCGGTGAGCCCTGAGTTTCTTCTCCGCCGTCTCCCGTTCAAACGGCTCCACATACATCTGGCGCATGGCTCGCAGGAAGTGGTTGTAGTTACGGATGGCTTGGGGATGGTAACGGTACAGGTCCAGGAACCATTTGGAAGCCTTGCCTTCCAGGGCTTGCCCCACGAAGCGCACCCGCTCGGCGTCGTCATGGAACGTAAAACCCATGTCCATCATATAGGCCTGGAGATGCACTAGGAACGTAGGAAATTCTGCGGGGTTCCCCGAAAACTTGGCCTTGAATTTATAGGTGCTCCGCATCTCTACTCCACGGAGGTGGGGCGGTAGGCGCCCTGGGCCCCATTCCGCCGGCGCCGGAGCTGGGACCAGGGGTCTTGCCCCCCGGCCGATGCCTCGTCCTCGTCCCGCCGCCACTCTCGCGCGCTCAGCCACCCTGGCCGCCTCGGCAGCCCGCGCGGCCGCCGCCGCTGCCTCTCGCGCCGCTGCAGCTGCCGCCGCCTCGGCTCCCGCAACGTCCGCCGCCGCCGCCGCTGCTGCTGCCGCCGCCGCTGCTTCGGCGTCTCCGTCCGCGCCGTCGCCACCGGCCCCGTCGCCTCCGGCTCCGTCGCCACCAGCACCACCCGCGTCGTCTTGCTCCTCGTCTTCGTTCTCCCTTTCCCTCTGCGCTCTTGCTCGCGCCGCAGCCTCCGCCTCGATCTCCAGCTGCGCTCTGGCTCTGGCCACCGCTTCAGCATCCGCTGCGGATTGTGTGTCCGCCATGCCGTGCTCCCGCAGGGCAAGCCCACCGCTCACCCTGCGCCCGCTGGTACCGGGTGCACCACCACCAAGCACTTCCTTCAGCAGGCGCTGTGTCCGGCGTTTTTCCTCCGGATCCAATCGACCCGAAAGGTCCTGCAGCCAGTTGGTCACCCTGTCCAGCTTAAACTGCAAGTCCTGCGTCTCACCCACAGGCTCCAGTCCGTAGCTAGGCAGTGCCAGGTGCTCCGGCCACACTTCGTCCCCAGTAGGGCGGTCGTACCTCGATAATCGCCTACGTTGGGTGACGTGTCGTTCCAAAAATTCCTCGGGCCCCGGGGTTACTCCCGAGATTGCCCTCAGCATGCCCGAGCTGTACGGCCCCGCACTGGCACCGTCGCCCTGGGAAAGGTCCCAATCCAGGCCCTCTCCCTGCTCGGAAAAAGTATGTCCCTCGCCCTGCATTGTTGCAGGTGAAAGGAGTTGTGAGATTTGACTTGATGTCAGACGTACAGGAAACTCACAACAAAACTTATCCAAAAGAAAAGAGTTTTATTGATTAGCACTATACGCATTGGACTGAAAGTCAAATCTGACCAGAGGCCAGATTTGCCCCAGCTTATCAATACATTTCTCCCGCCCAAAACTTGACAGTTCCCAAGAGGGGGGGGGTAGGAGAGAAAAGACATGTGTGTTAAAACAACAGGATTCCATCTCTCAGCCTTGAGAGAGGTGACAACAACCCTGGGAGCCCACAACATGATAAGGTTAACATAACATCGCTATTCTACTTTATAGCTTACAAAACTACAAGGCCAAGACAAGCAGGCGCCAGGGCCCATCAAGCAATATAACTGACATGGAGGAACTCAGGCTAATTTATGACAGAGATTCTACAATCCTGACAAGGGCCTAAAACCAAGATCAGCACACCCCTGGCAGCTTAACGAACAAAAGGTAAACGCCCCTCTTGAGTCTCAGAAACAGACGCATCAATTCCCCTGTGAAAAGTAGAAAGGGAACGAATTTCCTCCCTGCCTCAGCCGCTGGAAGTAAATTCTCCCCGAGAGAACTGCTGGGAGGGAATAACTGAAATGGAGAAATTATTCTCTGTATACCTTTCGTATTCTGCTCCCTTAGCGAGAACGTTGCCTCGTCCCTCTGCCGCCTGCCCAGCATCCCCAGCCCTGCTTTGGACTCACAACAGCAGACCCTGTTAAGGGTGGGAGAAACCCCAGGAGAACAGCAGCCCCAGGGGAAGGAAGACCCCCCCTCCCACCCCCCACCCCCCTCCTCACCCAGCCAAGGGGCACCTCCGTCCCTCTCCTGTTCCACCTGGCAGGGGGGGTTTCCCTGCCCACGGACTGCCGGCTTCCGCTCCGCTCCTCCTCCCAGCGGCCCCTGAAAGAGCAGAGAAGGAGGGGGAGGGGGAAGGGTTAGAAAAGGGAGCAGGGCGCATGGTCAGGCCCATGAAGGCCTTTGTGCACCTTTTCTGCCCTCGGGGAGGAAAGTCTCTCACCGGCTCTTCCCACTCGGTGACGTTCTCTGCCTGGGATCCTTCTGCCTGGGATCCTTCTGCCTGGGATCCTTCTGCCTGGGATCCTTCTGCCTGGGAACTGGTCTCCTGCTTCACCCCACAAAAGGACAGTCTCTGCCAAGGGGCTGCCGGGGCCTCCTCTGCTTCTTCCGATGGCCCCTGAAATGGCAGAGAAGAACCGGGGAGGGGGTTAGGAGAGGAAGGGTCCTGGTAGACGCCTGGCCAAGAGGGAAGCACAGGCTCTTTCATGGGGATTTCCTGAAAAGGGCTCAGATGAGGCTAAAGAAGCTGAAATTTAATCCTGACAAAGTCCTCTGGATCAGGAGGAAGCCACACCAGGGCCTTCAGGAGTTACTGGCCTTGGATGAGGCTACACTCCCTTGGCAAGGGGGGATTGCGGCTGGGCTGGGCTGCTGGACACAAGTGGCAGCTGGACTCCAGAACACCTTCAAACTGCTGTGGCCACTGGTAAATTCCTGGTTCTGTCAGATTTGGCCACTGAGATCCATAAGAACATCAGAGGGGCTCGGCTGGGTCAGGCCAGGGAGGGTCCCTCCAGTCCAGCCTCCCGTCTCACCCAGGGGCCAGCCAGTTCCTCTGCAGGGCCAGCCACAGGGCAGAGAGGCCGAGGCCTTCCCCTGAGAAGACCCTCAGAAGAGCCCTGCTGAGTCAGACCAGTGAAGGTCCCTCCAGTCCAGCCTCCCGTCTCACCCATGGGCCAGCCACTTCCTCTGCAGGGCCAGCCACAGGGCAGAGAGGCCAAGGCCTTCCCCTGAGAAGACCCTCAGAAGAGCCCTGCTGGGTCAGGCCAGGGAGGGCCCCTCCAGTCCAGCCTCCCGTCTCCCCCAGGGGCCAGCCAGTTCCTCTGCAGGGCCAGCCACAGGGCAGAGAGGCCGAGGCCTTCCCCTGAGAAGACCCTCAGAAGAGCCCTGCTGGGTCAGGCCAGGGAGGGTCCCTCCAGTCCAGCCTCCCGTCTCCCCCAGGGGCCAGCCAGTTCCTCTGCAGGGCCAGCCACAGGGCAGAGAGGCCGAGGCCTTCCCCTGAGAAGACCCTCAGAAGAGCCCTGCTGGGTCAGGCCAGGGAGGGTCCCTCCAGTCCAGCCTCCCGTCTCAGCCAGGGGCCAGCCAGTTCCTCTGCAGGGCCAGCCACAGGGCAGGGAGGCCGAGGCCTTCCCCTGAGAAGACCCTCAGAAGAGCCCTGCTGGGTCAGGCCAGGGAGGGTCCCTCCAGTCCTGCCTCCCGTCTCCCCCAGGGGCCAGCCAGTTCCTCTGCAGGGCCAGCCACAGGACAGAGAGGCCGAGGCCTTCCCCTGAGAAGACCCTCAGGAGAGCCCTGCTGGGTCAGTCCAGCCTCCCATCTCACCCAGGGGCCAGCCAGTTCCTCTGCAGGGCCAGCCACAGGGCAGAGAGGCCGAGGCCTTCCCCTGAGAAGACCCTTAGAAGAGCCCTGCTGGGTCAGGCCAGGGAGGGTCCCTCCAGTCCAGCCTCCCGTCTCTCCCAGGGTCCAGCCAGTTCCTCTGCAGGGCCAGCCACAGGGCAGAGAGGCCGAGGCCTTCCCCTGAGGAGACCCTCAGAAGAGCCCTGCTGGGTCAGGCCAGGGAGGGTCCCTCCAGTCCAGCCTCCCGTCTCACCCAGGGGCCAGACAGTTCCTCTGCAGGGCCAGCCACAGGGCAGAGAGGCCGAGGCCTTCCCCTGAGAAGACCCTCAGAAGAGCCCTGCTGGGTCAGGCCAGGGAGGGTCCCTCCAGTCCAGCCTCCTGTCTCACCCAGGGGCCAGCCAGTTCCTCTGCAGGGCCAGCCACAGGGCAGAGAGGTTCCATGAGGTAGAAAGGCAGCTAATAAAGGTTTTAAAGCTGTGAGGGAGGGAGGGAGGGAGGGAGGGAGGGAGGGAGGAAGGAAGGAAGGAAGGAAGGAAGGAAGGAAGGAAGGAAGGAAGGCCTTTGAGGAGAAAGGCGTATGAGCAGAGCCTCTCCCACCTTTTCTGGCCTTGGGGGAACTCCCTCACCTGGTCCTCCGGCTTCACTGGCTCGGCCTGGCTCAGGAGGAATCCTTCGGCCTCCCGCCCACGTCCTCCAGCCCCGCTCTGCATCGCTGGGGACGCAGCAGTCAGGATCTCCCCGTTCTTCTGCCGGTTTCCTTCTCAGGGGGAGGGAGAGCAGAACCGGTGCAAGGCCCAGAAGAGGGTTCTGGGAGCATCAGGGGACCCCCTCCGGTCTGATGACGGCAAGGCGTGGAGACTCCTCTCTGCAGGGAAAAGAGGGAGCCCCTTTGTCAGACGCCTGCAGACAGAGGCCGTCCCTGGATGGAGAGAAACAGGTCCTGCAAGGCCAGGCCCAAGATCCGCCTCATCCGGCACCTTTTACTCACAGGGTGACCTAATGCCTCTGGGACATGCGGCTGCCCGGCAAGAAGGGAACAGGATTCCCCTGTGGCTGCCGCCCCCCTCGCCACAGCTGATCTTCACAGGTATCCTGCTCCTGAATATGGAGGCTCCACTTAGCCACTGATACGTCTGTCCCTCATGAAAGTGAGGTCCCATCCCAATACCACATTCCAAGCATCCATTTAGTGCTGTGTGGAGAACTTCCCCCTCTCTTTTCTTTACCTGCTTCATTAGGTAAGGTCAAGTTCTGCCAGGGAGAGAGAAGATTCATTCTATTACTGTGCAATTTCGTGTCCCCTTCCTGGGTGCCCATCATCTTCCAGGGTCCCGCCTCTCCTCCAGGGCTCTGGACCAATCCTTGTGACTTTGGCTTCATGCCAATCCGAGTGCCGGCCAGCCAATCAGAGCCCAGGGGACCCACGGGAGGGGAGGAGCTGAGCCGCCTGGGTATAAAGGGCAGGACAGAGCATCTCCCCCCCCCCCAGAGGGGCTTGGGGGGCTCCGGGAAGAGCCTCCATTGAGGCCGGACTGTCCCAAGGAGGATTCCTGTCCCTCCTGGGCTCCATCCCAGGGAAACCTCCTCAGTGTGGGGTGGGGGGGGGTCAGGGGGGCTCAACCCTGCTCAGGGCCAAGTCAAAGGGGGGGGCTGATTTCACCCACCTTCCTGCAGATCTTGCAGCCGTCATCATTATTATTATTAATTATTATTATTATTATTAATTTCGATTTAATTTAATGTGTTGGTCACCCCTCTCTGACCACAGCCTCGGGGCGGCTAACAGCCTTTCAAAAAACCCGAACTCGGAGGAAGCGCCCTCCGCAATGGGCGGCCTGAAAGTCGAATCAATGAAATCAATGAAGAATCGTCCTCGTCCGCGTCCTTTAAATGCCTGTGGGCCCCTCCCCCTCGCGGGGGGGGGGGAAACCCGCAATAATGACCTGCTCGCGTGAGCCCCAGTGCTAAACCCCGAAGCCCCGATTCCCCGGGGGGGGGCGGGGGGCAGCAAAGCCTCCGGCGCAGAAACCACACCGGGAACGGAGGGGGGGGGTTCAGCTCTACCCTCAACGGGCATGCCCCCCCCATTTGAGCCCCCCACGCATTGCATCCCCCCCCCCCATGCATCCCCAGCTCACCGGATCTGCGGGCGGGGAAGTCGGGCTGAGGCGCGGAGCAAAGGCGGCTTTCCAGGAGGAGGAGGCGGACGGGGGGGAGGTCTGGGCGGGCTGGCAGGAAGTGACCCCCCCCCGGCAGCCTCTCTAGGAGCTCAGCCTCGCCCCCCTTAACCCTCGGGGCGCAGTTCTGCGGGAAGCAAACGGGGGGGGGGGCTTGCCTGTGGACCCCCCCCCATGGCAAGTCTGCGAGGTTCCCGCTGCTCTGAGCTGCGCTTTTGTTCTCCGCGCAAAAAGTCAAGGGGGGGAAACTGACCTCCGAGGGGAGGGGAGGGGAGGGTCGAGTCACTGCTGGTGGGGGGGGGGGCTGGGCCGGAGGAAGAGGACCCCCCCCCAGCCCAGCCCAGCCCAGCAGGGGCTCCTACCCCGGGATGGGCGCGGCAGCCGCCTCAGGGCCAGGACCACGGAGGGTGGGTCGGGAACCTCCGCTGGAGCCATTGGGGTGTCTCTTGAGAGGCCCCTTGGTGTCGTGGTCGGGATCAGCAGCTTCTAGTGTGGCAAGCCGGGTTTGATTCCCCCTCCACCACACGCTGCCAGTGGGGTGACCTTGGGTTAGTCACAGCCCTGACAGTGCTAATTTCACTGAGCAGCTCTGTTAGAGCTTTCTCAGCCCTGCCTATCTCACAGGGTGTCTGTTGTGGGGAGAAGATCAGGAGCTGATTGTAAGCCGCCATCTAGTAGTGGAAAATGCAGTATAAAAAACAACCCTTCTTCTTGTTCTTCCTCTTCTGGTTAAGAGCAGTGACCTCTAATCTCCTGAGCAGGTTTCACAGCAAATCCACCTAGTTCGGAGTCCTGGGAAAGATATTTAGCGGAGGGATTTGTGGTGTGATACTCCCAATCAGGCCAAAAGAGTCTTGGAGCGGGTTTCCTGGATCCGTCCTGCTCCTCCTGCTCTTTAGGATCCAGCTTAAAAGTGCTTATTAGAAACAAGATTTTAACTCAACCTTTTAATTTTAACACTTCCCTGTTTTGAGGCCCTGTAGATTATCTGTTCCTTGTGAGTCTGGTTTCTTTTTTCGGTCCCGTTATGATTTGCTGAAAGCCACCCTGGTAGACCCTCCCACCCCACCCCCACTCTGAAGGACAGGCCTGACATAAATAAAAGACATCCACAAAGAGCCCCATTCCTCCTCTATTTTCTTCCCTGCAGCTGTCCTGGCCGAGGTTCCCCTTCCGATGCTGATCCGGTGTGACTTCATGTGGGGCATCTGCTTGGCAGGCAGAAGGTCCTAAGTCCTCTCCCTCTGGGAAGGCCGGCCCAGGCCAGTGGGGGGCCCCAGGGGCTGAGGCGGTCGAAGGCGTCTTCGTGGGTCACAAGCGCAAGGAGCCAGGGACTCCGTTAGGGTCTGGGCTATGCTGGGAAGCAGCCGGGAGAGGTGGGGGAAGGCCTCCCCCTCATGCCGTTCTCCCCGCCTGAAGCTCCTTGTGGTGCCCCCATCCTGTGGGATTCCTTTCCTCCAAAGTCTTTCTGGAGTCCAGCATTACTGACCCTTCAGTAAACCTTTTGGGCAAAAAAACCTTATCGAAGCAGGCCTCGGGGGGGGGGGGGCTGGGTCTTAGCCCTGGAGCCCCTGATTTGCATGAAGATGGTACCAGGTTCCAGGTTCAAACCCCAGCATCTCCAGTGAAAAAGATCGGAGCGATCAAAATGTGGAATTCACTGCCAGAGGATGTAATGATGGCCACAGGGATAAAAGGGGTTGATAGAGAGAGGTTCATGGAGGATAAGTCTATGGCTACTGATGGTGACTCAGGAGAACCTCCACATTCAGAGGCAATAATCTGATTTCCAGAGCCAGGAGGAAGCTTCAGGGGAAGGCCTCAGCCTCCCTGCCCTGTGGCTGGCCCTGCAGAGGAACTGGCTGGCCCCTGGGTGAGACGGGAGGCTGGACTGGAGGGACCCTCCCTGGCCTACCCAGCAGGCCTCTTCTGAGAGTCTTATCAGGGGAAGGCCTCGGCCTCTCTGCCCTGTGGCTGGCCCTGCAGAGGAACTGGCTGGCCCCTGGGTGAGAGGGGAGGCTGGACTGGAGGGACCCTCCCTGGCCTGACCCAGCAGGGCTCTTCTGAGGGTCTTCTCAGGGGAAGGCCTCGGCCTCTCTGCCCTGTGGCTGGCCCTGCAGAGGAACTGGCTGGCCCCTGGGTGAGACGGGAGGCTGGACTGGAGGGACCCTCCCTGGCCTGACCCAGCAGGGCTCTTCTGAGGGTCTTCTCAGGGGAAGGCCTCGGCCTCTCTGCCCTGTGGCTGGCCCTGCAGAGGAACTGGCTGGCCCCTGGGTGAGGAAGGAGGCTGGACTGGAGGGACCCTCCCTGGTCTGACCCAGCAGGGCTCTTCTGAGGGTCTTCTCAGGGGAAGGCCTCGGCCTCTCTGCCCTGTGGCTGGCCCTGCAGAGGAACTGGCTGGCCCCTGGGTGAGACGGGAGGCTGGACTGGAGGGACCCTCCCTGGCCTGACCCAGCAGGGCTCTTCTGAGGGTCTTCTCAGGGGGAGGCCTCGGCCTCTCTGCCCTGTGGCTGGCCCTGCAGAGGAACTGGCTGGCCCCTGGGTGAGAGGGGAGGCTGGACTGGAGGGACCCTCCCTGGCCTGACCCAGCAGGGCTCTTCTGAGGGTCTTCTCAGGGGAAGGCCTCGGCCTCTCTGCCCTGTGGCTGGCCCTGCAGAGGAACTGGCTGGCCCCTGGGTGAGACGGGAGGCTGGACTGGAGGGACCCTCCCTGGCCTGACCCAGCAGGGCTCTTCTGAGGGTCTTCTCAGGGGAAGGCCTCGGACTCTCTGCCCTGTGGCTGGCCCTGCAGAGGAAGCATTAGATACGGCGTTTTAAGCTACATAAAACCCTCAGGTGACAGGGAGAAGCCCCCGGCACGGGTCTCTGCGGTGGGACAGCCAAGACCACCAGCTCCCGAGCCAGCACCCCTTGCAGCACCCCCACAGCACGCTGCGCCCGCCTTGCCTGAGGCCCCCTCAGTCGAGGAGGACTTCCCAGCACCCTGACCCTTGCGGGCTCCGGGCCTCACCTGCAGAGTGACTTCCTAAGGGGTAAGGCCCATTGTGCTTGTGGCCAGGCTAATGGTCCTGTGTGTGGAGGATCGGCCCATGGCCCTGGGATCCAATCAGCCCAAAGCCACCAGTACGATCAGGCCAATGGCGTATCCCTGGGCCTCCTACGAGGGCATCCATTGGGGCTCAGTGTGGGGCCACTCAGCGGGGTCTGGGGACCGCTTGCATCATCCTCTGGCCCCAATAAAGAGCGGCAACAAGCCCCCAGGCTGTCTGAGAGTCTTTGACCCCCGTAATTTTACGGTTGGGGGTCGCCACAACAGGAGGAACTGGATTAGAGGGTGGCGGCATCAGGAAGGTGGAGAACCTGCTCTAAACCCTCTTTCAGGGGGACGCTGAGAGGACCCCAGGAGGGGGGGCGGCCCAAACCCCGGACCCCCTTCTCCTCTTTTGGGGCTGAGCTGGGCGGGCAGCGCCCCGGGGGCCGGGGGGGGGACGTGGGGGGGGGCGAGGTCCCGCCTGGCTCTCCCGCGGCCCCTTCGTAGAGTCCCTCCCGCGCAGCCCCCCCCCCCGGCCTCCCTCTGCAGCACCGAGGGGGTTAAGGCTGGGGGGAGGGGGGAGGAAGTGCTCCTTTGGGGAGGGGGAGGGGCAGGAAAGGGAAGCGGAGGGAATCCGGATTGGCGGCCGGGAGGTACAGATGGCGCTCAAGTGGGCAGCCTCGCGGGGAGGGTCCTGGCGGGAGGGGGGCGACGAGACCCCCGGAGGAAAGACGCCGCAAGGGTGGGCTTGAGTCCCCGCCCGCAGCCGAGCTTTGCAGAGTGGGCGCGCAGGGGAGCGACGGGGATCCTCCGACCGCCCCCCCCACCCCCCGCCCCCATCTCCCGGGCAGAGGCCGCCGCAGCCCCTGCGCGATTCTCGGGTCCCGCTCAGGGGATCCCAGCGAGGATGCAAGGCTGGCCCTTGGGGGCCCCGGGGCCCAGGTGGGGGCGTCCTTCCCGCTGATTGGCTGCCCCCCGACCCCCCCCCCGACCCCTTGGAAGGAGGAAGCCCTGCAGCCCTCTGGCGGCTTCTTATTGCATCTCATAATTGTTGGCTTTAATCCTAGAATCAAAGAGTTGGAAGGAGCCAAGGTGGGCCATCCAGTCCAACCCCCTGCACTGTGCAGGACACTCCCAGGCCTCTTGCTCACCCCCTGCCCCCTGCCACCCCCTTGAGCCTTCCCAGAATCCGCCTCTTCGTCAGATGGCTCTCCAGCCTCTGCTTAAAAATCTCCCAAGATGGAGAACCCACCACCTCCCGAGGAAGCCTGTTCCACTGAGAAATCGCTCTAACTGTTAGGAACTTCTTCCAGATGTTTAGACGGAATTTCTGTTGAATTAATTTCATCCCATTCGTTCTGGTCCATCCTCTCTATGGCAGCCTTTCAAATACTTGAAGATGGTTCTCAGATCCCCTCTCAGTCGTCTCCTCTCCAGGCTAAACAGACCAAGCTCCCCCAACCTCTCCTCATACGTCTTGGTCTCCAAACCTCCCAGCTGCACATAGGCAATCCTCACTTGTCTCCTGACCGTGGGAAGGGTGTGAAGTCCAAGGGTGACTCTCCAGTCATTTTTGTTTCCCTTTTGACAGGTTGCTGCCTGTCCCTCTCCCTCCCCCCAGGGATAGGCCTGACTTCACGGCCAAGGGAATAAAGGCATCGCTACGGAGTCAGAGGTGACCAAGGACAAGGCGAAGGAGGTGGGAGAGGAGGACCCCAAAGGACCCGGAACTGGCAGGACGCCAAGCAGAGGCCCCCATCCCACCCAAGCCGGGAGTGGGGTTGAATTCTGGGAGAGAGCTGGGCTGGAGATCTTGATTCAGGACACCGTGACCACAGACATACGCAGCCGAAGCTTCCAGCCGTTCCACTACCAGGAGGCCGCTGGGCCCAGGGAGGTTTGCAGCCGGCTCCACGGACTTTGCAGCCGCTGGCTGGAGCCGGAGAGGAGCACCAAGAGGCAGATGCTGGACCGGGTGATCCTGGAGCAGTTCCTGGCCCTCCTGCCCCAGGAGATGCAGGGCTGGGTGAGAGGATGCAGGCCGGAGAGCAGCACCCAGGCGGTGGCCCTGGCTGAAGGCTTCCTCCTCAGCCAGGCCCAGGAGAAGAGGCAGGCCGAGCAGGTGAGGAGGGGGATTCCTGCAGGTTTGTCCAGTTCAAGTCACAATCTCATCCTGAAGCTTCCCTGCTGGACATTTGTCCAGGTATTAATCATCCCGCCCCCTCCTATTAGAGAATTTCTCATCCCTCCTGAAAACTCACCAGGTCTGCTGATGGAGGTGGGGCAGGACCCATTCCACCCCTTAGCCAGTGGTCCCCAACCTTTTTATCACTGGATCGACAATTTTACTGAGGCCTGGGGGAGGGTCGTCTTTTGCCGAAGGGGCGTAGCTGCCGCCTGAGCCCCTGCTCCGCTTGCTTTCCTGCCGGCACCCCTGAGTTTCTGCCACCCACTGGGGGGCGCTGCCAGCATTATCTGTGCAGTGCCACACGGAGGGAAGCCCCAGCCATGGCGGCCGCTGGAGAGCTCCAAAGGGGAGCCAGTGGCAGGGCAGCCCTCGAGGCAGCGGCCGGGGAGGAGGATGAGGAGGAGCTGCGGCCCGGTACCGACTGATCCATGGCCCGGTCCTGGTCCCCGGACTGGAGGTTGAGGACCACTGCCTTAGCCCTCTCCCTGGCTGCTCTTTCAGATGCTGGGACCCTCCGTGAAGACAGAAGATGCACTCCTTGGGTTGGAAGGAGCTCCGTCCGAGGAGGGGCAGTGGGCGCAGGCCGTGGAGCGTGGCCAAGATGCCCTCTCCTGCAGTAAGGAAGTGACTGGGGCACACTGAGAATCTGAGGGGTCCAGAGTTGAAAGATTAAATGCTTCTTCACACAGCACAGAGTGAATAAATGGAGCCTCCAGCTTCTGGGGCAGCAGAGCTCTGGAAACCAGCCTGTGGGGCACAAGAGTCCTGGGGAAATTTGGCTACTCTGCTTGTACTCAGAGGGGCATCCTGTGTGTGGCTGGGGGGGGGAGTTGGCTGGGGGGGGTGGTCGGTGGTGGCCGAGGACTGCCGGGAGTTTTGGGGAGGGCTGAGAACCGGATGGTGAAGTTCGCCTGACAAGAGGCCCTCTGGAAACACTTTTGTCTGAGTTTCCAAAAGTGCTCAAGTCATGCCTGGACTGATTGGGACGGTGACGTATCATGAGACCTCATCCCCCCCCCATTACGTCCCCCCAGGCCGGAGACGGGCCCCGCAGACGGCAGCTCTAATCCCTGAGGCTCCTCCGGATCTGGTGCTTCCCTTCCACCTACACCAGGATTTTGTAAAGAAAACATTTAAGATGTGTTTAGTGTTAACAGGGAAGGTTCCCCACACCTGGGAAGGGGGCAGAGAACAAACAACCAAACTCCCTCCCTCCCTCCCTCCCCCCCTTTTGTCTCTCTAACAGGCAGTGAAGAGATGCTGTCAAGGTTTCCTCTTTTCAGAGGGGAGGAAGAGGCTGCTGCACCCCCAGTCCAGGTAGGAGAGAGGAGCAGGGGGCAGCCTGGGCCCTCCTCCCTTCTCGGGGGGCTTCTGCTCCTGGGAGGTCCTCTGAAGGCCCCTCCCTCCCCCCTCCCAAGCCCTGCATCCTGTCCCTTTCCCTCTGCCTGGCGTGATCTCTGAGGGGGGGGGTCTGCTTTCTCTTCCAGGGTCTCCCCTCCTTCTCCTTGGAGGACGTGTCCGTCTCCTTCTCCCCGGCCGAGTGGGCCCTGCTGGATCCGGCCCAAAGGGCTCTGTGGAGGGAAGTCATGTGGGAGAACGCTGAGAATGTGGCCTTTCTGGGTAAGGGGCTGACCCGGGTGCAAAACGTGGGAATTGGGGCCCTTGTGGTGAGGCAGGAATCAAACGATTGAATATCAACACACCATTCGGAGGTCTGCTCTGCTTTTGGGGAGGGGTCTTGGCTCACTGGCAGAGCCTCTGCTTGGCCTGCAGGAGGCCCCGGGTTCGATCCCCGGCAGCATCTCCAGTGTGAAGGGTCAGGCAGGAGGTGAAGTGAAAGGGCCTGAGCCTTGGGCTGCCCGTCTGAGAGGGGAATGCCGACTCCGGTGGGCCCAGGGCCTGAGTAGCCAGAGGCAGCCCCCTGTGCTGAGGCGTGTGGGTCAGGCCCACCTGGAGCCCCCAGTGGCCATCGTCCCATGATGGCTCCTGACACTGCCAAGGGCCTCTAGAAGCCTTTGTGGAAGACGTAGCATGAAGGTCAGGATCGGGCCCGTCTTAGGTGGTCAAAGACAAGCATAGGTTGAAAGAGGTCACCAACCACACCTGTGCGGAACATCCTTGAACAGGTGCATCCATCAGAGCTACCTCACAGGTACATCGCTAAACAGGCTGCAGTCACCCACAGAGAGAGCGATTCCCCCGTCTCCGTGGGCCACACAGGTCAAGAGTTCATGAGTGACAAACAGGGAGTCAGGATCCCCCTAAGCTCCCCCAGCAGGTATTCTGCCACCACCCCTGAATCTGTCCCAAGCCCTGAGCATAAAGTTTGCATGGTTTCCCTCTGGCATTATGCTTTTCCCCTCTCAAGGGTCAGGGGGTCCCAGGGACCCAATCAAGGGTCTTCGTGGACGGAATTTCCCAAAGAGTCACAGAAGGCCCCCAGTCCCACTTCCCTCCTGCACAATGAACCAATCATCACATTCTTGAATCCAGCCTTGAGGGGGTGGGGGGAGGAACCTTCTAGGGGTACAAGGGAGCTTCGCCCCACAGATGCAACTCCCTGATACTGTTGCACGTTGGGGGCTTTCATCTTGACCGTGTTTCTGCCCCTCCCGGAGAATTTTTATTCTTCAGTTTTTCTCTTTTCCCATGTAAGAAGAATCTCTCTCCCTTTCTATCTGTGAAAGGAGCCCGAAGAATAAGAGACAATTTGGCGGAGACAAAAAAGGGCCTTGCACCCGAAGACAGGCTGGAGAGTTTCTCAAAAAGACCCCAAGAGCATATTTCCTTCCCAAACAGGCTGGCTGAGAGTGAGTATCCTTCCCAATGACCTCAAGGGAACAAGCAAGGAATTGGCATAGGAAATATATTCATTTCTGAGCAATGTTGGGTTTCATGCAATCTGCATAAGGCGGGGGGGGGTCTTCTGGGGGCCTTAAATCTGGAGGCTCAGTAACTCCTGGGCAAGAGGCCAGCTGTGGCGCTTGTGGGGGAGGGGCCGGTATCCTTAAGTCTAACAGGATCTCTCTGTTTATTCCATCAGGGGTCAGTTGGAGAAGTGAGGAGGGGAAGGAACCTGATCAGCAACTGCCAGAGAGAGTTAAAAATGAGGATTTGAAAGAAAGCACCCAGAATCGAGGCACACCTAAGAGAAAGGAAGGCCGCTTTGTGCACCAAAGAACACATAGAGAGGAGAAACCTTTTGAATGCTCAGTGTGTGGAAAGAGATTCCGTTGGATTCACACTCTTCGACAGCATCAGAAGACCCACACAGGGGAGAAACCTTTTGACTGCTCAGAATGTGGAAAGAGATTCAGTCAGAGTGGCAATCTTCAACAGCATCAGAGAACCCACACAGGGGAGAAACCTTTTGAATGCTCAGTGTGCAGAAAGAGATACAGTCACAGATTCACTCTTCAACAGCATCAGAAGACCCACACAGGGTTGAAACTTTTTGAATGCTCAGTTTGTGGAAAAAGATTCAGTCAGAATGGCACTCTTCAACAGCATCAGAGAACCCACACAGGGGAGAAACCTTTTGAATGCTCAGAGTGTAGAAAAAGATTCAGTCAGAGTAGCCATCTTCAAGAACATCAGAGAACCCACACAGGGGAGAAACCTTTTGAATGCTCAGTGTGTGTAAAGAGATTCAGTCACAGATTCACTCTTCAACAGCATCAGAGAACCCACACAGGGGAGAAACTTTTTGAATGCTCAGTGTGTGGAAAGAGATTCAGTCAGAGTGGCACTCTTCAACAGCATCAGAGAACCCACACAGGGGAGAAACCATTTGAATGCTCAGTGTGTGGAAAGAGATTTAGTCACAGATTCACTCTTCATCAGCATCAGACAATCCACACAGGAGAGAAACCTTTTGAATGCTCAGTGTGTGGAAAGAGATTCAGTCAGAGTGGCCATCTTCATCAGCATCAGAGAACCCACACAGGGGAGAAACCATTTGAATGCTCAGAGTGTGGAAAGAGATTCAATAAGAGTGGCCATCTTCAACAGCATCAGAGGACCCACACAGGGGAGAAACCTTTTAAATGTTCAGTGTGTGGAAAGGGATTCCGTTGTAGTGGCAATCTTCAAAAGCATCAGAAAACCCATACAGGGGAGAAACCATTTGAATGCTCAGTGTGTGGAAAGAGATTCAGTCAGAGTTGCCATCTTCAGCATCCTCAGAGAACTCACACAGGGGAGAAACCTTTTGAATGCTCAGTGTGTGAAAAGAGTTTCTGTTGTAGTGGTAATCTTCAAAAGCATCAAAAAACCCACACAGAGGAGAAACTTTTTGAATGCTTAGTGTGTGGGAAGAGGTTCAGTCAGAGTGGCACTCTTCAACAACATCAGAGAACCCATACAGTGGAGAAACCTTTTGAATGCTTAGAGCAGACTTTCTCAACCTTCTTACCATTGAGAAACCCCTGAAACATTCTTCAAATTTCGAGAAACCCCGGAAGTGGCATAATCCTGCACAATATGGTTGGGAAGCAAAGCTGTATACACATCCATCCTTCCCATCCTCTCTAGACCCATCATTAGCCATTTGGGGCGGGGCATGTTGATATGACCATATATGGTCATATCATTCAATAAATGTTTAGCAAATTTTACAAATATATTTTAAAAATAATTAACTCTCACCCCTTCAGGAAACCCTTCCAGGCCTGTCAAGAGCCCTCAGGATTTCATGAAACTCTGGTTGAAAAATCATGGCTTAGAGTGTAGAAAAATATTTGGTTGCAGTGGCAGTCTTTAACAGCATCAGAGAACCCACACAGGGGAGAAACCTTTTGAATGGTCACTGCATTGAAAGAGATTCAGGCAGATTGACAGTCTCCTACTGCATCAAAGAACCCACAAAAGGGAGAAACCCTTTGAATGTTCTGAGTGTGGAAAGATATTTAGTTGGAGTGACCATCTTCTGCAGAATCAAAGAACTCACACAGGGGAGAAACCTTTTGAATGCTCACAATGCAGAAAGAAATTCAGTCACAGTAACAGTCTTCTACAGCATCAGAGAACCCATACAGGGGAGAAACCTTTTGAATGCTTAGTGGGTAGAAAGAGATTGCCTACACCCCTCAAAGAGCCTTGCGCTCCACCACCTCCAACCTCTTGGTGGTCCCTGACCCAAAGGAAGCCTGCTTGACCTCAACCAGGGCCAGAGCTTTCTCCATCCTGGCCCCCAGCTGGTGGAATGTGCTCTCAGAGGAGATCAGGGCCCTGACGGAACGTGAACAGTTCTGCAGGGCCTGCAGAAGGGAGCTCCTCCGCCAGGCATTTGGTTGAGGTCGACCTGAACTGCCGCATCCCATTGGCCCCCCAGCCTCCATCCGATTGCAATCGCTACAGATCCGCCCAACCCACTGGGCCTTCAGCACGAGTTTATTATATTCTCCCCGGAATTCTACCATTCTACAATGTTGTTTAATGTTATCACAGTATTGTTGTTTGTTGTTATCACCACATTATTATTACAAACTGCGTTACTGCGTTACTTCGGGGAGGGCAGTATATAAATACAATGCATAAATAAATAATAAATTATCCTAAAGGCTCACGGGCAACCACTAACCCATTGGGCCTAATTAAGACTTCAGCTAGCTTGCTACTATAATAACTACGTGGTTATTAAGCTAAAATGGCAGCCTTGGAATATCGGCCCTTGGAAGAAAGGCCAGTGACTCTACCGACTAGAGGAGACATACAAAGGACAGTGGCAACCAGTGCGCATGAAAAGGGACCAAGCCATGCCTTATGTCGGTTCAGCGCCACGGGAAGCTAGCTGATGCCCCATGGGCTGGCCTCCAAACCCCATGGCGATGACACCCTCCTGCCTTGACCCATACACCCCTGTTACCCCCGAGATTAGACGGAGGGAAGGGGCCAGACAATCTGAGCTTTTAATGTTTGCAAACGTTTTCGCAAATGCTCTGAAAGGGAGTGTGGATGTCTCTGGCTCTTGCTCTCAGGAGCCGGCCTACAGAGGGAGCCGCCCGGCAATCAGCTCCCTTCCCCTCCTATGGGGCAGGCCCCAAGGGGGAGTTGCTATCTAGTTTTCCCACTTCCTACAATGATGCATGTTACGGTGTCCTCCCTTGCGTGTGTATTCAGATGAGCCTTAGCTCCTCCTGGGGTGTGTCTGATAAAAGGTTAAGAAGCTTTTCCTGTCTTCTGGGCAGACGTTACAAGTCTAAAGCGGCTTCAGATTGCTGAAAACCAGTTTCAACAGGATGGATCTTCCAGCTCAGCTAGGAGGCCGCCTGCTTCCCTCGAGAGACAGGATGTGTCTTGCAGCAAACACCTTGAAATGGAGAAGTGGGGAGTTTCAGCATCACGGCGTGAGGTGGCTCTGAGGCTCATGGATCCTCACGGAGGCAGGCGAATTTGGTGGGCAGAGTCTAAATATGCAAAAGGGCAAACCACCCTCAAGCAGAAGGAGCATACAAATGAGAGATCTGCAGGAGAATAGTTTGCATGTACATAAATGTATACAAAAATATGTACATCAAAACTTCTAAGTCCTGATCATTGTCCAGTCCTTGGAAGCCAAAGGAGAACTGCTCTCGAATGCCGGCTGACCAGGATTCCGGTACAACAAGGCCTGTTTCATGACTTTCTTCAGCAGCATTAACTAGAAAGTTAATTACAACATTAAGGGCATGAAGAGGCATATCAAACAGCCTCATTAGGTATAGAAATTGTATAAGTGAAACTCACCCTAACGTCAGGACATCAGCTCTCAACAGAGCCTGGCTCCCAGTGTCCTGTCTCAGTCCTTATCCTTTAACCAAGGGTGGATAATAACTACCAGCTGTACTTGAGTAATATTCTAGAAATTATTTCCCCCATTAAATACTTACTGAGCAACTGCAGGAAGTATTTTCCTAGTATCTACTGATCCTCCGTACTATTGATGAGAAATGGCTGGTAACCCAGACTTAGCCTCTGTGGGCCTTTAGCTGCCTTACGTTCATGCATTTACATTTATGTCCACCTTAGAAACCCCGGAAACATTCTTCAGGCTCCCAAGAAACCCCAGACATGGTGTGATTGGGCAAGGTATGGTTGGGAGGCATAGCTGTGGACACGCCCACCTGAGGCCACTCCCACCTGAGGCCCCTCCCACCTGAGGCCCCTCCGGGCCCATCAGTGGCCATGGAGGGCAGGTTGATGTGACCATATATTGTATCACCCAATAAACATTTAGCAAATGTTAAAAATATATGAAAAAATAACTCACCCCTGCAGAAGAGCCTGTCTTCTCTGAAGGTATGAGCTTTGTACTAACGTGATGATATAATGCCTTTATAACAAGGGTGCATCTCTTTAAGAAACTTATTTATTTATTTACTTACTTACTTACTTACTTACTTACTTACTTACTTACTTATTTGGATTTTTATACCGCCCGTTCTTTACAGCTCTGGGCGGTTTACATGGAACATTATAATAATCTCTGTAACATTATACAAATTTCAATAGAACATCACAACAATCTATCAAGTAACAATTTACAAAAAATTCTTTGGAAATTTTTAAACAGAGGCTAGATAGCCATCTGACAGAGAGGCTGATTCTGTGAAGGCTCAAGGGGGTGGCAGGTGACAGTGGATGAGCGAGAGGGTTGTGAGTGTCCTGCATAGTGCAGGGGGTTGGACTAGATGACCCAGGAGGTCCCTTCCAACTCTATTATTCTATGATTCTACAACACAACATGACTAACAACAAACAACAAACTTTGTGATACCTAGAAACATTTTTTCTAATGAATCTCCTTTTCAAAATCTCCTTTTACAGTATTTTACAGAATGATCTGTGCTTCTGAAAATGTTGATTTGGAAAGATATCATTTTGAAAGTGAAAACCTTTTGGTTGAGGTGAGATGCTTTTGTAAGTATTCCTTGTAAACTGGGAAAATGCAACTTCAAAAGAATCTTGACTAATAATAGTAGAAATAAGTATGTATCTTGCAGAGTTGACAGGGTTTCTGCTTGAGAAATTTTCAGTTGGAAGGAAACCTTATTGTCCATAAGGTGTGCTACCTAAAAGGTACATAATATATCTATAATTTGTCCAATTGTGTACTGAAACAATATTTTTATTATGTATTTAGTCACTGAAGAGGTGTTCCAAAAACGAGAGATCCGCCCAGGGACTGGTTTTGACTTGACTGGAAACTCGGTTTGGAAATCCATCCATGGAATAAAGGTGTTTTTGGGGTGTTTTTGTTTTTTGCCTTGGTCGGTTTCAGTGTTTCAGCTTCTTTGGAAGTTTGACTGTGGCTTCATTCTTCATTTCTTTTCCAAGGAAGTGACCCTGCAGAATAGCATGGAGATCTAGAGGGCATTATACCCCAATCTCTCATTAACAAGATGAATTATACATTTCAAAAAAGGATGCATTTGGAACATGATGGAGATTGTGCAGAAAAGGTCCACCATCGCACCAATCCTGGTCCCGCATATTTTTGTCTGTGCTGGCTACTCTGGGCAGAGTGAGATACGGCTGAAACATACATTGAAAGACTCTTAAAGAGAGATTTTAAGGTACTGAACAGTAATGAGGAATATTTTTAGCAACTTAACCAACATGTAGCTGTCAGATTAGCAATAATTATAAACCAAATTTGTTTTGAATCCAAAGCTGTTCATGAACAAGCATATTTGCCAGGCATCTCATCAGGACGAGGGGGGGGGGCAAAAATCGACATGGAAAACTCAAGAATGAAAGTGTTCTGCAGCTTCTTCATAACTCAACACTGGATGATCCTTTGCCAGATTTTCCATTATGCCCAAATTGTTCATTTATTTATTTATTTATCATACTTATATACCGCCCTCCCTGGAGGCTCAGGGCGGTTCATCCAAATCTTGAATGGATTTAGGTTCTCTATTTGCTCAAATTAGAAAGACCTAAATTGACAGTATCACTTACCCACTTTTGAAATGGACTTAGTTGGTTCTGGTTAAAATGTGGAAGAACTGCTGTGTGCATAATTCAAGAGCAAGAGGTGATGGTACCGCTTTCCTCTGCTCTGGTTCGGCCTCACTTGGAGTCCTGGGTTCAGTTTTGGGCACCCCAGTTGAAGAGGGATGTTGACAAACTGGAGCGTGTCCAGAGGAGGGCAACAAAGATGGTGAGGGGTTTGGAGACCAAGACGTAGGAGGAAAGGTTGGGGGAGCTTGGTCTGTTTAGCCTAGAGAGGAGACGACTGAGAGGGGATCTGAGAACCATCTTCAAGTATTTGAAAGGCCGCCATATGGAGGACGGAGCGGAGTCGTTTTCTGCCTGGCTCTCCCGCTTTCTGCGGCCCCTTTTGCACTTACTACAGAGCAGCCCCATTGGCCCCCCCAGGCCCGGAGCCCCTCGGCTTCCCTCTACAGCAGGAGTAGTCAACCTGTGGTCCTCCAGATGTTCATGGACTACAATTCCCATGAGCATACGCTGGCAGGGGGAATTGTAGTACATGAACATCTGGAGGACTGCAGGTTGACTACCCCTGCTGTACCGCACCGAAAGGGTTAAACTCGCCGAGCTCCCAGCTGGAGAGGAGCAGCAAAGGGGGGGGGAGGAAGTGCTCCTTTTGGGGAGGGGGAGGGGTTGCTTCCGGAGGAGGAGGCCTCCTCGGGAGTAAGCGGCGGTTTCTTGCAAGGGGGGGTGCACTGGGAGCGGGGGATGGCGCCAGCAGGTGGGGTGCCATCCCGGGAGGGCTCCAGGCCCCGCCTGCAGGTTGGCAACCATCTGGGGTCATCCGCGGGCGATGCGCTTGGCTTAAGGGCTCCAGCTCTCCCCATCGGGGGAGGGAGGGGGCAGGTCGTGGAAAGTGCCGGGAGGGGAAGGAGACGAGGAGGGCCCGATCCGCCTCCCTCTGCAGCCAGCCAGCCAGCCAGCCAGCCAGCCAGCGGGGGACCTGGGAGGAGGGGTTAGGAGGCAGCTGGGGGCAGCGGTGGGAGGGCGGACCTCTAGTCTGGCCAGCCCCCTGGGATTCCCCGCTCCTCTCCCATAGGCAGCCAGCTGGGGGACCCCGGGCTAGTCACAGACCTGATAAAGCTGTTTTGACTGAGCAGTGATATCAGGGCTCTCTCAGCCCTACCTAACAGGGTGTCTGTTTGGAGGACAGGAAATGGAAGAGGATTGCTCTGAGATTCCTTCGGGGACAGAAAAGCGGCATAGAAGAACCAACCCCTCTTCTTCTTCCTCAGTAGTCTCGGGGCTCTCTCAGCCTCACCCACCTCGCAGGGTGTCTCTTGTGGGGAGAGGAAAGGGAAGGCGAATGGAAGCCACTTTGAGCCTCCTTCGGGTAGAGAAAGGCAGCATATAAGAGCCTTCTTTGTCTTCTTATTCTTCTTTTCCTTTCCCTTCCTTTTTCCTGTTTGATAGACTGGAGCATATGCTCCGAGCCTAGGAATTTTGCAGTTTATTTTTGTATTTTTCTTTGCGCCTGAAGCATGTCTGCTCTAGGCCAGTGGCTGTTTGTTTTTTTATTCTTAGATTGCTTTTAGGTGTGAGGCTAATATTGAGGCTCTTCCATGTCCTGAACATTCTTTAAAAATAAATACATGTATTTTCATAGTTCTACTTTTTCAGAGAAAATATTTATACCGCCTGGTTCTTTGACCCACTTGTTTTGGGCTAATAATTTCTCCTCTTTGTTCTCTGTCTTGGGATCAGCTGCAGCCTCATCCAGAGCCCCAGATGTGCCCCCCAGATGAGGGGGGCTGGAGGGGCAGCTATTGACGGAAACCCACCCAGCAGATTTTTAAAAAAATCGGGGTAAAAGTGCAGAGAGCAGATCTGGCAAAGATCACGGAAGCACCCCCAACGCCCACCAAGCTCAGCACGAGGACTCGGACAGGCAGAGAAGGGCGGAGTCTGCTGACGTGATCCAGTCCCTTTTCTTTCCCCTTTTGACAGGTTGCTGCCTGTCCCTCTCCCTCCCCCCAGGGAGAGGCCTGACTTCACGGCCAAGGGAATAAAGGCATCACTACAGAGTCAGAGGTGACCAAGGACAAGGCGAAGGAGGTGGGAGAGGAGGACCCCAAAGGACCCGGAACTGGCAGGACGCCAAGCAGAGGCCCCCATCCCACCCAAGCCGGGAGTGGGGTTGAATTCCGGGGAAGGGCCGGGCCAGAGACCCTGGCTCAGGACACCATGACCACAGAGGTGGGCAGCCAAAGCTTCCAGCCATTCCGCTACCAGGAGGCCGCTGGGCCCCGGGAGGTTTGCAGCCGGCTCCACGGACTCTGCAGCCGCAGGCTGGAGCCGGAGAGGAGCACCAAGAGGCAGATGCTGGACCGGGTGACCCTGGAGCAGTTCCTGGCCCTCCTGCCCCGGGAGATGCAGGGCTGGGTGAGAGGATGCGGGCCGGAGAGCAGCGCCCAGGCGGTGGCCCTGGCCGAAGGCTTCCTCCTCAGCCAGGCCCAGGAGGAGAGGCAGGCCGAGCAGGTGAGGGGGGGGATTCCTGCAGGGGTGTCCCATTCAAGCCACGATCTCTGGCCTTATCCTGAAGCTTCCCTGCTGGACATTTATCAAGGGGTTAATCATTCAATTGGGAGACGTGAGAGCCCCCTTTGAGAAATATTAGAGCATTTCTCATCCCTTCAGAAAACTGACCAGGTCTGCTGACAGAAGGGTTCAGCACCTGGGAGTGGGGCAGGACCCACGGCTTGGTCTCTTCCCTTCCATCTGTTTCCCCCCTTCCCTCGCTGCACTTTCAGATGTCGGGACCATCCATGAAGGCGGAAGCTGCAATCCCAGAGGCAGGAGGAGCTCCTTCCAAGGAAGGGCACGGGGCGCAGGCCGTGGAGCGTGCCCAAGATGCCCTCTCCTGCGGTGAGGATGGCTGTGCTGGGAAGGGATGAGGGAACCCTCTGAATTCGATGGGTAGAGTGTTTTGGTCAGGTAAAAATGGAATAGTTCTTCCCAAAACACAGAATTAATCTGTGGCTCCTGGTGTCAGAAAGATGAGAGAGATTAAGGGACGGCAATGCCTCCTGTTAATTTAAAAACTTCTAATCAGAGCTTCCTTCTGTAAGAGGCAGCCCTGACCAGGATAGCCCAGACCCTACGCACGCGGTATGAGTTTTTAAAAATCTATAAGAGGGACTCCAGGTGGCTCAAAAGAGAAAATGTGCACAAACCTCAACAAGGCTCTTCATCCAGGTGAATGAAGGGAGCCTCCAGCTTCCAGGGCAGCAGAACTCTGAAAACTAGTCTCTGCAGCCCAGGAATAAGAGGAAGACCTTGCTTTGTCCATATATGTGTTGTCAGCATCTATAAGCCCTGAGGCTCATGGGTACCTGCTGCTTCTCTTCTGCCTCTCCCAGGATTTAGTAAAACACTGTTTAAACATGTGCTGAGTTTACACAGGGTAAGGTTTCACAACCTTGGCAAGGGTGTGTGTGATGGAAGGAACAAACAATTAAACCCTCCCTCCTTCCCTCCTTCCCTTCCTCCCTCCCTCCCTCTTTTCCTCCCACCCTCCCTCCCCTCCCTCCCTCCCCTCCCTCCCTCTTTTCCTCCCTCGCTTCCCTTCCTCCATCCTTCCTTGCTCCCTCCTTCCCTCCCTCCCTCCCTCCCTCTTTTCCTCCCTCCATCCTTCCTCCCTCCCTCCCTCCCTCCCTCCATCCTTCCTCCCTCCCTCCCTCTTTTCCTCCCACCCTCCCTCCCTCCCCTCCCTCCCTCTTTTCCTCCCTCGCTTCCCTTCCTCCATCCTTCCTTGCTCCCTCCTTCCTTCCCTCCCTCCCTCCCTCCCTCCCTCCCTCTTTTCCTCCCTCCATCCTTCCTTCCTCCCTCCCTCCCTCCATCCATCCTTCCTCCCTCCCTCCCTCTTTTCCTCCCTCGCTTCCCTTCCTCCATCCTTCCTCCCTCCCTCCCTCCCTCTTTTCCTCCCTCCATCCTTCCTCCCTCCCTCCCTCCCTCCCTACCAGGCAGTGAAGAGATGCTGTTGAGGTTTCCTCTTTTCAGAGGGGAGGAAGAGGCTGCTGCACCCCCAGTCCAGGTAGGAGAGAGGAGCAGGGGGCAGCCTGGGCCCTCCTCCCTTCTTGGGGGAGGGGGCTTCTGCTCCTGCGCTTTCTACAATGCTGTTCCTTTCATAGATTCATAGTGTTGGGAGGGACTTCCAGGGTCATCTAGTCCAACCCTCTGCCCATTGCAGGGACTCACAACCATCGGTCCTCCCTCAGTGGCCCCTACCTGGTGGAACGAGCTCCCAGGAGACGTCCGGGCCCTGCCGGAACTACCACAGGGCCTGCAAAAGGGAGATCTTCCACCAGACACTTGGTTGAGGTCCAGCAACACCCACTGGGACCCCAGACCCCCTCCCCCTCCCACAGAGGGAGCAAGCAAAAAGGCAAACCTGGACTGAACCTCCTACGGGAGTGTTTTACTTAAGACAAAATCATTTTCACCAAATGTTTCTGTCACGACTCTTGTTATTGTATGGTAATTATTGAGCCACGTTTTTTACCCGTATTGTGATTTCCTGGTTTTCGCTAAACTGCCCTGAGCCATGAAGGGAGAGCGGTATATAAATATCTGTTCCACACAAATAATATATTTCTGGTAAGGCCTTGGAGGAGGAGCTGGTCTCATGGCTTAAGTGCCACTCAGCGCTTAACACCCAATCATGGCGGCTGTCCCACCCCTGAGTGCCTCCTCCTCCAACTGGCTTGCCTGTCTGTCCAGTGGCCAGCCAATCACCTTCCATCCCCCACCCCTGACCATCCCCTCCTCCTTCCACTTCCCTCGGAGGCTGCAGATCCCTGCCGCGTGAGAGCTGCCCCTGCCAGTGAGTTCCCTAAGAGCTGCCTGCAGCCTTTCCAGGTCCTGGGGGGAGGGGGAGGCCATCCACAGAGTTCTTCCACCCCACCCCCCTAATCTAGCACTCATAGTATTCCTGAATGCAACAGGCTTGGCCCCTAGTAATTTAATAAATAAATATTTCCTGTCTCTTCCCAGATAATTCCTTTCCGCTGTGCAGCCTGTGCCTGACATGATCTCTTGGGGGGGGGGGGTCTGCTTTCTCTTCCAGGGTCTCCCCTCCTGCTCCTTGGAGGACGTGTCCGTCTCCTTCTCCCCGGCCGAGTGGGCCCTGCTGGATCCGGCCCAAAGGGCTCTGTGGAGGGAAGTCATGCGGGAGAACGCTGAGAATGTGGCCTTTCTGGGTAAGGGGCTGTCCCGGGTGCAAAACGTGGGAATTGCTGCCCTTGTAGTGAGGCAGGAATCAAAAGATTGAATTTGAACACACCATTCGGAGGTCTGCTCTGCTTTTGGGGAGGGGTCTTGGCTCACTGGCAGAGCCTCTGCTTGGCCTGCAGGAGGTCCCGGGTTCGATCCCCAGCATCTCGACTTAGAAGGGACCAGGTAGGAGGTCATGTCTGGAGGCCGTGGCAAGATGGCTCCGGCAGGTTCCCCTGAAGCTCAGTCCCTCCAAGCCAGAAGTCCTCTGGGTGGGGAAAGAGGGGCCCAAAGAGGAAGGGTGCCCCCCCCTGCCTTGACGGAGAGCAAGTAACACCTTTGCGCACCATCAAGAGCCTGGGGGTGACCTTCAAAGCCTCCCTATCAATGGAGGGGCAGGGCACAAATGTAGTTCGCCAGGTCTCTCCCACCTAGCTGCAGTGATCCATGCAGTGCTCACCCCCAGGCTGGATTACTGCCGCTTGTTTTACATGGGGCTACCCTCGACCCTCATCTGGAAACCGGAGTTCATGCAGAATGCTCCAGGAGTCCCTACGGAGACCCCGTGGAGGGGCCCGATCCGACCTGCCCGCCAGCAGCTCCTCTGGCTATTGGTGGAGATTGGGACGTGGTTCAAGGCCTTGGTATTAAGGGCAGCAGCGGGCCTTGAAGTGAGTGAGGAGTGGGGCTGGATGGTGACTCTGCTTTATTACTGGAAAGACCTCGGCGTGAGGCACAGCTGAGCGGCTCCCACTCTGGGTAGAGAAAACTGACTGCAGTGGGCCAAGGCCTGATTCAGGGTGAGGCAGCCTCCTGTGTTCGTGGGTCTGTGTGTGTTTGCCCAGGGGAAACTGAGGCCAGAATTGTGGCCACCAGCCAAGCCAGAGAAGGTGTCCTGGCCTGAGGCAAAGGGGATGGGAGAGGCCCTCAGGAGGACTCTGGAAGGGGCCGGATCCTCACTTCTCTGTTGCCAGCCTTTTTCACACACCCTTCCCCCTGGCAGGGATGACCGCCACCCACTCTGCCTCTGATCTGGAAAGGATCCTGTCAGGATCCCAAGCCAGAAGAAGAAGAAGAATAGTTGGTTCTTATATGCTGCTTTTGTCTACCCAAAGGAATCTCAAAGCGGCTTCCAATCTCCCCACAACAGACATCCTGTGGGGTGGGTGAGGCTGAGAGAGCCCTGATATTCCTGCTCGGTCAGAACAGTTTTATCAATGCTGTGATGAGCCCAAGGTCACCCAGCTGGCTGCATGTGGGGGAGCAGGGAATCAAAACCAACCCACCAGATTAGAAGTCCGCACTCCTGACCACTACACCAAACTGGCTGTACCCTCTGGCCCCACACCCACTAACAACCAGCTTTTCGGTGCAAGGCTTTTTTCTGAGAGTGCATTTGTTTGATCTACAACAGTGTGAAAACAGGAGGCCATTTGTGTAGCTGGTAGGCAGGCAGTGAGATTGCTATACATGTTTCTCTGGGACACTTGATAAGGATTTACACAGCAAAAGCCTTCAGGCATGAATGAGGAGGGGAAAGCCGGATGCATCAAAGAGGGAGGGGCACCTTCGAGGAGTAGAACCCAAGCCCAGGAGAAAACAACCAAATCGACATGAGCTAGAAATGGAACATAACACCTTCATGGTTAGGTCAAGGGAACAGGTGAGAAATAGCCATGGGGGGGGGGTCTGATTCCCTTCTGGGCAACCTTGCTTCAGCCCACTGAGTCACAGGGGAGGGACGTTTTGTGATGGCCTGAAATCTGGAGGCCCAGAAACTCCTTCTGGGCAAGAGGTCAGCTGTGGTTCCTGGTATATGTGTGTGTGTCTGGGGGGGGGAGGTATCTTAAGGCTAACAGGATCTCTCTGCTTATTCCAGCAGGGGGTGATCAGAGGAATGAGGAGGGTGAGGAACTTCATCAGCAACTGACAGACAGCATTAAAAATAAAGACTTGGAAGAGAACACCAGGAATCGTAGCAGTCCTAAGAGGAAGGATGGCAGCTTTGTGCACCAAAGAAAACACAGAGAGGAGAAACCTTTAGAATGCCCACTGTGTGAAAAGAGATTCAATCGGCGTGGCAATCTTCAACAGCATCAGATAACTCACACAGGGGAGAAACCTTTTGAATGCTCAGTGTGCGGAAAGAGATTCAGTCACAGGTTCACTCTTCATCAGCATCAGAGAACCCACACAGGGGAGAAACCTTTTGAATGTTCAGTGTGTGGTAAGAGATTCAGTCAGAGTGGCCATCTTCAACAGCATCAGAGAACCCACACAGGGGAGAAACCTTTTGAATGCATAGAGTGTGGAAAGAGATTCAATAAGAGTGGCCATCTTCAACAGCATCAGAGAATTCACACAGGGGAGAAACCATTTGAATGCTCAGTGTGTGGAAAAAGATTCAGTTGGGGTCACCAACTTAAAGAGCATCAGAAAATCCACACAGGGAAGAAACCTATTGAATGCTCAGTGTGTGGAAAGAGATTCAGTTGGAGTTGCACTCTTCAACAGCATCAGAGAACTCACACAGGGGAGAAACCTTTTGAATGTTCATGGTGTGGAAAGTATTTCAGTGAGAGTGGCAAATTTCAACAGCATCAGAGAACCCACACAGGGGAGAAACCTTTTGAATGTTTAGTGTGTGGAAAGAAATTCAGTTGGCGTCACCATCTTCATGAGCATGAGAGAACCCACACAGGGGAGAAACCTTTTGAATGCTCAGTGTGTGGAAAGAGATTCAGTCATATTGGCCATGTTCAGCAGCACCAGAGAACCCACACAGGGGAGAAACCTTTTGAGTGCTCAGTCTGTGAAAAGAGATTCAGTCATAGTGGCCATCTTCAGAGGCATCAGAGAATTCATACAGGGGAGAAACCTTTTGAATGTTCAATGTGTGGAAAGAGATTCAGGCAGAGTGCGAATCTTCAAAAGCATCAGAGGACCCACACAGGGGAGAAACCTTTTGAATGCTCAGTGTGCGGAAAGAGATTCAGTCAGAGTGGCAGTCTTCAACAGCATCAGAGAACCCACACAGGGGAGAAACCTTTTGAATGCTTGGTGTGCGGAAAGAGATTCAGTCAGAGTAAGAATCTTCAAAAGCATCAGAGATCCCACACAGGAGATAAACCTTTTGAATGCTTAGTGTGTGCAATGAGATTCAGTCAGAGTGGCACACTACAGCAACATCAGAGAACTCACACAGGGGAGAAACCTTTTCAATGCTCACAGTGTGGAAAGAGATTCAGTCAAAATGGCAGTCTTCAACAGCATCAGAGAATCCACACTGGGGAGAAACCTTTTCAATGCTCAATGTGTGGAAAGAGATTCTGTCAGAATCACAGTCTTCAAGAGCATCAGAGAACCCACACACAGGATAAACCCTTTGAATGCTCAGTGTGTGGAAAGAGATTACGTTACAAATGCACTCTCCAAAAGCATCAGAGAACTCACACAGGGGAGAAACCTTTTGAATGCCCACTGTGTGGAAAGAGATTCATTGAGAGGGGGACTCTTCAACAGCATAAGAGAACCCACACGGGGGAGAAACCTTTTGAATGTTCAGTGTGTGGAAAGAGATTCAGTCACCGTGGCACACTTCAACAGCATCAGAGAACCCACACAGGTGAGAAACCTTTTGAATGTTCCATGTGTGGAAAGAGATTCAGTCAGAGTGGCCATCTTCAAGAACATCAGAGAACCCACACAGGGGAGAAACCTTTTGAATGCACACTGTGCAGAAAGAGATTCAGGTTGAGTGGATGTCTTCTACAGCATCAGAAAAACCACTACTCACTACTTCAGACTGTCTGCTAATCTAACAGTTTCTGACATGTACAACATTATGAAAAACATTTCCTTTCCATAATCTTATGAGGAAATGTACAAGTTGAGAGTAATCTCCAGCCTCTCTGCTATTGGCATCAACATATTATGACCAGCTAACATCTTTAATTCACATTTTTAGATGACAAGCAGTTCTCAAGAGGCATTACACAAAACTAATCTCTGAGAAATTTCAGCTCACCACTTTTAACATGGAAAGGTATCTGCATGAGGAGTAGTTACTAACAGGCCCTGTGTGTGGGGAATTGTGTGTAGAATTCAGCATCTGCAGAGGTAGAAACTATCCCATAATGGTTCTTTTAACGGGAGAGAACACTTTCACCCTCCAAAGTTACCTATGCCTGTCGCCATCACTACATCTTCTGAGTTCCACATTTTCGCTCCTCGTGGTGTAAATATCTCTTTTTGCTGGTCCTGAATCTCGTAGCCCACAGCTGCATCGGATGCCCTCGATTTCTGGTGTTTTCGGGGAGGAAGAAACAGTTTCTTCATTAACTTTGGCCATGTTTCTCATGCTAAATATATTTCGCTGCATCATTCTCTAACTTTATCAGTTGAACTACCTGGTGCTGCAGTTACCGTCCTGAACCATTGCCTGGCAGCTGTGTCTGTGAAGAAGGTGAAAAGGCGGACTGTGCTTCTTAAACCCTGGAGAGATCGCTGCAGAAAAAGATAGTTTTGATACATGGACTTCTAGGGGGACCGTCATCTAAGTTCAGGGAAGTACTTGGGTCAGGCTATCAGAAGAGGCAGAATAGATGCTTTTGGGCCCCTATGGATACCTCAGGGGAGCCCGATCCTATCAGATCTCTGAAGTGAAGCAGGGTTCCCCTTGGCTAGTATTGGGATGGGAGACCTCCCAGGAATGCCAAGATGGGGACACGGAAGCAGGTGATGGCAGACCACCCCCAGACGCCCCTTGCCTGCCTGCCAGGCAATCCTCGCAGTTCTTGTCTCCACTCCACGAGCTGTATTGCGAGAAAGAAAGAATTGAGGAGGTTTGGGTATGGCCGTGTGGGTTGCCGTAATTGGGTTTAGTTAATCTCGCAGATTTGATTTCTGTGAGACTGTTGACTCATTCCGGAAGCCTTTTGTTTAGACTCTTAGGAGCTGTATTTTATAGATGTGGGACACATCTTCTGGCGTGGCCCCGGGACGGAAATGGGTACTGACCTGACGTCCACAGCCCCGCCCCGGGGACTGCGCCAGAAGAGGCCGGGGCAGCTGCAGGGCACGTGGGCAGCATGGGCCCCCGCCACGCTGCCTGAGGAGGCCTGGGCATCCACGGGGCCATGGGGCAGCCAGGTGAGTCAGTGCCGCTGCAAAGGGGAGGGGAGGGGGGAGGCCGTGAGGCTGGTGGAGGCGGAGTTGCTCACCCTGCAGACCTTGAACTGGGGTGGAGGCTGCGCAGGTAGCAGAGGCTGAAGCATCGACCCAGAAACCCCTGGGGCTGGGGTGGGGGCAGCGCAGACTTAGAAGTTGCCCTCCAGGCTGGAGAGTCCCTCCTGGGAGGGAGAGGGGAGGATGCCTTGGGTGTGTTTTTGTGCGGGGGGGGGGGGGAGAGATGCTGGGGAGTAGGTCGGGGAAGGAAGAGGGAAGGAGAGAGAGGAGGGGGTAGTGGGGAGGGAAGGTGTGTGTGTGTGTGTTTGGGAGGGGTAAGGGGTGAGGGGATGGATTAAAGAGCTCTGGAGAAGGAATGTGTCCCACATACTTGTGAGAACCTGGGTGTCACTACTTTTATTTTTTAGGCAGGCTAAGAGATGTCATTGACATCTGCAAGTTGGTTTTCTTTTTTGTATTGTTATTACATGTTTTTATCTTATCAAGTGTGATTAGACTGATTTCAAATAAAAAAATCTTAGAAGACAGCCTTTGGGGACTGCCCACCTGGACGAAGGTCTTCCCTTGATCCCCGGAATGACTAAGCCCGTCACTTCAGCCGTTTCCACACAGCCCTGCAGTGTAGCGTTCAGAGTTCCGCACGGCCTGTAAAGCATCAGTCTCTCCTGCCAGGCACTCAGTTGACAGGGCTGCTGAAAAGATACGGGTCTCCCTCCTCCTTCTTGTCCCCCCCCCTCTTTGTTTCAGACCACCTTGTTTTGTATCACCTCCAGCTTGAGTAGTCATGGGTGTTTGGGAAGGGGGGACTGTTTTAAAATTGTTTTGAACTGTGTTTTATTGTAAACCGCTTGCAGGGAAGGGTGGTCTTGAAATCAAATCAATGAATAAACGTGCTCACATAGGCCAGCAAGAGAGCAAGGAGCTTGGCCTGAACTTTGCTGAAGATTTCATAAAAGGGAAAAATGAAGACGTTTTATGTTTATGAATGACCACAAGATACAGTGGCGTGTTAGAAGGTGGAACGGCAGCTGATGCAGCACCCCTGCTGCCCAATTCCCCAACATGTCTTTGGCTTCCAACATCTGGAGCATAGCAGATTCAGAGTGAAGAGCACATTGTTGGATTAAGGATGCCCTGCAGGGGGCATTGGAAGAGATGTGCATTTAGCATAGTTAGGTTAGGAACTTCCTGATATTTTTCAAATACACTACTGGGTGCTGATTGGCTCAGCCGGAGACTTCCTCTGAGCACACTTCCTCCCTGCTTGCCTCCAGAAGAAGTTAGTCAATTAGACCAGGGGTAGTCAACCTGGGGTCCTCTGGATGTTCATGGACTACAATTCCCATGAGACCCTGCCAGCGTTTGCTGGCAGGGGCTTATGGGAATTGTAGTCCATGAGCATCCGGAGGACCCCAGGTTGACTACCCCTGAATTAGACTGTAAGGATTCTCTCTCTCTTTCTATGATTCTGTTTCGTGCATTTTGGGGGGGGGGGTTGGACTAGATGACCCTGGAGGTACCTTCCAACTATGATTCCATGATTCCCTCCCCCTCCCCCCTATACAATGTTGTTTTTCTTCTCAATGAAGTGATGTATTCTTTAAGCGGCTGGTGCTGCACCACCTTTGCATATTTAAACGATGCCAACCAAAAGGTTATTTTCATGAGGATAAAACAAAGGACAGGAGAATGACGTGACCCACTTTGGATCATATGAGGGAGAAAGGTGAGGAAGACATTTGTTATGGATCTGATTTGTGCCTACGGTTCCCCAAGAAAGAGAGAGAGATTCTCTCTTGTTAATTCGTCAGGTATCGTTGCTACGTCCCGGGGAGGAGGCAGAAGTACTGAGTCAGCATTCAAACTTTGGTTCAACCTTGTAGGTGGGGCAAGCTAGTAGGGTGGGAAGCCGAGCAAGCAGGAAAAGGGCCCTAGTCAGTCAAGTAAATAAAACCCCCAAACCAATGCATTGTTGCCATCAGGGGTAGGTTGGAAGTAGACTGCCAAAGTCTGAATCGTAAATCATGCGGGAAATCATGCGGGATCTCTCACTGTAATCATGAGCTGCTCCTTGCTGTTCAGGTCAGACCTGAGGACAATAATGTAGCATTTGGGGAGGAAGATGCAGCCCAAGAGGCCAGCACTGGAGGCCAGGATGGAGAAGATCTGCACGGCCACCATGTACTTCCCCTTCGTGCTCAGGTAGGTGGGTACAAAGGACACCCAAACAGCGCAAAAGACCAGCATGCTGAAGGTGATCAGCTTGGCCTCGTTGAAGGCCCCGGGCAGCTTCCTGGCCAGGAAAGCCACCACGAAGGAGATGGCAGCCAGGAGGCCCAGGTAGCCAAGGGAGCCATAAAACATGACGACGGACCCTTCATTGCACTGCAGGGTGATCTCTTCCGGAAAGGAGTGCGTGTCGGACTCCGGGAAGGGGGGGAAGAGTCCCAGCCAGACAATGCAGAGACCAATTTGAATGCCAGAAAGAGAAAGGACGATGGAGTTTGCCAGACTCTTCCCCAGCCATCTCCTCATCCTGTTTCCTGGCTGGGTGGCCAAGAAGGCCATGACCACAGTGATGGTCTTGGCCAACACGGAAGAGACGGCGACCGAGAAGATGGTGCTGAAGGCTGTTTGTCGGAGAAGGCAGGTCACCTTCCTTGGCTGGCCAATGAACAGAAAGGAGGAGAGAAAGGAGAGCAGGAGGGAGGTGAGGAGGATGTAGGTGAGGTCTCGGTTGTTGGCTTTGACCACCGGAGTGTGTAGGAATTTGACAAACAGGGTTAAAACAAGACTTGAGAGGAGGGCTAGGAACAGGGCACAGAAAGCGAGGAGGATCCCCAGGGGCTCCTCATGAGCCAGGAAGGTTATCATCTTGGGGACACACTGAGTTCGGTCCTCGTTTGGATGCGCCTCTTCTGGACACCTCACACAATGCTCTGCGTCTGGAAAGCACAAGAAAGATCCAGTTACTTGTTGGGAGATGCAAGGTCTGTGGTGTGCATGGTCAACAGGATACGTAAAGAATAGGCTGCAGGGGGCATCGGAGGAGATGCGTAGGTCAGGAATTCCCTGGTATTTCTCAGATAATTTGCTCCTGTGTCCTGATTGGCTCAATTGGAGACTTCCTGTTCCTTGGAACCCACTTCCTCCCTGCTTGCCTCCAGATGAAGAATGTTATGGATGTGGGCTCAACAGTGCTAACGCCAATCACTATTCAAATGGAGGGATGGAAGTGTAGCCAATCATAGACTCTGGTTGCTATTGACTTAAGGACCAGTCAGGTTCCTTGGTGGGTTGCCACGAATGTGTATAACTTTGTGTTCTTCCCTAGTCATTGTTCAGTGTTTGGTTTGTCTCAATAAAAGAAGAAGAAGTTCTTATATGCTGCTTTTCTCTACCTGAAGGAGGCTCAAAGCGGCTTACAGTTGCCTTCCCATTCCTCTCCCCACAACAGACACCCTGTGAGGTGGGTGAGGCTGAGAGAGCCATGATATCACTGCTCGGTCAGAACAATTTTATCAGTACTGTGGCGAGCCCAAGGTCACCCAGCTGGTTGCATGTGGGGGAGCGCAGATTCGAACCTGGCATGCCAGATTAGAAGTCCGCACTCCTAACCACTACACCAAACTAGCTCTGTTTTCTAAGAACTTTGTGGTCACAGACTCACAGACTTAACAAAGAAGAACAATTATAGAACCATAGAGTCATAGAGTGGGAAGGGGCCACACAGGCCATCTAGTCCCACCCCCTACTCAATGCAGGATCAGCCTTAAGCATCCAGGATAACTACCTGTCCAGTCGCTGTTTGAAGACCGCCAGTGAGGGGGAGCCCCCACCTCCTTAGAAGCCCATTCCACAGCTGAACTACTTTGACTGTGACAGTTAGGACTCTTTTCTCCTCTCTTAGTTACAAAATTGTTTCACTTAATAAAACTATTTTATTCTTTAAGCAGTTAGTGCTTTGCCCCTCTTTTAAACTCTGCCAACATTACTCTCCATTAAGACCCTATTTCAGTGTGACACTTTAGATGACCCCAAAGAGATGAGGGTGAGACACAGGAGGGGGAGAGCCCCAAGTTCACTGGGGATGCCCCGGACCCCATTCTGATTACAGCAGATCTTAGACCTAAAGCAGATCTTAGTTAGCAAGGCTCTGACAATGAGACACAAATTCTGTCCTGGAATCCGAATAAATGAAGCTGCTGTATGCTGAACCAGAAAGAAGCATCCGCTGTGAAAAACAATCGCTACATTTTTATAATAATTTTGTGGGGTTATGTGTGGATCTTAGGGACAGAATTATCACAGAGTTCAATGTGATTCAATAACATAAGCATAGGAATGTCCTGGCCTTATAATTTTATAGAACAGCTTCTGCTTTGAACTGCACAGAACAGTTTCTGTAATAAACAACAAGAGAGGAAACCTCCAGATATCAGCCCCTCTCATGGGAGTTCCCTAAAAGATTCGTATTACAACTTCCTCAAGTAAGCCACAGCAATTATGAATGAGATTTAGATGTTCTGTAACACCGAATGCTTTCTGTTGAAGCTGACCTTACTGCTGATTGCTTGGGAGATATTTTGTCATTCATTATAGAAACAGTTCAAAAGTCAGGGCTGACTTATTTTAGTGTACAGCCAAAACATCTGAACTGAATCAACCAAAATCAGCATGCAGAACTTGGGAGGGGGAAGGGGGAGCGGGGAGGTTTTGTCCGTTCTGTGATGGGAAAACATTGCTGTCCAAAGCCAGAATTGAACTCACAACCTCTTTGTGTCTGGGCTGCTTCCCTCCCACCTAAGCCACTGAAGAAGCTGAAAGCTCAGAAAAAACCACCTAAAGCTTCCCATGTTTGTTTGTTTTCTTAAACCAGGGAAGTGATGAAGGGAACAAAGCGATGCCTTACTAGAATAGTTTTTAAAAAACAGGAAACTGTGCTGAGTACCCGTAATTTTTAAAAAAGAGATTGACAAGATGGGAGGGGGGAGGGGGGAGGGAAAGACAGATGGCAGCTCTTGGGAGCCTTTCTCTCTCCCCCCCCCAAAAAAAACAACTGTGCCGACATCAGGAGGAGGAAGGGTGTGTGTGGCTGGAGCAGATCCACAAGGAAAGGCTTCTCTGTCATTCTAATGCTGAACCCCTTATTTAAAAAAATTAAATGCTTAAGTAACACTGCAGCTTTGATAAAGTGAAGGCAGCAAAACCTTCCACTAAAATGAAAACCTGGAAGTGAAAGAAGCTTACAATTTGAAAAGGCACCCCCACACACACACACACACCCCTGAAACTGGCCAATGAGCAGAGATTGCGGCACTATGTCGGTGGTGGAAACGTGACTTCCGGGGGGGGGGCACGGCATGTGCTCAGGGAAGACTGTGTGACAGGAGTGCGTTTCTCAAAAACCCCAGGGGAAATGCACCCTCAGATCCCTGGGGGGCAGGGGAGTGAGCTGACTCCCAATGCAGATGTGAAAAAAAGGCAGAATGATCTCAGGGAAGGGCGAAGGGCTCTGTTGGACCAGAGTCAGTTCCGCAAGGCCTGTAAGAAACAGCTGTTCCGCCAGACATTTGCTTGAGGCCAATGGACACCAGGATGGCTTGGGTTAAACTCCGCCTGGGGTCCCTATATGCCAGGCTTTCTCAACCAGGGCTTTGTAAAACCTAGGGGTTTCCTGGCAGCCCTAGAAACCCTTCTAGGTTCCTGAATGGGTGGGAGTTAATTAATTGTGTGTTTGTGTGTGTATGTATGTGTGTGTGTGTGCATATACACATACACACTATATTCTGCACTATCGCCTCACTTCAGGGGTAAACAAGGCTGTTCTATATAGATCTCACCCCCCCCACTGAAAACCAGGATGTTCGGAAGTGTCCTGCCTACACAGTTGGCCTGATTGTTTTAAATTATAACCCTGTGTGTGTTTTTATATAATAATGTTGGAAGCCGCCCCAAGACGGCATGCCAGGAGGGGCAGGGTACAAATAGAAGAATAAATAAATAAATCCAAGCAGTAAGCAGAGTTAGATGCAGTTGTTTTATTTTAAACCGAGTGGAATGGACTGCTGAGCTGCAGGTAAACCAGGTAAGACACAATGAGACATAGACATTTGAACACGGGTCCATTGTCCCACTCTCTGTGAACTGGCAGGTGCAGATGCGTGCCATCTCCAAGCCAGAATACAGAACGTTCCTCTTTCCTGCCTGTCCCCCCACCCCCCACCCCCCACCCACTTCAGGCATTAGGGGTCACATAACACGTGTTGCTTGTTTTTTAAGCCGTAGACAACGCCCGGCCGACTCTTCCCCCTCCCTGCCCAGCCCAGCCCTGCTTTCTCCTGGGAGCCTTACCTTCGTGAGCAGAGATGGTCCCTTCCTGGCACGGGGAACAGACGTAGCAGCAACGTGGATCTTCTTTCCGAATGAACTTGGTGAAACCAGGGAGGCACCTCGTGGTGCATCTGGTCAGGGTCTAGGCAAAAAGACAAGGGGCATCACCCAAAAGGTGTCGCACAGGAGATGGTGCTTGTAGAACTGGAAAAGCCACAAAATAGCCCCTGACCCAGGTTTTGGACTAACTGGCTCCAGGTGTATTTTTGAGGGATGAGAGAAGGAAAAGAAGAGCTTTTATTTTGCACCCCACTTTTTACTACCCAAAAGGGTCTCCAAGTGGCTGACAATCTCCTTCCCTTCCTCTCCCCTCAACAGACACCCTGTGAGGCAGGTGGGGCAGAGAGCTCCAACAGAACTGTGACTAGCCCAAGGTCATCCAGCTGGCTGCATGTGGAGGAGGAGGAGTGGGGAATCAGCCAGGTTCTCCAGATCAGAGGCTGTTGCTCATAACCAGGACAGCAATTAAACTCCTTCCTCATCTTGTCTCACTCCTTTGGCTACTCGGGTACATTTCCCATCCCGGGGAGACTGAAGATGCAAAAGGGCCCCCCCTGCCGGTTCAGGATCTCCTCCTACGTCCCCCCCCCTCTTATGAGGAATTAAAAGCAAGACTCAGTGTGGGAGACTGAATGTTAATTTTAGTAGTTTTAATTGTACTTTAAACGTATTTTGCTCTACGCCACCCCGCAATGAGGGCTGCAGAGGGACGGCCTATAATAAATGTAAGAAGTAAGAAGAGGAAATGCAGCAGCCGTTCTACCTGGTTAAACTGCCTGGGCCAGACCACGGACTGCTGGTCGATGGAGAGTTTTGGTGCGCTGGAAGCGTCTCTCCCTAGGCTCCCGACACGCCTGCTGGCGATGGACTTGTTGGGAGACACCACCCAGTTCACGATGTCAAAGCCGGCCTCCAGGTCCCCGTTCTGATCCGGATGGACTCCACCCGTGGAAACGTTGTAGGACAGGAGGCTCCTCAGGAAAGGGTGAAGCTAGAAGGGGGAGGAAATGCCGCCTTTCAGGAAACAGGGGTCTCGGTCAGCCTCCCTTGGTCTGGGCTGGCAGAATTTAAACATGCAACATACAAAGGAGGTGCAGCATCAAGCTGCTTAGAGAACAAAACAGCTTTCTTAAAAATAGAAATTGTTCTGCAAAGAAGAGAGGAGACAGACGCTTTAATCCACTCACGCTTCCCTTCGCTTTTGTCCTGCGTTGTTCCCCTCGGGTGTATTTTTCTCTTCTGCATGCCAACTCCCTTTCACTTCACAGGCAAGTCAGCTTTTGTTTTGCCCCTCTTTCTTCGCTCCTTCACATGCAACCAGCAGGGTGACCTCAAGCTAGTCACAGTTCTATTAGAGCTGTTCTTGCAGCACAGTTCTCTTAGAGCTCTCTTGGCCCCACCTTCCTTACAGGGTTTCTGTTGTGGGGAGAGGAAGGGTAGGTGGTTGTAAGCCCCTTTGGGACTCCTTTGGGTAGTGAAAATTGGGCATAAGAAACCAGCTCTTCTTCTTCTCTTATTTGAGGTAACTATGATTTCTACTTGGAAACTGGTCAGGGCGGGAGACTTTTGTCCTAAATTCGGGTCTGTGTTTTCTAGTGGGGAGTTCATTGCAGTCCGTGTTAATCCTGTCAGAGGACGGTGCCAGGCTATTCTATGGGTTGCTTTCATGTTACCAATTCTGTTGCGTATTTCAGAGTATTGTGGGCTGGTCACCCGGGAGTGGCAGCATAGAAATCTGAAGTAGAAATAAAATCTAAATAAATTAAAAAGCGGGGCCTCCTCCTGGAGCCTCACACACTGGACCTTCTCGGGCTTGGAGCTGGCTGTCATTTTCAGTGGTGCCACGTGTGCGGAAAAGGGGTACCTGCCACGGCCGCAGCCTCTGAAGTGCCAGCCTCTCCGTTCCCCCCGAGGCCTTCTGCCGGGGGTGGGAGGCGTGGGCCGCGTGGAGGGCATGCCCCAAGGCCTGGAGCGTGTGGTAGATGCCGTAGCTGTCTTGAGACAGAGCTCTTTCCAGGACCTCCTGGGGCGGATTCGGCAGGTTCTCTTTCTCCCGACATTCGGCCCAGCGGTTCGACAGATATTTGAAATATAAACAGCGGAACGCTTGACCCCCAAACGCCTCGACTGCATTGTCCACATCGTGCGTCGGGAGGCCAGCATAGTCCGGCCTTCCCTTTGTCTGGACCAGGAAGGACAGAGACCCGTGCAGCTGCTGGGGGTCGAAAGCGCTGCTGGTCGAGCCAAAGGAGATGTCTGGCAAAGCCACCGTGATCCAGACCTTCCAGATTTTGGACTTGACACGCCTGTAGATTTGTTTGAGGCCGAAGGTTAGATCCGCCAAGTAGGGAAGGTCCCCGTAGTAAACGTACACAAAGACTCCTTTCTGTATAGACAGGGCAGTCACCCGACTCAGATATTGGTGTATTTTTTAATGTAAAGCAGACTCAGGCCTATTATTTTTTGTGAAAACACGACACAAATGTCGCTTCTGGTGAGAACAGGCGTCATGGTGCTTATAAACCTTTCTCCACTGTTGGTGTCCGGAGCAAAGAGGCCGATCCGCGTCCATCGGAAATGCAGGAGCAGCCTGGCGATTCCCAGGCATGGAGGTTCTGCTTTCGGGATCATCCGGTAGAAGAAAGGGAACTGAGTTCTGTCAGCAAGAACGGGCGAACGGACACCGTAATTGATCTAGTCAAGAAAGGCAGAGGCAATTGTCTGGGTGCATTTTCAAGACAAAGTTCAAACTGAAGAAGAAGAAGAAGTTGGCTTTTATACCCATTTCTCACTTCCCAAAGGAGTCTCAAAGTGTTTTACAACTGTCTTCTCTTCCTCTCCCCACAACAGACACTGTGCAAAGTAGGTGGAGCCGAGTGAGCTCTGACAGAACTGCTCCACAAGAAACTGCCTCTTCCTTACAGTTTTTAAACGTCTCGGGGAGGGGATGGTTAGTCAGAGTTTGGATGGATTAACAGGCTGGCTAGCGTCTCAGCCAGGAGGGAGGCCAGCATCTTAATGTCATTTCCTGATTTATTAATCAGGAACTCTGATCATTTTAGAGCTGTTTTTAACAGTACCCATCGTGCTAATTTTCACATGCTTGTATTTTCCAACATCTCTGAAAGTTTTAATTCCAAACCGGACTCACAATTAATTAATTTGTAATATCAGTTTTAAAGGGTGAGAGCCACCCTTGAATAGATGAATCCTGCAGAGATCTGCTGCTAAATGTTTTGAACTGGCAAAAACCTGTTGCAACTCTTTAGTCCAAGATCAAGGTGAATAGCCAGCTGTATTCACCTGTCTGTAGCAGAAGAAGAGCTGGGCTTTTGTACTCCACTTTTTGCTACCCAAAGGAGTCTCTGAGCAGCTTCCAATCACCTTCCTTTCCTCTCCCCACAACAGACTCCCTGTGAGGGAGGTGAGGCTGAGAGAGCCCTGAGATTACTGAAGAAGAAGAAGAGTTGGTTCTTATATGCTGCTTTTCCCTACCTGAAGGAGTCTCTGAGCAGCTTCCAGTCACCTTCCCTTTCCTCTCCCCACAACAGACACCCTGTGAGGGAGGAGAGGCTAAGAGAGCTCTAGGAGAGCTGGGACTAGCCCAAGGTCACCCAGCTGGCTGCATGTGGAGGAGGAGGAGGAGGAGGGAAGACTCCTACCTGGTTCTCCAGATCAGAGCCCGCCCCTCCTAACCACGACCCCTCACTGGCTCTCCAGTCCTTTCCGGGAGGCCCTGCGGTGTTGGTGCTGGCCTGAGTAGCTGAGGCGGCCCTTGGTGGACCGAGGATTTCATTCCGGAGAGAGCTGCTCCATGTGCTCCTGCCTACCTGTGGGATTTTGTAGGTGCTCAGCAGGGCCGAAATGGGGATGGAGTTTTCAGAGTCTGGCCCCTCCAGAACTGCCAGTGGGCCCCTCTGCCGCCCGCAGTTGTAGTTTGGGGGGCTCCTCTGCCCGGGGAACAGCAGGCCCAGCAGGGCGTCGTACGTTATCCTTGAGTCGAAGTAGTTCTCGTAGAGGCTGTAGCCCAGGGTGACGTTAGGCAGGATTTGGGGACTCTGGTTGATCTCCTGAATGGCAAACACGACGGACAGGAGGTCCCAGTAGACGGTGCGTGACATCCTGTGACAAAATGTGCAGGCCACAGAGTCATCTTCCATGCATGGAACACGAAGGGTCAAAGCCTTTCAGACTATGTCCAGGTGAGCTCGGAGCCAGGCCCAAATTCATAGCAGCCAACAGGAGGGCAGGGGGTTGGGGGTGATGGACAGTGGGTGGGCTTGTCAAATAGCTGCCGGGTGGCATACTAAGAAAAGAGCAAGAGTCCAGGGACACCGGAAAGACTAACAAAATTTGTGGCCAGGTAGGAGCTTGCGTGAGTCATGGCATTGAAGAAGTGAGCTGTGTGACTCACGCAAGCTCCTCTCCTTCCACAAGTTTCGTTGGACTTTCAGGTGCTCCTGGACTCTTGATGGTTTCTGCTGCCAAAGACAAAGCAGAGTCACAGAATCACAGAATCCTAGAGTTGGAAGGGGCCATAGAGGCCATCTAGTCCAACCCCCTGCTCAACGCAGGATCAGCCCTAAGCATCCTAAAGCATCCAAGAAAAGTGTGTATCCAGCCTTTGCTTGAAGACGGCCAGTGAGGGGGAGCTCACCACCTCCTTAGGCAGCCTAGAGCCAAGCGACCACCTTGCTCTAGCGTCAAACACTCCCTGCCCTGGGGGAGACCGGATGGGGGGCTAAATGGACCCAACCAAATCCTTCTTGTTAGGGAGCAATCCCTGCAGGCCCCCCACTCAGCCCCGGCTACTTCCCTTGGCTGTTATACGAGCGGAAGGTGCTCTTGGTTCCTTGCCCCTTCACTTCCCACCGGGTGCCGTGGCAAAGTCAAGGTTAGGCCTCACTTACGAGTCCTCCCTGGAGACGGGAGACGTGCGGAAGGCGTAGGGCTCCAGGTGGATATTGACGGTCGAGAGGAGCCCCTGAATGAGATGCTCTCCAGACCTGCAATAATTCAATCGCTTGATATTGCCCTTTGTCAAACGCAGGAGGCATTTTGCTTTCCGGGCCCCGCAGGCAGCCTGGGGCAGCAGCAGCAGCAGCAGCAGGAGCAGGAGGAGCAGGATCATGGTGGGTCTTGGGTGCTGCGGGTCCCGCCCCTTCAGCTACATTTGCAGGCAGCAGGTGGAAAATGCTCCCGGACTGCAGCCGGATTGCAGCCGGGCCATGGAGTTTTCAAGGCCAGAGACGCTGAGCGATGCCTTGCCAGCCTCTGTGGGGCAGCCTTGGGCAAGCCCTGCTCAGCGTCCGAGACCCAGCGGGATGGAGCCGGCCTGGGCCCTCTAGGGCCGGGCAGGGCAGTTAGATAAGAAAGAGGCAAGATGCTGTTGTGAGACTGAGGCGCCTGGACCTCGGCTAGTTGGGCTTACGGTCCAAAGGAGGTCATGTCAAGCTTCACACTGGCCGAGCTCCCCCCTGCCCTCCGTCTCGGCCCTGGCCTTCTTTCTCGGAGGCAGAGGAAGCATTTATGCGCTTGCTCTTCCGGACTTGCTCTGGGATTACGTCATGTTGCTTTTGGGTCTGTTGTTTATGTGAGGCAACTTCTGAGGAAATCGCTGGAGCTTTGCTGAATCAATTAGAACAACATGGATAATCACAGGTTGGCAGAGCCGGTGCTGCACAAGGGGAGGAGGGCAAGGGAGGGACGTTCACGCAAATCTTGTTGCTTTGGGTGTTCTTGATTGTGGCAGAAGTCCAGGGAGGAATAGGAAAGTCAGGGCAAAGTTCGAGACGAAGCCCTAGGAGGGAAGGGTTTGGGAACAGACAGCCTGGAGGAGGAGGCTGAGAGGGGACAGGCTGGCTCTCCTGAAGAAGCATCTCAGAGGTTCTCACTTGGAGGAGCATCACTTCAAGCAGTGGCTGGACAGATCCTTCTCCTGGATCCAGCATTGAGCAGGGGGTGGGACTGGATGGCCTTTGTGGCCCCTTCCCACTCTAGGATTCTGTGAGTCTAGTTCAGCAGTGGAAAGGGCTGCCTAAGGAGGTGGGGAGCTCCCCTTCATGGCAGGCTTCAAGCAGCGGCTGGACAGACCCTTCTCCTGGATCCAGCATTGAGCAGGGGGTGGGACTGGATGGCCTTTGTGGCCCCTTCCCACTCTAGGATTCTGTGAGTCTAGTTCAGCAGTGGAAAGGGCTGCCTAAGGAGGTGGGGAGCTCCCCTTCATGGCAGGCTTCAAGCAGCGGCTGGACAGATCCTTCTCCTGGATCCAGCATTGAGCAGGGGGTGGGACTGGATGGCCTTTGTGGCCCCTTCCCACTCTAGGATTCTAGGAGTCTAGTTCAGCAGTGGAAGGGGCTGCCTAAGGAGGTGGTGAGCTCCCCTTCATGGCAGGCTTCAAGCAGCGGCTGGACAGATCCTTCTCCTGGATCCAGCATTGAGCAGGGGGTGGGACTGGATGGCCTTTGTGGCCCCTTCCCACTCTAGGATTCTAGGAGTCTAGTTCAGCAGTGGAAGGGGCTGCCTAAGGAGGTGGGGAGCTCCCCTTCATGGCAGGCTTCAAGCAGCGGCTGGACAGATCCTTCTCCTGGATCCAGCATTGAGCAGGGGGTGGGACTGGATGGCCTTTGTGGCCCCTTCCCACTCTAGGATTCTAGGAGTCTAGTTCAGCAGTAGAATGGGCTGCCTAAGGAGGTGGGGAGCTCCCCTTCATGGCAGGCTTCAAGCAGCGGCTGGACAGATCCTTCTCCTGGATCCAGCATTGAGCAGGGGGTGGGACTAGATGGCCTTTGTGGCCCCTTCCCACTCTAGGATTCTAGGAGTCTAGTTCAGCAGTGGAAGGGGCTGCCTAAGGAGGTGGGGAGCTCCCCTTCATGGCAGGCTTCAAGCAGCGGCTGGACAGACCCTTCTCCTGGATCCAGCATTGAGCAGGGGGTGGGACTGGATGGCCTTTGTGGCCCCTTCCCACTCTAGGATTCTGTGAGTCTAGTTCAGCAGTGGAAAGGGCTGCCTAAGGAGGTGGGGAGCTCCCCTTCATGGCAGGCTTCAAGCAGCGGCTGGACAGATCCTTCTCCTGGATCCAGCATTGAGCAGGGGGTGGGACTGGATGGCCTTTGTGGCCCCTTCCCACTCTAGGATTCTAGGAGTCTAGTTCAGCAGTGGAAGGGGCTGCCTAAGGAGGTGGTGAGCTCCCCTTCATGGCAGGCTTCAAGCAGCGGCTGGACAGATCCTTCTCCTGGATCCAGCATTGAGCAGGGGGTGGGACTGGATGGCCTTTGTGGCCCCTTCCCACTCTAGGATTCTAGGAGTCTAGTTCAGCAGTGGAAGGGGCTGCCTAAGGAGGTGGGGAGCTCCCCTTCATGGCAGGCTTCAAGCAGCGGCTGGACAGATCCTTCTCCTGGATCCAGCATTGAGCAGGGGGTGGGACTGGATGGCCTTTGTGGCCCCTTCCCACTCTAGGATTCTAGGAGTCTAGTTCAGCAGTAGAAGGGGCTGCCTAAGGAGGTGGGGAGCTCCCCTTCATGGCAGGCTTCAAGCAGCGGCTGGACAGATCCTTCTCCTGGATCCAGCATTGAGCAGGGGGTGGGACTAGATGGCCTTTGTGGCCCCTTCCCACTCTAGGATTCTAGGAGTCTAGTTCAGCAGTGGAAGGGGCTGCCTAAGGAGGTGGGGAGCTCCCCTTCATGGCAGGCTTCAAGCAGCGGCTGGACAGATCCTTCTCCTGGATCCAGCATTGAGCAGGGGGTGGGACTAGATGGCCTTTGTGGCCCCTTCCCACTCTAGGATTCTAGGAGTCTAGTTCAGCAGTGGAAGGGGCTGCCTAAGGAGATGGGGAGCTCCCTTTCATGGCAGGCTTCAAGCAGCGGCTGGACAGATCCTTCTCCTGGATCCTGCACTGAGCAGGGGGTGGGACTGGGTGGCCTTTGTGGCCCCTTCCCACTCTAGGATTCTAGGAGTCTAGTTCAGCAGTGGAAGGGGCTGCCTCAGGAGGTGGGGGGCTCCCCCTCACTGGGGGTCTTCAAGCAGCGGCTGGACAGATTCTTCTCCTGGATGCTGGAGGCTGATCCTGCACTGAGCAGGGGGTGGGACTAGATGGCCTTTGTGGCCCCTTCCCACTCTAGGATTCTAGGAGTCTAGTTCAGCAGTGGAAGGGGCTGCCTAAGGAGGTGGGGAGCTCCCCCTCACTGGCCATCTTCAAGCAGCAGCTGGACAGATCCTTCTCCTGAATGCTTAAGGCGTTGAGCAGGGGGTGGGACTAGATGATCTTGATGGTCCTTTTCACGTCTACAATTCTATAAACTGTCCAATATGCTTCTGGGGGGTCATGTGGTTTGTTAACACCAATTTGTTGGCAGTCCCTGGACCCAAAGACGTTTGCCTGATCTCCAAGAGAACCAGGGTCTTTTTGGCCCTCACCCCACCCTGGTAGAACGAATCTTCAGCTGAGATCTGGGCCCTGAGAGAGCTGCAAAATGGCCCTTCCACCAGGTTAATGGTTGAGGCCAGGGATGCCCAGCTGTGGCTCTCCAGATGTCCATGGACTACAATTCCCATGAGCCCCTGCCGGGTGTCATCCCATCTGGTTAACTGCTTGGGGGGAGGGATGGTACAGAAATTAAATCCATAAATAATACATCACCCTGAAATGCTCTTTCTGAGCTCAGTGCCTCTTCTGGAATCCAGCCAAAGCTACCTTACAGACTGGAATATCATTCTTTTCTTAAGTCCCTCTTGCGGGGTTCAGATGTCCTGTTCTGATGAAGAGAAACTCCCTCGTTCAACACGTCCTGCTTCAGGGCTGTGGCAAAGTTGGGCCCACCCCTCTTTCATTTATCCTCCTTTTAAACTCTTTAAAAAAACGTGACCCCCCCTCCTCCAGAGTTAGACAAAACCCAAATTAACTATATTCCTCGTGTTCTTGTAGTTGCACAAAAATCACAGCGCCCGATTGAATTTTTTATTTATTTTGTAATCTGCTGTTAATCACAAAATTTCCATCTTGGGAATGAAAAGTTGCAGACAAGGTTGAAATCAGTTCTCCTCAGAATCCATAACCTGATCAGCCCCAAGGAGAGGCCTGCAGTCTTTGACTCGTCATGTGAAGAACGGAAGAGGGCTAAGGGGCCACAAACAGCCCCTGGCAGTTGTGCAGGGCTGTTGTTTCAATGGGGCAAAATGCCAGGACCCAAATGCTATTGTGGAGCAGTCCACCAAACGATTCCCCATCTGTCCTAGGACTGTGAGCATCGTACTCCCCAGGGAGATGTGACGGAGCTCTTTGGACTCTCCCCCCAGCTGCCACTGAGGGGACTGAAAACCAAGATATTTGTCTTTAGGAGGCTGACCCAATCAGTCTGCATACTCCTTGTAGCTACTTGCTTACATATTGAATATTATTATTACACACTTCCTATACTATATATGTCATCTTCCTGATGTGCCACAAATAGCAAGGTGACGTCCTTGGGAACATTTGTCCCATGTTTTGGGCTGACCTTTCAGGACCGTAGACTGAATGCCATCTCGGTCCTCTCCAGTCTGATGTTCATGCGCTTCGCTTCTGAAGTGACAGTTGCCAAAAAATGCCTTGCCCTTTGGAGAGAAGCAGGCAGTGATCGAGGCCAGGCTGATCATTATAGAGCGGCAAAACGCGCAAAGTGGCTGTGCCTTTCTGGACAGGACTGCATCCTCCGAGGCCCCCTCAAGCCAGTAGGCCTGAGAGGGAGCAGCTCTTATTAGGGCCGCCTGGGGAAGTCTGCCCAGAGTGACACCCGGACTTTTTCCAGTCCTGTAGAACAGTGGTCCCCAACCTTTTTATCACCAGGGATTGGTCAACGCTTGACAATTTTACTGAGGCTTGGGGGGGGGGGGTAAGTAGTGTTTTGCCGAGGGATGTTGCCGCCGCCTGAGCCCCTGCTCCACTTGCTTTCCCGCCAGTACCCCTGACTTCCCGCCGCCTGCTGGGGGGCGCTACCAGCAGCAGCTGCACAGTGCCACATCGAGGGGGAGCCCCAGCCATGGCGGCCGCTGGAGAGCACCAAAGGTGAGCCAGCGGCAGAGTGGCAGGGCAGCGCCCGAGGCAGCAGCCGGGGAGGAGAATGAGGAGGAGCTATGGCCCGGTACTGACTGATCCATGGACCGGTACCGGTACTGCTGTAGAATATATTCCTCCATTTTGCTCTCAAGTCTGGTGTTTGTGCGTTCTGCTTCTGACGATTCACAAATTCTCTTGAGAAATAATAGAAGAAGCCACCAGGCCTGAAAATTATAAAGCAGGAGAAACACCTGAGCAAAACCAGTCTGGGGGCTTTGTGCTCAGGTGCAGAGCCGGAGAAAACATCTTTGCAAGAAGTCATCGGTGTAACCTCGGCCCCACCCTGTTTCATCAAGAGGAAGGGTGTTTCCGCACAAGGACCAATGTTGCCAATTGGTTCCACAAAGTGGAAACGCTATTTTTAAAAGTGCAATCTCGGCGTTACGCATACCTGCCTTTGTACTGGAATCCAGTAGCGTTTCATTTGTTTTCCACAGGTTTCCGGTCTAGCAAAAATCGTTAGAAAAGAAGCAATTTTTTTCCGTGCCTGGTCCCTCCCCTGGCCGTCAATCAAAGGAACAGCCAATGGGCGGTTGTTATCATGCTCCGGAAAAGCCCCTTTCCCTTTAAGAGCAGGGTCTTTTTTTTTTTTAAAAAAAAAAGAAAAACACACGTTGCAACGAATATTCCTTGATTCCTCCTAACGTAGAGACCCATCTAGCTGGCGTGTGAGCTGGTGAATCATCGTTACCACGCTCCCCCGAGTGAAAAAAAATCCCCCCCCCCGCATGGGCGCAATTTTCGGCCGAAAATAAAGGGAACTGGCAAACAGGGGGCTGTGTTGTGCTTGGGGACTTAGGGGAGCTTTAAAGCACTTCTGTGGAGGGACTGTAGCTGGAAAAGCCTCGCTGGGTGAATCAAGCGTTGCTGGTTCGTTGCTTTCTGCTCGCTCCAAGAAAAAAAAATGGCATCGCTTCGCTGAAAGTTCGGAGGAGAAAGCCAGGGGGAGGGATTTTGCTGGAACCGCAACAATGTTAATGCACAGGTCTTTTTCGCTAGTGTTGCAGATTGTTTGCAAGAGTGTAGCGCTTTTCGGAGGGTGAATCCACTTTTCCCGATTTCCCTTTAAGCGCTACAACAAATCATTTTTTGCGGGACTGTTTCAGGAGTGTTGCAGATTGTGTGTGACGTCTTGTGGAATTGCAAATTAGTAGCGTTTACAATTTGCAAGCCTTCTGCTACATTAAAGTCATGCGGAATGGACCGAAGAAATAACCTCATGGATGCAAAGGGAATTTTTGGTGTGCTCAGTGACCACAAAAAAACTGTAACAAATTTAACCGCAGGAACGACATTGATCTTCTGCAGCAGGGATAGTCAAACTGCGGTCCTCCAGATGTCTATGGACTACAATTCCCACGAGCCCCTGCCGGCATTTGCTGGCAGGGTCTCATGGGAGTTGTAGTCCATGGACATCTGGAGGGCCGTAGTTTGACTACCCCTGTTCTACAGTAACAAGACGTCTTTAAAGATGAAGATCTCCCCGCCCCACCTTAAGGGTTAGGAGACTAAAGGCCATTCCCTCACTTGGCCTCTCCTAGTGGACACGTAATTATACAAAGGCAGTAATAGATGTACCGAGGGACCTTGGATGCTGTTGGGGCTCTTCTTTCCGACTGGCTGTCTCCCTTGGCCAACGCAGAGAGCTTCTCCAAAGGACTCAGTTTGAGCCTGATCCACAGCATGAGCTGTTTAATAGCATAATTACGACACATAACCCAAATTGGGCAGATTGTGACAGTAGGATGGAGAGGAGGAAAAGGATGGTTCTGGATGCTGCCAGGCAGGAGGCAGGCAGACGAAATAGTGCAAATGGACCACATCCAGGTGGAACTGCCCTAATGGTCACCAGAGACCCCAACTGGTGGGACCCCAGTACCCCAGATCGGGCCGAAAGAAGCAGCACAAACACTCGGCAGCCTGTACTGGATGCAAGGTGTGAAAGGGGCTAAAACACTCGTTTCCCCTTCATCTTGCACAAGGGGGGGGGCTTGCCCATTCTGTGGGAGGGGCCCTGCTGGGGTGGGGGTGGGGGTGTCTGGCTCGGGAGGGGACTTTGTGGAAGGATGAACTCTCTTCCTCCTTGGGCTTTGGGTGGCCTCAGAGCCATCCGGTGCATTCCCTCCCTGTATTTTGCCCCACGTGTGGTCTGCCCCTAGCAAAGGCAGGAGAAAAACAGGAATGTTAATAATAATGAGTCCGGCCTACCAAGCCCCTCAGGTATGCCCCCCTCCCTTCTTATTTTTTTGGGGGGGAGGGGCTCTGTGCCTGATGGGACGCTTCATGCTGCTTTGACACACCCTTAAGGGAATTTCCCAGTTCTGATGAAATTCTCTCCTCCCTCTCCCCTTTCAGGGAAAGGTTAACAACACAATTGAAGTGTCAAATTCCTGGGGATTTGGGGGTGGAGCCTCAGGAGGGGGAGGAGCTCATGATGCCTTAGACTCCGCCCCCCCATTTTCTCCTGCAGAACGGACCTCTGAAGTGTGGAGAGAGAAGCGGTGCTTCTGCAAGACGTCCAGGTCCCACCTGGAAGTGTTGGCACCCTAGACTGCCTTGGTTCCTCCTCCACTCCTCTGGCTTCCCATTCCTCAGGGTCCCGTTTTGCCCCCCTCTCCTCTTGAGGTGGGTCTCTGGACAAGGGTCAGGCTCCCCTTCCTAAGTGACTGCCCCCTTAACTTTGTCCCCCTTTCTCTTTGCCCCCCCCCCAATGGGCTCCTCGGCCCCCCACCCTATGCATTTCTTCTGCAGGGCACTGTCCGAACCCATCCAGGGGCTGCCGGAATTCATTGCAGTGGGCTACGTGGACGACCAGCTGATTGGACAGGAGGAGAACCTGGCACCAAAAAATCTCCCCCCAAAGGTGTCCCACGTGGGAGGCATCACAGGCTGTTCCCCCAGGCAGGGGCCTTTTCAGTGCCGCACGAAGGGGAAGGAGGAGCCGAAAATCTGGACTCTCCCTTGGCCTGAAGGTCCACCCCCCAATGTGCTAGGGGCAGGCAGACTTTGCATGTGAAGTGGAAGTTCCTGGAGACCCTACAGAGTCCCCATTCCGGTGGGAGGGAGGCTGATGGGGTCATCTTGCCTCCTGGCCAGAACGGAAGCCCACCAGGAAATAATGGAGCCTCACTGACTTCAATGGGATGTCTCTTATGTAAGCACCTCTCGTTGGATGCCTGAATTTGGGGAACCCGGGCCTGCCCACTCCCCCCTTCTTCCGTGGCTTCTCCAAACAGGGTCCAGCCCCTTGCCCAGGGTGGGGAGGGGTTGCCTAGTCCCGCCTCCTCCTGCTCTGACCCTTGAGATGGGGATTCTCTGTTCCTCTCCATGGAGCCATCCCTGCTTCTTAACCAAGAGCAGCCAAGGACAGTCCTTGGACGTTGGATCAAGGGAGACTGAACAAGTATCCACTGGGGGCCAAGGGGGGGCGTGCTGAGATCCCAAAAGGATGGCTTCACTGCTGGGGGCGGGCCTGGATGGCCTCTGGGGTATCTTCCACCTCTGACGTCCTCTTTCTGCAGAAATACGTAATCGGAGAGGACGGCTAGAAGATCCCCACCGGGTGAGTGACGGCCCTTTCTCTTTGGACTGTTTTGTCAACCCAGAGGTTGAGATCCAGATTTTTTTTTGGGGGGGGGGAGTTATCTGGGGAAGGATCAGCTGACAGACCCACAAACTGCATTCCCCATTCTGTGGCCTGGGGGAGGAGGGCAGCATCTGGGTCTGGCTGCAGTGAGACGTCCCTGGTCTAAGCAGCCCCTCCCGAGGTCACGACATGCTGCAGACGGCTCGTGATAAAACTGAGCTGCAAAACATGATCTGTGAAAACAGGCAGGGAAATGAGGCGTCAGGAAGCAGGGGTCCTGCTTGGCCTCCCCCCCCCCTTCCAATTTCTCAGTCTCTGATAGGCCGGGCAAGCTTTGTCCCTTCCCCTCCGGGTCTCTCCTCTGCAGCGTTTCTCCCCAGCCAAAATATCCAGCCATTAATGCTCCTGCTTCTCTTCAGCTGGATGCAGTGATCCCTGCCCTGGTGTCCTTCTCTGTCACTTGGGTTCTGAGGGATTAAAAATAATAGATTCAGGCTGGTTTTGCATTTGCTCTGATATCTGAGGTGTTAGTACGAATGGGTAATGAACCGAAATATTTGCAACGGAAGTGAGACTCTTTTCTAAAAGATCAGGAACTTCCTTTGTAGGCCGTGTCTAACGCATGCTCACTCTCTGAATACAAATCGATTCACGAGCGTGAAAACAGAGCGGCCCTCCCCTGGAGCTGCTCTTCGTGGACGTGGATCAGGTCCGGCCACGGGGGCTCACTGAGCCGTTCAGGGGATCCGTGCCGTCTCTGCCCCCGCCTCTTGTGTGTCCTCGCAGGAGCCTGACCAGAAGGCCCTGTGGGTGGTGAACGTGGCTGCCTGTATCCTGCCTCCGGGGCGACCCAAGCGGCCCGCGTCTTCACCGTCAGGCCCACTGGTACGGAACGAGGAGGAAGAGTCCCCAGCGTAGCTTGGAAGCCGGAGACGGAGGAGTCGGGCCGGAGGCTGCAAAGCCCAGCTCAGAATCGGTTTCAGGGGAAAAAAGCCAACAGCTTCCCCCACAGCCGAGCCTTAGGTTTGAGGGTCTCTCTGCGACTCCAGAGTGTGGCTCGGTGGCTCAAAAGGCAAGTGGGATTTTGGGCTGCATCAAACGGGGCATCGTGTCCAGATCACGGGAGGGGATGGTGCCGCTTTACTCTGCTCTGGTTCGGCCTCCCTTGGAGTCCTGTGTTCAGTTTTGGGCAACCCAGTTGAAGAGGGATGTGTCCAGAGGAGGGCAACAAAGATGGTGAGGGGTTTGGGGACCAAGACGTATGAGGAAAGGTTGGGGGGGCTTGGTCTGTTTAGCCTGCAGAGGAGACGACTGAGGCACAGGGAGGGGGTTGGGGGTTAGGGTTAGGCTGGGGGGGGGGCTGTGCAAAAGAGCTACGCAACTCGCAGGGAGAGTTTGTGGAACCGTCAGCTGCTGGGTGCTTTCGCTCGGCCCTCAAGGGATGTTGCTGGGGGGGGGGGGAATCCGGCATGGCATCTGGCAGCCATGAAGACACCCTGACAGAAACACCCCCACCCCCTGACTGGGCCAAGCTCTGCCCACCCTCAGGACAGGGGGCTTCCCTGCCTTCCCCCTCCAGCACGAGCTCCCTTGTAAGCCCCTTGGAGACTCCACCAGGGAGCGGAAGGCAGGTTGTAAGAACCTCCTCCCCCTCCTGCGCTCCCCTCGGGACACTCCTTCCTTCTCGGCTACCTTCCTTCTCCTTGGGCTTCAGCCGTGGCAAACAGTGGCTCAGGGGTGGTTCTGGAGGGAATTGGGGGCGGCTGCTTATTTGGGCCTCTGGGGAACCCCCAGACACAAGAGGGGCCCACCTGCTGCAAGGAAGAAATCCCACAGGTGCAGCCCCGCGTCCTCGAAAGCTGCCCCGAAGCCTTGTCTGCCTGGGAGGCGGCTTCATGGGCTGGGCCGAGGGCGGGTTGCTCCGGAGACGCCCCGGTTTAGGCGGCCTTTGCACGGGCACGTTTCGGGCCGTTCCGGGAAATCAGGCGCGGGCGAGGAAGAGGCCGTGTCCCCCAGTGGTCGCCAGAGGGCGCTCCTGCTGCGTCACAGTCGGCCTCGGCCGGGGAAAGTCCGCGGCGCCACTCCGGGCGCTGCTTCGGGCGGGGGGGGGGGGGCTTTTCCCAATCCGTTTTCCCACAGCAGCCCCGGGGGAGGGAGGGGGGGTCGGTGATGGGGGGCAAACAGCATGTGGGGCCGGGCAGGATCTTTCCTGAGCCCCGGGGCTCCCTGCCACAGCTGGACTCTGACACTTGGCTGCTGCAGAAGACGGAAGGTTGACTCCGGTCTCCGCGTTCCGTGAAATGGCTGAAACTGGATTTAAATCCGGAACACTTTTTTTTTACTGAGCCGGTGGGCCTGCGCAAAGCTCGCTTGTTGCAGGGACGGCCGATTTTCTTGTAGGGAAGCAACTAGAGAGTCGCCCCTGGAGAGGAGCCAGCTCCCTGTGGGACTTTCCAGCCTAGATCCGTTGGGGTTTCCGGCGCCAGAACCGGGCAAAGGCCACCGGGGGGGGGGGGGGGGAGACATGAGATAGGGGCTCCTCTTTTGGGCCTCGGGGAACTCCCTGCACAGTTGGGGAAGGGGTGAAGCTTTAGGTCTGGGTGTGAGAAACCCGGGGCCAAATCCACCCGGGGGGGGGGGATGCACACTGGATCCCCTCAGGGGCTTCTGGCCCTATTTGGGTATCTTGAATCAACCGGAGTTTGTCCAGGAAAAGCAGGTTCCTTTGGGGGGAAGGCCTCGGCCGGGGTGGCGAGTGAGGAAAAGAAGCCTTCTTTGGCTGGGCCCGTTTAAGGCTCCGCAGAGACAGGAGGAGGGCTGGCTCTGTCCACCAGCCTCCTCAATGCCGCCTTTATGCCCCTTTCCCCCAGACACCCCCAGAGCCTCCCCCACCTGCTGACCCAGCCGCCTTCCTGCCAAAGGGGGGCTAAATGAAGACATCTGAGGCAACAGCCCTCAGGGCAGCCAAAATATGCAGGGGAGGCGGAGGGAGGCCAGGAGGGCCAGGAGGGGCCTTGGCAGGTCTCCGAGAGGGACCAAGTGATCCAGGGGTTGGCTCCAGCGGTGGGATAATGACTGGGGGGGGGGGATATTGTGGTGCAGAGACAGGAATGGGAGAATTCAAACAGGGTGGGATCTATATTGCTGGAAATGCTCATTTGATTGAGGAGGACACAGATTGAGGGGAGGGCGGTATATAGGGGGGAGGGGGATTTATTTTATTTATATATTTGCTGTTCCACAGCCGAGCCCAGCCTGCCGGGGTGGTTTACAGCGGGTCAGGCAGGGCCTGTGGGAATGAAGGGAGATCCTCTGGGGGAGAAGCGTCCAGAGATGGGAATCCCTCCGGGGGGCGGGGGGGGGGTATCTGGAGACGCTGAAGGGGTCTCGACGCAGCCCCAGGGAAAGAGGGCGGAGGGGCCCCGGACACGGCCAGGAGGGGGGAGGGGCAACCCCAGGGAAGGAATGCCGCGGAAGAGAAAAGCCCACCCACCCCCCATCTTCCCCGAGCACCAGCAGGGCTTTGGGCGACCCTTCCCCGGAGGCACCCAGCCAGCCAGCGCCCCCCGGGCCGGGCGGGAGTTTCGCAAAGGCCCCTCTTCCTCCCCGCCAGCAGCCCCTCCCCATAGAGAGACCTGCCCCCCTCCCCGCAGCACATTCCCGCGCCGGGGGGGGGGAGGGGAACTCCCGGGCGGCCACTTTCGCTTTCCCTTCCCTGGCTGCGGCGACGGGTCTGCCCGGCGACTGGTGACGCTCCCGGAGCGCCTTTTTGGGATTGGAAGGAAGTTCCCCCCTCGGCCAATCGCGGCTCTTGCCCCGCGCCCCTCCCCGCCGGGCTCGGCAGAAAGTGCGCTGCGAGTCCGGCCGGCGCAGAAGGATCAGGATGCGCTCCCTCCCGTGCACGCTGCTGCTGCTGCTGGTGGCGGCGGTGGGGCGCTGCGGTGAGTCTCTCCGGGGTCCGAAGCTCGCGCGTGTTGCGGGGAGTGTGTGTGTGTGTGGGGGGGGGGGGGAGAGGGCAGGATTTGCACCGGGCTCCTGTGCAAAGGAGGGAGGGTCGCTCTGCGATGAAGTTCCCAGGGCTCAGCCCCGGGGCGGGGGGGGGCTCCTCCCGTCCCTCCTGTCCCCCAGCTGGACGCCCTTCGCTTCCGCAGTCCGGTTTGGAGGCGCTCTGGGGCGGGGACCCGGCCGAAGGGGGAAGGGGAAGGGAGGGGAGGGGGCGCCTCCAATGTTGTCCTCCCCCCCCAAGTGTGACGGAGGTCTTCGGCGCAGGATTTTGCTGCGGAGGAGTACGAAAGAGTCGGCGCCTGGCGCTTCTCCCGATCGGTGGTGGTGGGGGGTGGGGGGCGGGGGGAGCTCGCTGGAAGCTGCTTGAGATGCGGGCGGCCACTTCCCTCCCTGTCTGGAAGCCCCCCAATTGGGAAGGGCTGCCCCCCCCCTCGGCCGAGGCTCGCCTGGCCCGTGGAACCCCCTGCCCCAGAAGCGGCCAGGGCCAGCGGGCTGGGGGTCGAGGAGGCTCCGTGGCCGCGGAGGAGACCTTGTGCCCTTCGTGGCGGCGTCCAGACCCCTTCCCCGGCCACCCTGGTGAGATCCTCGGTGCAGTTAGGCGTGAGCGCAGGGAATCCGGATTTGGCCTCGTGTCAGAGAACCGGAGATGTCTGCCTGCCAAGGGCACAGGGGAAGCACAGTCACAACCGCAGGACTTTTGGGGTTAACCCCTGTGTGCGGGTGGGTGAGGAAACCCTGGTCTCTGTTCAGGCCCGGAGGAATTCAATGGACCATGAGTTGTGTTCCCCTGAGCCAGAGGGCTCCTGGCCAGTGTGGTGGGTGTTGTGGTGAGCGAGAGGGCTGGACTTCTCAGACCAGGGAGGCCCAGTTTCCAGCCTCCTACTCTGTCATGAATCACACAGGGCGGACTTCGACCAGCCACTTGCACTTTGTTGAGCCTGCCTACCACGCAGGGCTGTTGTGATGGGGAAAACGGGAGAACCATAAATAGAGACGTGTCCCCAGTTTCATTCTTTTTCTGTGCTGCCTCTTCAGAGTCCTGCTGCTCTTCTTGCAGAGGGTCCCTCAAACCTCTGGAGGTGGCTTCTAAGGGGCAGCAGTGTCTGCTGGTAAAACGGTGCAGTCTTCTCACCAGGTCTCCTCGGGAGAAAGCCCTTGAGCTCCATGGGGCTCCCTCCCTCACAGGGGTGTTTAGGATTTCAGGCTCCGTTTTATTTGCCTCTCCTGGGCAAGACTGGTCCCTTTCGTGTTCTTAAGACTCAGACCATCTGCCTGTCTTTGTTGTGGAATCCAAACCTTACTGCCAGCGGTGGGGAGCAGAGCTTGGAGGGCTGTGGGAAGGGGGAACCCCCCCCCCATTTCCTCCTGTTGATCCAGGAACCCCTTATGTGGTTTCTGTGGTCCTGCCCACAAAGTCTTTTATTTGGACCAACTCCCAAAAGACAGTGGGCGGTTCACAGAGGTCGTTGTGAATGGGTGGTGGGGTGGGGGTGCTTCGGACCCTGATCTATGGGGCTCTTAGCCAACATCCTCTGCAGGACGCGGGCTTGGGGGGGCTTCAGAAGGTGCGGCCTTAGGGTGAGAGGTAAGAGACAAAAAATGGCAGATGGAATGGAAGGATGAAAGGATCTCCCCAGCTGTGGTGGTGTCAGAAGTGGTTTCCGGCCTCGTTCTGTTTGTAGCTGATCGTGCTCAAAGGGCCGCTGTTCCTGTGGGGGGAGATCACAGAGGATCGGATAAGCCACAAACAATGGAAAATCGAGGGGTGTATATAGGACTGCATCCGCTTTGTGCCTCCTTGGGAGAAACCCCACATTCACTTCTTCCTTTTTAAACGGCACTTGATAACAATATGGGCAGAGGGGTGGCGTTTATGTGTCAGAAACTTGCTGCAGAAGGGGTTTCTTACAATAATATTTCATTGAAAATTTTAAAATGAAAACAAAAGAAAAAAGTAAGAAAAGAAGGAAAGATGGGAATAAGAAAGACTTCTGTAATGCTTATAAATCAAGCTAATATCCACTACGCCAGGGGTGGCCAAACTGCAGCTCTCCAGAGGTCCATGGACTACAATTGCCACGAGGCCCTGCCTGCACATGCTCATGGTAATTGTAGTCCATGGACATCCGGAGAGCTGCAGTTTGGCCACCCCACTATATATTAATCCATAATGCAGCTAAAATCCCATTCCCCCCCTAGATTTTTATATTTTCACTTATTTAAATCTGTCAGTCATTTCATCAAATTAAGGGGAGATCTTATTTTGGCCTCCTGCTGCAGAAGCCCCCCCACCCCAGCAAGTAGTCAGAAGGGGGGGGTAGAAGGAAAAATAGATACTTCTGAAAGGACAGCAGACCTCGGACGTCTCCGCAGGGCTTCCCACGGGGTGGTCTGGTCACTGCAGAGGTGTTATGAGGAGACCCACCCCAATGAGGCTTTGGATTCTGCCGGGACTGGAAAATAGCAGGATGGGAAGGAGGTGGGCCGGGTGGGCCGCCCACATGGCGAAGGCAGACCCTGGCAACTGCAGGGAAGCAGCCGGGTGGGGAGAAGGATGAGGAAGGAGAAGTCCTTCCTGGACCTAAGGGCAACCTCTCAGGGCAGTGGGGGTCCACTAAATGGTTCGCCTTGTGGGGGAGTTTACACCACTCCTGCTGCTCCTCCCCCCCCCCCCGTGCCTGGCAGCCCCCGTGGTCTCTCCCCATTTCCTGCCCCCTTCCCACCTGGCCGTGTTCCTCCTCTGCCACAGCTCTGCACATCGAGCACAACCTTCACTAGAAACCGGAAGGGTTCCTGGATGGTTTCAACACCAGCCCCCCCCCCCCCCCGCTGTGTCAGGATTCCCAAGGTGCTGGCAGAGAGTTCGGGGACCCCCTCCCCTTTCTAATTAGTTAGAAGAGACTCAGACAGTCGAGCACAAATGCTGCCCTGTTGACTTCCAACCAGGGACCCTGGCAGCCCTGCGGGACGCCTGAAGCCAGCAGCTGTCCCTCCACCCCCCTTCTGTGGGGCGGCCTTTTGTGGGGCGGCCTCTCACAGGCTTTTAGGGAATGCTGCTTTCATTTTGCAAAACGGAATTGTCCAGGAGGCCGTTCTTGTGGTTGTTGTGTTGCCTTTGGGAGGTATTTGGGCCCAGCTGGTTCCCTGCTTGGTTCCTCCTACATTCACGCCCTCCTGTAGCCTGCCTCCTGCCCAGCCTTGCTCAGCTTTTATACCATTGAGAAACCCCTGAAACCACCTTCAGGCTTCAAGAAGCACCAGAAGGGGCCAGACGATGGTTGGGAATTAGAGCTGTGGCCATGCCCATCCAGGGCCCCTCCCCTCCCCACCCCCTCCAGGCCCATCACTGGTCATTTTTGGCCATGACCATATATGGTATTGTCACCTGATAAATGTTTAACATTAAAAATAGATTACAGAATGAAGTCACTCCCAGCCATTCAGGAAACCCTTTCAGGGCCGTCAAGAAACCCTGGTTGGGAACACCTGACTCTAGCCCAGGGGGGGCCAAACTGGCTCTCCGGAGGTCCATGGACTACAGTTCCCATGAGCCCCTGCCAGCACATGCCACCCCTGCGAGTCTAGCCCCTCCCAAAGGTGGACTATAAATGGGGATAGTAATATTAACAATCCTCCCCCTCATAATAATAAATAATTATTATGTTGAGAGTTACCTCCTGCAGCCCTCAAATATGCCCCTCCCTGCTCATTTTTTTTTGGGGGGGGTCTGTGTCCATGGCAGGCCACTCAATGCTGCCTTGACACACCCTTAAGGGGGTTTTCGTGTTCTGACGACATCCCCCCTCCTCCCCCCTTTGAGAGCTTTCTTAGAGAGATTTAAAACTCAACTCAGGGCTCGTAACTTAGTGAAGCAGGCAGGTTTTGCGTAAGGAAGAATTCATTCTGATACCAGCTTGTTATGTTTTCAGGCAATTCCAGGGGGGCTGGGGGTGGAGCCTGGGGAGGGGGGAGCTCAGGGGGGCATCATGCCCCAGACTCTGACCCCCCCCCCCAGGAGCCTTTTTCTCCAGGGAAGCTGATCTCTGAAGTCTAGAGAGAGAGGAGTGGTGCTTCGGGGGGGGGGGATGTCCAGGTCCCCCCTGGAGGTGTTGGCACCCCTAGGCTGCCTCTGGCCCTCTTCCTTGGTTGTTCCCCCACTGCTCTTTGCGCTCTGACCTCTCTCCCGGCTCCGCTCTCCCCATTCCTCTGGGTCCCTGGCCCTGTTTGGCTCCTCTTTCGTAGCCCCCCCCCATCCCCACTTGGGCTGGGTCTCTGGACGGAGGGTGAGGGTCTGGGGGGGGGCTCTGTCAATAGCAGCCCCCTTGACTCTGCCCCCCTTTTCTTTGTCTCCCCCCCCACAGGCTCCTCCTCCTCCTCCTCCCCCCACTCCCTCCGCTACTTCTACACGGCCCTGTCTGAGCCCGGCCAGGGGCTGCCCCAGTTCAGCATTGTGGGCTACGTGGATGACCAGACCTTTGTGAAGTATGACAGCAACGTGAGGAGGAATGTGCCCCAGGTCCCCTGGATGGAGAAGGCCGGGAAGGAGGACCCCCAGTACTGGGAAAGGAATACCCAGCTATCTCAGAACTCTGAGTCTGGGTTCAGAGTGGACCTGCAGACGCTGAGGCATCGCTTCCACCAGGAGAACAGCACAGGTGAGTGGGGGAGGGGCCTGCCTCAGCACCCCCCTCCCCAGGCCCAGAGAAGGGAGGGGCACACCTCAGGAGGGCCGGGGGGGGGGAGGAGGGAGAAGCAGCCCCCTCCCCAGCGAGAGCAGACGCAGGGGGAGGGGGGAGCGCAGGGCTGTCCTTGTCTTATTCAAGTGGGCAGCCATGGCCATGTTGGTCTGACGCAGCAGGACCCGGCCAGAGCCCAGCAGGGGCACCACCGTTAAGAGCAGCAAAGTTTCACGGAGGGGGTGGGCCTCCGGGTGCTCACACACGTCTCCCTCGGCATCCAGGAGGACCCCTCGGTGGGTGTTTCCCGCCACTTTGACTGGGAGGCAGGACTGGTCCTCGGCTTCCGGCCCTGCGTGGTGGGAGGGACCCTGCGCCAGCCCTCCGCCTGCCCGTCCCGGGGGTAGCAGGTCTGGCCAGTCTCCAGCCCCAATTATTAATGGTTGGTTAATTCTTATCGTTAGAGTTAAAGAGTTCAAGTTGGATATAGCTGATTTGGTAACAGTTCTTGCTTTTAAATTGCTGCAATTGTTTGTTAAGTATTAAAGTTAAAGCTTAAAATCTTTTACTGTTTGGCAATTAGCATGTGCCCTTGATGGAGCCGCTGCTCCTAAAGTTTAAAACTTAGATGTTTCTTTACTGTTGGAAGCCTGGTCCAGGCCCTTTCGCCGTCTGCTTAGCGGAGCCTTCGTTTCTTGCATTGTTAACGCTGCAAAAGGAGTTCATTCGGAGGGTTTCTCCTCGGACGACGATCCTCCACCCCCCGTGGTGCCACCCAACTCTGTGGGCGCGGCTGGCAGAGGTCCATTTTGGGCTCCTGTAGCCGCCAGGGCCGCAAGGGGCAACAAGCGTGTGGAAGCACTGCCCGCAAGAAAGCCGCATAGTTCGGGCCCGGCTGTTTCGCAGGCTCCTGATCGGCCATCTTCCCCAACTCTTCCTGTCGGCGGCCATTTTGAGAAATAGTCTACTTTGTCGAAGCCAATAGGTGACTCCCCCCCCCCCACCCTCCCCGGATCATGCAGCAGGGAGTTCTCTCGGTTCCCTTCCTCACGACTGGACGCTGCCATGAGAGAGCAGATAGGAGAAATTCCAGAAGCCCCCCCCCCCCCCCGAGACCATAGGGAGGGCAGCCAGAATTGGCCCACTAAAGCTGCTCAGAAGAGAGTGAGGGTCAGTCCAAATAGAATCATAGAATCCTAGAGTGGGAAGGGACCTCCAGGGTCATCTAGTCCAACCCCCTGCACAATGCAAGAACTCACAACTACCTGCCCACCCATGGTGACCCCAATTTCATGGATAAGTGATCCTCCACCAAAAATCTCCAGAATCCAGCCTGGCCTGGAGGAAATTCACCCGTCATCTCACAGTGACGATTAGCAATTTCCTGGGTATACAAGGAAGGGCCACACGAGACAAACATGGCCCATCCCTTCCTGCCCACCCACTCACAAAATAGGCATGAACCTTCCTCTGATGAGGATATAGAATCTCTTAGGTTCAAGGACGACTTAGCCTTCCTCTCTGAGGAGGAAGAGGCTGAACCTCTGAATGTGTCCGCCCAGTCAGAACGGTTTTTCAAGAGTGAGGACGCCCACTGTATGCCTTGGGGCCTTGGCCCTGAATGAGGCCATATCCAAGGATGAACAATCGGACCCAAAAAGAGGTATCGAGGGCCGAAGGGCAAGGGAGAATACTTTCCCCAAGAATGCTCAGGGCTCAGTGGCTCCCTTCTGACCACCCGGGGGCATTTCTCTGCTCCCCCCCCCCCCCGGATCCATATGCCCCACTCCACTCGTCTGCAGCAGGGGTGCTGGGCCAACCAAAGTTCAGGCCCCCCCAGCCCGCTCTGCAGGGTTGTCGCTCTTAAAGGGAGCTGCATTGGGCACACCACAAGCCCCTCTCTTCAGCGCCTCCTCCTCTTAAAGACAGGAGAGCCTAGATGACGCTCCCCCCTCCCCCCCCGTCTCCCCCCCAGCAACAGGACTTTGCCCCTCTGGAGTCCTTTACGGTCCCAATCTGCTTCCTCCATCTCACTCCTGGCAGTAGCATTTGGGGCCACTTTCTCTGCCAAAATTGCAGGCCCAGCCACCACAGCTGCCCAGCAGAGACCCTCAAAGGGCCTTTTATATCCATGACTGGGGGGGGGGCAGGGGACACGTGTGGGGCTCTCTGACCTCCCCTCATGGATTCCCCCCCCCCCTGCTCCTTTCTCTGAAGCAGACTTTGGCCTGAAATCACACAGAGGGAGATGCCTCTTCCTGGTCAGAGGACAGACCCCTTTCAGTGGGAAAGGACCCCCCCCCCACTACCTGCACTCCCACACTTGGGGGGAGCGGAAGGAAAGATGGGGTTGGGAGATGCCCCCTCCCCCAGGACAGTGTGCTGCTGATGGAGGGGGTCCCTGTGGAGGAGGCCCCCCAGGAGGAAGGGCTCTGGCCAGAGCAAAAGCCCAAGTGAAGCAGGGAATAGCCGGGCGTGTGCAGCCGCCCCGGAGGCAGGAGGGAAGAGCCCTGCTCAGGCTGGCACAGAGGGCTGGCATCCCAGAGGTTGGCCCAGAAAGGCCCCCTGAGATAGGGTGACCAGATTTCAACATTGGTAAGGCGGGACACCATTGACTGGGGGGGGGGGTCTTGATTAAAAATTTGGTCTATATGGAGCAACAAAAAGTTGCAGAGAACGCAGAGAACGCAAAAATAGTATTGTAATATATATATATTTAAATTTCAACATAAGTACAATTTGCCAGGTGCCCCCAGATGTCCCTCCAAAAGTGGGACAATCTGGTCACCTTACCCTGAGAGCCCGACTGCACCCCTCGAGGGGAGGCTGGCTCAGAGGCGGGGAGAGAGGCCCAGAGAGAGCTCCCTGTCGGCCGTCCCCTTCCCTCTCAGAGGGACAAAAACCAGACACCTCCCAGGAGCGAGCCAGAATGAAGGCGCCTGCGTTGGAAGGCTCAGTTTGGGCTACCCTCCTACTCCCAGCCTCCGTTTTATCCCACAACGACCCTGTAAGGTAGGTGAAGCTGAGAGTGTGGGACTGGTGCAAGGTAACCGGGCCAGTGTCCATGGGAGAGTGAGGAACTGGTTTCTCCAGAGCCCCCTCCCACCCCGCCCCACAATGGGCTACACAGCGTGAGAGGTCCTGGATCACAATGGCTGGGTCCCCGCAGCCCCTGGGCCTCTCTGCTGCCTCAGCCGTAAAGAGGGAAGAACTGACACTGCAGGGGGTGGGAGTCAAGCAAGGGACCCCCACCCACCCCTGGTGACGTAATGGTCGTTGCACCACAGTTCTCAGGGGACCTCTCTCAGGAGCGGGTCTGGGCTTCCCGGAGCGTGTCCCTTGCTCCCTGGCCCTGAGCTCTGGGCGGCTGGAGTCACGTCCAGGGGCCCCATGGGGATTTTGGGGGTGGGGGCTTCCCAGAGGCAGAGCTCCTTTGTCAGATCTCCGGGCAGTCTGGGAATGTTTAGACCATTTCCGCCTGAGGACCCCTCCTTCCTCCCTCGATGTCATCACCTGGCCCCCTTTGCTTGGGGCCTGACCCCTGGCCTAAGGGCATCTGCAGCCCAGAAGTTTCTGCAAAGATAATTTTCTTCTTACAAAACCTTCTTTCTTTCCTTTGTGCCTCAAGGCAGCTCACAAAGCACAGTGGAGAGGTGGCTTTGGGGGCATCTCCTGTGAATTCCTCCTGATGGCCAGCCCCTCACCCCCCTGGGAGCCCCCTTCCCTCTTGGGGGGCTATAATGGAGAAGGCCCGGCTGGGGTGGGCGTCAGGCGGGGAACCTGCAGTGGGGTAGCAGGTTGCAGTGTGGAGGAGTGTGACCTGTGCGTGGGGATATAGGGGAGGAGACCCCTCTTTAGAGAGGTGGGCCGTGAAAGGCTTGGAGGGTCGGAAAGCGCACCGGGAACTGGACTCGGAACTAAACTAGCGGCCAAAGTGGCACTTCTGGGAGAGGCCAGGAGGCATTTTTCTCCTCCTCCGGCTCCTGACGAGAACGGCCTCGCCACGTTCTGAATCCGCTGCAGTTTCCAGGGTTCTTCAAGGGCAGCCCCAAGGCAGAACAGATCATGGTAGCCCAGCTGTGTGTGAGGGCCCTTTGCCATCGGGAGGGAACCTGAAATAAAAAAAATATTCACGATTAACACGACTCGCATCCCATGGTCGATTCAAGTGGGCAGGCAGGGTGGTCTGAAGTAGCAGAACTCCTCCCACCACTAGGTGGCAGCAGAGGGTCACTTTCCATAAAGGGGGACCATCCCGGTTCATCTATATAGGTCTTGGTGATCCCATGCTAAGCCCTGGCCCCACCACACGTGAAATCACAGCAACTGGCATTTATTGGTGCAGCGTTATTTTGTTTAAAAACCCAGCAGAAAGCCCTGTCGCTTCATCTTTTGCCTCTCTGTGGGCTCAAGGTGCTATTTGTTAGCTAGTGGGCAAAAAACACTCTTGGCCTTTTAACAAGAACAACACATTAAAACTTTGGTATGGGGACACGGTGGATGTCAGCTGCCTCCGCAGAACACGTCCCCTCCCCCAGAAGAACTCGGACTGACTTGGTGACATTCATTGACTAACAATCCATGTTTGCTAGGAGAAGGAGCACCCCCTCCCCTCCCCCTTCCAGGGAAACTGGCCCAAATTAAACCCAAGGTTTCTAGAAATCCCGGTGCTGGCAAAGGTGTCCTACTCTAAAGGAACATTGTGCACACAAATGCCAAAGAATTCAAGTCAGGTCAAATTATTTCTCTAGCTTGGCCAAGCAGGGGAAGTCTGGCAGACACACAAACTCAGATTGCAAATTTTGGGGATGCTGGAGGGGGGGGGGGCAGGCAGGAGGAAGAACGGGGTGCTCCTGAGGAAGAAGATTCACCTCAGGAAGGTGCTCTCCCCACCTGGCTTCTCTAAGCCACCCGCATCTCAGCAGGGCCGAGGGAAGGGGGGCACACATTTCGGCTGGGGAGCCCGCCAGTGTCTCAGGCGTGTCCTCATCCCCTCCTCTGGCTTTCCTCTCTCACACGGCTCTTTCTGTTGCATGGATTTGGCCCAGGGTTCTTCAGACCCCGGCCCAGGAGTCAGAGATGGCATCACCACTTTTGGCATTTACTTTGTAGGACTTAAGAGGTGTGTGTGGGGGGGGTCTTCTGGGGCCCTGTAAAGGGCCATGTGGGACCCCCTTTCAGTTCCACACCCAGCTGACAGTGGCCTGAGGACGGACGTGCTGAGAACTCTTGGTCTAGATCCAGCCAGGGCCTCTCACTGACTGGGGACCCCCAGGGAGCTCCGCTGGCCGGGCGAAGGTCACCCGCTGATGGCTCTTGGGACAGGTGGGAGCATCTCCTGCCCTCTGGAATCCTGTCCAGTGAACGCACAGGCAGCGAGGGAACTGGCAGGGCCTCTCTTAGAAGTTTGGGGGTTTGAGATTTTAAATTAAAAGGCAAACCTAAATACATGGAACACAAAGAGCCTGATAGACCGGTTGCAAAGCCCCGGAGCGAAAGCCACCTGCTCCTTTTATTAAGACCAACCCCATAGACAGCAAACAGTGCAAGCTTTGGAGCCTGCCAGATGCTGAAAGAAAACCAGCCCGTTTGTGAGGATCCCGCAGGGTGGCTCACATAAGATGGAGCCCTCCCCCTGCTATCCACAACGACGTAAAAAACAGCCCGCCCAGAGACACGGGGGCAGCCCCACTCGTGTTCCTTTCTTGCCAGGATTCGTAAAGGGGACACCTTCAGAGCACTTACCTGCCCACCCATATTCAAAATAAGGCCGCCTTCACTTTCTCTCCAGGGAGAGCTCTGCGCTGCACCCCTCCTGAGCGGTGGATCGGTGTTCTTAATCCCTTATTGCTAAATAGACAAAAGGAATAAATATTTTTGCTAGAGTTCTTTTTGGATCCCTGCCAGAAAGTAAGAAGGTAACCGAGTCGTAGGAAGAGATGTCCGAGAAGCCTTGCGCTCAGGGCGAAATGCCAGGCCTCCTCACAAGCGTCTGCAAAGGACACTCCGGAAGGGCTTGTGCCGTCCTCTTACCAGAGGGCAGATGTGTTTTGAGTGGGGTAAATGCACGAACCTGCCCTCGTAGCTTCTGAGGAGGGGGGGAGCATTTTGTCTGGCCAGAATGAACGCCCTCCCTGCACAGGATAGGTGTAGGAGGGAAGAGGTTTGGGAGGTGGGTTCAAACAATCGGGAGGGATGAGTACAGCGTGCTCTAAAGGCAGAGCCTGAAATCCCAGGGCCTGGGCAGGGTCCTGGTTAAGGACAAGAGCCAGCAGTTCCTCCAAGGCAGTCTTCGGTCCACCTTGACCTGTAAGAGTCCTCCTTTGGGAGTGCCCGGTAGCCCCAGCTGCTCAGGTGGGATGCACAGTCTGAACGCTGCTGGCCATCCCTGGCCTCAAGGGGAGGGAGGCCCGGTTCGGAACGGAGGGTCACACCTGTCCCACGGCAAGGGATGCTTAACAGTTGTCTCAGAACATAGAAAAGAAGGCAAGCAGAGTTTTCGTGTACCGAGACAATCCGTGTGGCTTCTCCAGAGAGGACAATTAGTTTTGCTTTTCCAGGCCCTGTTTCCAGTTCCACATGCACCATAATGTTTAGCAGAACGATTCGGGTGGGTTTCCTGGGAAAATATGAACTAGAAAACTTTCCAGTGTCCTAAACAGATTGTGATCTAATTTAGCATAGTGTTTGTCTGGACCTCTGGAGAGTATCCCAAGTTTAACAATTTCTTTATGTTCATTTTGTGTCCCGTTCAAAGGCTACATTTGATTAGAGAAAGGAACAGATGTCTCTGGCAGGGTTGAAATGTTCTATTTATTATTATTAGATTAGATGTATTAACTGTCACTCTCAGGCAAGGCTGACTCATGGCAGTTTACAAGAAAGGAAGAAATTGAAAGTTTTGCATGGAGAAAATGTTGATTGGGATAATCCCTGATAAGGTTAAAGGCAACACAAGTACCTCCTTTTCCTTTCTGAAGTGGGAGAAAATAACGCTAGACAGCACTGAAAACTTGTGACAGGTAATTTTAGCGTTCCTCAAGAGCTGCACATGATGCACTGTGGACTGGGCTGCCCACCCCTCTGTTTTGAACTTGGTCTACGGAGGTCCCCTCAGCCCCCCGCGAGTGACGTGGCTGTGCTAGGTCCGTATCAGGAGCGGGGCTCTGTCCAGCGCAGGAGAAGAGAGGGAAGGATGAGAATTTTAGCTCCCTCTTTTATTTGACCTACAGACCCAGACAACTTTGTAAATTAATTTGATTATTAAAACACATCCGTGCACTCACAGGATTCTTAGGGACAGTCACTCCAAAAAGATTCGTCGTGATTTTGAGAATGCCTGGCTCGCCTAATAGATGTAGGCAGTGGTGCCCAGCCATGGCTGTTATTTTCATGAAAGAATCGGTCTTTAGAAATACAAAAGAAATCCAGCAGGAAGAGAAATTTCTCTTTACCTTTCTCTGGCCAGACGTGTCCCCCCTGCCACCAGAGGCCCTTTTCCAAACGGTGATTGAGTAAGTTGCAGAAACCTGGCCAGATATGGAAAGAAATATGGAATAAAATGAATTCAGAAATAAATGTCTCCTCAAAAGTGTTCTTGGTTGGCAGTTCCAATGTCTATGAATAAAATCATCATAGTTATTAGGATATTTCTGTTTCCAAGAAGAACTATTTCTATTTCTAGGAACTTTGCTTCCTGCCTTGCAGAGAGATGGGAGGTTTTTAGAAATTTTGAAGGGACACAACCACCACCACGAGCCTTTGATAGCATTTAAAAGTACAATATAAGGAGGGAAAGTGCAAAAGGATCCACTGCTAGTGAAAACAAAGGCAAAGATCATGCTTTAGAGTAGGACATAAAATGTTCACGATCTCTCATGGCAAGACATAAAAACTTTACAACTGGTTCAACTATATCAGGGTTCTGGGATGTCAAAAGAAACCGAATCTTACGTTCATCCGAGTGCAGTTCTCTTTTACACAGCAGCGAGTTAAGCTCGGATCGAGAAATAAATTGGACAATGGGGGAAAGTGTGTGTAATGGCTTCTACGCACTGCATGCATGGTGCACAGGGGCCCGGCCTAGCTGAGGGCGCACACAGAATTGGGCACTCCCCCTCTGGAGGAGACCGGGGTACGAGTGGGGCTTCCCTGCCTGCCACCCTTGAAGCCCTTTTGCGGGTTTAACAGCCCAGGAGGCATCTTTGGGGCCCTCCTGGGAATGTCAAGGCGCCGTCTGGTCACTGCAGACTCACCCTGCAGCCTTTCTGGGGCTGGCCTGGGCCTTCTCTGGCTCGTGCCCCCGGAGACCTCGCCTGGCAGGAAAGGGGCCGCAATGGGCCTGCAGCCTTGGGGACCTTGATTGTTGCCCTCTCAGAGGGAGGGGGGGGAATTTGTGTCCTCCTTGAGGGAGTCAGGGCAAGGGAGGAAGCTGCAGGTGCAGACAAGGCAGTGACCATTTCCAGGCCCTCCGGTCCGAGGGGCGCGGCTGCCCGCCTTCAGGTGCCTTCTCCCCGCTGCTTTTCAGGGAGTTTCCTCCGCAGAGGGCTTGCCTGATCTGAGACCACCGAGGCCCCATAAGCGGCGGGGCTCTCCGCCCCATCCAGCCTGCCCGGGTTCTGCCTGCGCCTGCCGGGGATTCCTGGGGCCGGGGGGGGGGGGTGTTGCTGCAGCTGCAGCTGCTTCTGCCTGGGCGAGCCTGGCCGCAGGGGGGGGGCTTCAGCCTTTCTCCCCCCCGTTTCCCCTCGCGAGACCCCCCCGTGCAAGGCGCCCCCTCCCCCCGAGGGCTGCAGCCGGGAAAAGGGGCGGGGCCGGGGGGTGGCGCCTCCTTGCCCGGCAGCCGCCTTTTGCCCGGGGGGGGGAGGGGAGTGCGGCCGGCCCCCCCCTGACCCCCCAATATCTCTGGCAGGGCTCCACACGTGGCAGGTGATGTACGGCTGCGAGGTGGGGCCGGACGGGCGGCTCCTCCGGGGGCACCTGCAGTTCGCCTACGACGGGGAGGACTTCCTCGCCCTCGACCGGGAGAACCGCGTCTGGACGGCCCGCGTGCCCCAAGCCCAGGAGACCAAGCGCCGCTGGGAGGCGGAGACCCACGAGGCCGAGCGCCAGGCCGCCTACCTGGAGGAGATCTGCGTGGAGTGGCTGCGGAGGTACCTGGACTACGGGAAGGAGGCCCTGCAGAGGACAGGTGAGCACGCCCGGAGGGAGGGGGGTCTCCCTCCCTTCCCCCCAGAGCTCCCGGGGGGGGCGGGCCTCTCCCCCCCCCCCGGAAAGTGGGGCGAATCCCGGAGGGGCTCCTGCTCCCGTGCTGCGCATCTCCCCCTCATTCCCCTTACTCCCGAGGAGCTCAACCCTTCCAGGAGTTCAACCCCGCTTGCCCCGGGCAGGCCCCCCCCCCCCCCCCGGTGCCCCGCATGTCCTGCTGGAGGAGAACTGGGCAGGACGAAGGAAATGCTTTTAAGAAGTGGCACAGAGGGAATATTTAGCAGCTCTGAAATCCCCTACGCAGTTCACACAAAGCTTCCTAATGAAGTCATGCAAAACACAATATATGTAAGACATAATGTTAAAAATGGTTAAAACACTGGATATTTTCACAGAGCCATGGGGGAGGGCAGCATTCAAATTAAATAAATAAAAATATTGAGGGCACAGTTTTAAAAACTCAGAGAACACGGGCAGCTCCACAGGTTGCCCTTCCTGATCAGCTGGTCTTCCTGAGAAAAGCAACATTAACCACTTCACTGACCTTTCAGATTCATTATAAAAATGTGATAAATAGTACATGTTAATCTTGCTTTGGTTCTCTCAATAACACCAACTTATTACAAATCACACTGCACACGCTCAGTGACGATGTCCTGTGTTGTCTCCACTTTTAAAATTGTCTTAAATATTTTTATTCTTTATTTACATAATGTGTATTCTGCCTTCCCATATGGATAGATCCAAGTGGGTCGCCGTGTTGCTCTGAAGCAGCACAACAAAACCAAACCAGAGTCCAATCAGGCACCTTTAAGACCAGCCACGAGCTCTGAGTCTGAGGAAGGGTGCTTGCACTCTTTGGTGGTCTGAAAGGTGCTCCTGGACTCTGATTTTATTGCCCTCAGAAATGGCTCACGATGGTGTGCAATATATTTGAATCTTACTTATTTAATTAGATCCCCCTGACAAAGCTGCATGTCAGATGCGTAGGGCTTATAGAGCTGCTCAATATTTCAGCCCCCTCTGCCCTCTTTCTTCATATATGCACCAATTCTATAAGATTCCCAACCTGACAATGAGTCACATTTAACATTTTGTAGTTATCCCGACCTCTCACCGTGGTCACAGTGATGTCAAGTGACAAAGTTTTCCTAACAACTGTCCCAAATCTCCAATAAGCTATTGATTGATTGATTGATTTTATGTGATTTATTGACCACCCTTCTTAGCATAGCTGGCTCAGGGCAATTTACAATATTTCAATAAAACAACAGTTAATTTATGAAGAGCAATAAAACAACATTCAGCATTAATACCACATTAAAACCTGAAACGATAAAAATCAAGTGATGTTATTCTTCAGTGTGGCTGGGGTTATTCTGATTTTAATTCCAGATCCAATTTCCGGATGTTGGTGCCCAGGGAGGGCTGTCCTTGTGCAGGGGGGCCCAGTGGAATTCCCAGTCCGCCCTCTTGGCATTCTCTGATACTTATTCTAGGTTTCTTACTGCCCCATTTCCCATAAACTGCAGTGCCATCTTTACAGTGTTTCATCAACCTAGAACTGAATTTATTATTGCAATTGTTACTTTAAAATCGTTACCTGGTAAGTCTTTCTTGGTTTTGCTTAATTTAATTCCTAAATAGCTAATTTTTAAATAATCTTGTTGTTCCTAATCCATTTCTGAGATGACATCCATATTAGTAAGCACTGCTTCAGTCTTTATATCCAGCTACTTTGCTAGATTTCTTTGTAAGAATGTTTAAATGTAGATCTGCTCATAATATACAGTTATATAAAATAGCTTAGACCATAAAACTGCTAAATGATAAATTAGATTATCCATATAGGAAATACAGGGAATTATTCTGATCTCAGCTCTCTGGGTCAGTAGGTGTTAGTCATCTTCTGCTGACTTTTTACGGCTGCATGAAAAACATGCTATTCCATGTTCTCTGCCAGGATCTGTTGCTCTGACTCCGGCCATGATTTGTTTTTGACCTCTGTGACTCCATCTTGGTCTCCTGTGTGCTGTTTTGAGAACTTTTGTATAACCCTGAGCCGTCTGCTTTGCTAAGCCCTGATTTAGACTCTGTGCATATTTGTGCAACTCTGTTCTCTATAGGAGAGGAACTGCTTCTAACACCCAAGGCCGAGATGGCCTGGCTATCGCTTGGAGAGGCGCCCAGGCTGGCACCTGTGGGAGGGGGGCCCTCACTCCCTGGGGACTGGGCAACTTTGTGCGGGAAAGGGAGAGTGTAAAAGTGCCTGTTTGACTTGTATTGAACAGAATCGACTATGATCGTTGAGGGGTGCTGATCTGCTATCAATAAAGCTTTCTATTAATCCAGAAGCCAGTTGTTAGTCTGTCTGCCCTTGACATTCTCTTACATTCTGTGTAAACTGCCCTGAGCCAAAGGGGAGGGCAGTATATAAATATGAGAAATTAAATAAATAAATAAATAAATATTAATTTGGTAGCTGATTTTTTGGGATGGGTTAAAAATAGATGTTGGGTTGTTAGCAGAGAAACTAACCTTGTAAGAATTTTTTCCTGGCCCAGTGCCCTTGATACTAGGAGAAATCTCTAATAATTAGGTTAATTGAGGGGGCTAATGGCTCCCAGGAAATGTTCCACAGCTCCTGTGGCTGTGAAATAGTTTCATTTATCTTTATTGTAGGGTAGAAATTTTTCTTGCTCATTCCTTAAAGTTCCTTCCAAAACCAAATTTGTCTAAATGTTTGACCCTATCAAAATCCTTTTCAGCATTCCCCCCCTGCCCCCAAAAGGGGGGAAGTTGGCAGTTTTTCCTGTCTTGATCAACCTGTCCATCCCTGCTACGCATAAAACTATTACAGTCACCTGACAGAATAATTCCTCCTCCTGCCAATTTATTTATTTTATTTATTTATATTATATGCCTCCCTCCCCTGTGGCTTAGGGTGGTTTACCTAGAAGAGAGGCAAACATTACCGTGTACTTCAGGAGTTGTCAAAAAAAGAAAAGTACTAACATCTCACAGTGGTTTCCTAACTTTCCATAACTGGTGGAAGCAACACTAAACATATAACCGTACCCCAAGGGTGGGTCGGTTCCGGATTCAGGTCAGGGGAGGGGATCTGGGGGGCCCAGGAGATGGGGGTGGTCCGGTCGACCTCGGCCAAATGCCTGGCAGAAGAGCTCCATGTGGCAGGCCCTGCGGAACGGTGCTGAAAGGGAAAGAGCCGTCTGCAATGGGGAAAGAGTTTGGAGCGAGGCTGGTCTGTTGATACAGGGGTGGCCAAACTGTGTTTCATCCATGGACTACAGTTACCATGAGGCCCTGCAACTAGCCACGGAGAGCTCCAATTTGGCCACCTCTGATTGAGCCGCATGGTACTCAAGTAGTCAAGAACGGCAGCCTCTGATCTGGAGAACCAGGTAGAGGAAATAGGATTTACAAAACCAGCTCTTCTTCTCTGAAGGACTTTCTGGTTCTTCAATGTCTGAGTGTAAAAGCCACCTGAATTCCGGAGGGTCTGTGGCTGGCATCCTTGTTTTGTGCCGGTGGGGTAATATCCAAGTGCTGGATCCGTGCTTGTTGCTCTGCATTTGGTGGGGAATCTGGCAGTCGGTTTTGTGGGTCTTTGTGGAACTGTTGTGAAGATCCATGGGGATTTGTGCCTGGGACTCACGGGTCTCTGCTGTGAAAGAGCCACAAAGGGCTGGGCCTGAATTTTGTCTCTTCCCCCCCCCCCCGAGGGGGAGCACTCAGTGGATGTGGGGTCAATCTGTGGGTCTGAAGTTCATTTCAGATTATTCCTTTTTAAAAATGCTTTGGGTCTTTGTTCTTGCACCACATTTTATTTGTACCACGAAAGTCTGGATCTGTGATTTCGGAGGGATAAACTCTCCCACCCCCCACCCCCGAGAAGATATTGAAGAGTGCTGATTGTTGATGTCAGAAATGGTGACAGGAGGAAGTCTAGGCTGGAGAACCCCCTTGTGTGGATTGTCTCATCTCTGGGAGGTGCAGCAGGTGGGGGCCTCCAGTCGGGTGGGGCTGGAGGACCACATGGGGCCCCTTCAAGGCCAGTCTCCAATCTGTCGTCTGGGGAGATGCAGGATTATTAACAAAGGGTGCCATGCCCATTCCACAGAGGCCCCGGACGCGAGGGTGGCACGCAAGGCGGAGGATCATCGGGAGACCCTCCTCTGCCAACTTCATGGCTTCTACCCCAAGGAGATCGAGGTCACCTGGATGAAGGACGGGCAGGATCGGAAGCCGGAGACCTTTTCGGGGGGTGTCGTCCCCAACTCGGACGGGACCTACCACACCTGGGTCAGCATCGAGGTGGACCCCCAGGAGAGGGACCTCTACCGGTGCCACGTGGAGCACGACAGCCTGCCGGAGCCCCTGGACTTGGCCTGGGAGGAGCCAGGTGGGAGACTGGGGGGGGGGGGGCTTGTCCCCTGGGGGGGCTTGCAAAGTCCCGAAGGAGTATGGCTGAGGAAGGGGGGAACTCTGTCAAAGCCCCCCACAGACACTCAAGGACACAGTTCAGAGCAGCATCTCTCACTGGGTCTCTCAGCTTTCATTGGGGGTGCCAACCATTAGCTGGCTCCGGGGGGGCTTCTGTGGAGGGCTGGGGGCAGGAGCTCTGGGGGCAGGTGGCACAGGGAAAGTCCACGGGGCAAGTCCTGCCACCTGCAGCAACCGGAGATGGTTGGGCTGGGAAATCCCTCCCAGAGTCCTCAGGGGCAGCAGCCTGACAGGCAGCATAACCCTGACTCCCCCCCCCCCTCCTTCATCCTCAGCTTCGAATCTGGGGCTCATTCTGGGCATCTTCGGGGTCCTGGCTGCTCTCCTCCTGGTGGGGGTCGGGGTCGCCTGCTACATGAGTAAGTAAACGGGGGGGGGGGACCTGGGCTGGGCGGTGCCTCTGTCTGTCTGTCTGTCTGTCTGTCTGTCTGTCCGTCTGTCTGTCTGTGTGTGGCGTCCCTGTGGGGGACCTTTCGAGGGGGGGGCCTTGGGGGTGGGCCAGATGTTGCCCCCGTAGCTGGTGGTCCCCCACAGCCCCTCCCCACAGAATGGCAGTTTGAAGACAGTATTTTTTGACAGAGTATTTCTTTGGGAGTCGATTTTGAAGTCCTTCCAGCTCACCTTTCCCTCTCGAGGGTGGACCCCCCCCAGGGGGCTTCTCCGACAATATTCTGGCCCCAGCATCTCCCCCCTGACCTGTCACACGTGGGGCAGTTTGCAGGCCTCGAGGTCCTCAGGCAGAGGGGAGAGGAAGGGGGGGGGTCCAAGCCTCCAGTCCCCCCCCCCGCCTGGGACCCTGTCTTGTGGCCTGAAGGTCCTCTAGTCCCCCCACCAGAGGCAGCCCCCAGGAATGAATGGAGCCCCACTGACTTGAGTGGGATTCCTCTTGTGTAAGTGCATTTCTCATTCTTCCCTTCAGCACCTGGGCATGTCTGCCGCCCCCCCCCTTCTCCCTTGCACAGAGCTGGATCTTGTCCCTGGGGTGTGTTTGGGGGGGTGTCTAGTCATGGCTCCTCTGCTCTCATTCTGGGGGGGGGAGGATTTCCCCCATTCTCTCTCATCACAAGGGGCCCCGGGGGGGGGGGGGAAGCTTTGGGTAGTTGGTTCCAAGGGGGTTGGAGGAGTGCCTGCCAGGGGTGGGGTGGGGCCAGTTTAGGGGGCAGAGAACCCCAAGGATAGCTTCTCTGTTCAAGGTGTGAATAGACGGCTCTGACTTCCTGATTCTCTCCCTGCAGGAAAGCGGAAAGGGGAGGGCTACAACAAAGCACCAGGTGAGTGGTGCCCCTTCCCCAGAGGAAATGAGGGCGGGGCCCATTGAAGGATCAGCTGACAGACACCCCCAACACCGCCCTTGTGAAGGGGTCTGGGGGATGAAGGGAGCACCTGCTGGGTGGGCTTCCTGGGGGCAGAGAGAGACTCCCCTGAGCCCAGCTGAGCCTCTGGGGAGCCCGGCTGAAGTCCAGGTGGGATCCTCAGAGACAGGAAGAGAAGCCTTTGAGGTTCTCCCTCCTTCCTGCCAAGTGGCCTCTCAGGGGTCCCAGCAAGAGGGAGGATCAGGCAGGCTGGCCCATGGCCGGAAACGCGTGGAGAGGAGGGCCGGGCGGTTGGGGGAGCCAAGGGACTGGAGACCAGGGGAGGGGACTGGGGGAAGGGTGGGAAGCAGGGCCTGGAGGGGGATAGAGAGAGAGAGAGGGAGAAGGGAGGCATGGATTGGAGGAGGCTGGGGGGTTGTGTTTGGGGGCTGGGGAGCAGGACAGCCATCTGCTAGGCAAGGGGGGCGTGGAGGGGAAGGGGGTGAGGCCGGGGGGGGGGGGGGGGACAAGGGCTCAAGAAAGGACAGCAAGGAGGGCGTTCTGGAGGGCTCAGACACGCTCCAGGGGTGTTTCTGCGGGTCCCTCCGCCCATTCCTTTGCCCACAGGAATCCACCAAGGCTGAGGCCCTCAGGAACGCTCTGTCAGCCCCTTCCAGTCCCCCTTTCCACGGGATTTCAGAGTGTGAAAGGGCAAGATCCACTTGGCAGTGGTGGGCTGAAGGGGCCTTATTTATCATGGGTGAAGGGGCCCATTGCCAACTCTGTCCGGCAGGTGCCCTGCAGGGTGCTCAGTCCTCTGCCTTCCCCCTCACCTGCCATCTCTTCCCGAACTGGAGGCGTCGGGGACCCCCTGCCTGCCTGCTGAGGGGAGGGTCTGCCATTCTGCCTCCCTCCCCTCCCCTCTGCACCTCTTTGGGTCCCTTCCTCTGCCCCAGAGGGCATGTTTTGTGAGGGGTTCAGGCTCAGATCTTCTGCACTGTGTGCTTCTCTAACTCTTACAAGCACGAGGGGTGGGTGGGGGTATTCACATGGGAGTGGAGGTGTTTGGGGGTCTTCTCCAGTGTTACTAACTCCCCCCCACCCCACCCCTGATTTTGCAGGAAGTGACCAGGGATCTGACACCTCCACCAAGAGTGTGTCTGTGTTTTTGGGGTCGGGGGGGGGCAGCTGTGGATGCTGACTCTGTGGGGGTATCTCAGCCCTCTTCCTTGCCTGCACAGCCCTGGCCCTGGCTAGCTGGTGACATCTCTCCCCTAGAAGGCCCTACGGCAGGGGTGGCCAAACGGTGGCTCCCCAGAGATCCATGGACTACAGTTCCCATGAGCCAGTGCCTGGCAGGAGCTCATGGGAATTGTAGGCGTCTTTGGCCATGCCTGCCTGTGGGATTGTCGTGGGCCGCCTGCAGAAGCGTGTGGTGCCCGGCCTACTCATGAAAAAGCAACACAAACCAGCCTTTTCGCTCGGAGGAAGTTCCACGGTTTCCCCCTGGAGGACCCTCCTCCGTTGGCTCTGAGGGAGGGGTCAGGAGTCAGGACTATTTTACTCATATGAACATTCAGGAGGGCTCTCCCCACCTCTTCCCCTGTGGAAAGGGCCCTCAATTAATCCTAGAATCTAGAGTGGGAAGGGGCCATCCAGGCCATCTAGTCCCACCCTCTACTCGGTGCCGGAGGAGCCTAAATCAGCCGGGATAAGTCTCTGTCCAGTTGCTGCTTGAAGGCGGCCAGGGAGCTCACCTTAGGCAGCCCCTTCCACTGCTGAACTACTCTGACTGAGCGACCCCCCCCCCCCCCGATATCTATCCAGTGCCCATTCTACACGTAGTTTAAACCCACTCATTTGGGTCCTCTCCTCCGTTACCAACAGGATCCTTTCCCTGCCCTCTTCTAAGTAACAACCTTCCATCCTGTCCCCTCTCCATCTCTTCTTCTCCATGTTCCTCCACCTTTCCTTCCTCCTAGGGCTTGGTCCCCAGGCTGCCCCCAAATCACTGTCACCTCTCTCCTCTGCCCCCTCTCCAATTTGTCCCACATCCTTTTTGAAGTGAGGCCCCCAGAACTGCACCCAGGACTCCAGGTGGGGCCTGACCCGTGCCGTATGCAGCATAGGGATGAGGACTTCTTGTGATTTTGATCCAGCCCCAGACTGCATTTGCCTTCTTTACTGCTCCTATTCCGCTTCCAGTCCACAAGGACCGAAGGATCCCGTCCTCACCCTCTGCCGGCCACAAGTGTATCTCCCTCCAGCATGGCTGCTTCTCGCTTGTGTGGCCCAGATGCAGAAATCTGCCCTTCTCCTTGTTGAACTGTATGAATTGTTGTCATTTGCCCAGTTTTCCACTGTGTTCACATCTTGCTGAACTCTGCCCCTCTCCTCTGGGGTGTTTGCTACTCCTCCCGATTAGTTGTCATCCACAGATTTAATGAGGAGTCCCCCCCCCCTCGTCCAGATCTCTGATAAAAATGTTGAAAAGTACCAGACCCAGTTCTGGGCCCTGCGGCCCCCACTGCTCACCTCCCTCCACTCTGATGGAGAGACCTTGACAGCCACTCTCTTTGGGTGCGGCTTTTTAGCCAGTTGCCTTTCTGCCTAAGCATCCGAAAATCCAGTCCTCTGGTTTAGCCACCAGAACATAATGGGGAACCTTGTCAAAAGCCTGACTGAGATCCAGGTAAACAACATCCATTGGGTTTCCACGATCTAAGAAGCCCGTCCCTTGGTCAGGGAAGGAAACCAGGCTGGTCTGGCAGGACCTCACATATCTGAAGGATCTTTGCCCCCGCTTCCCTCTGCAGGGTCTTCCTTGGGGGCCACCCATCCAAGTCCTGTCCCTGCTTAGCTCCTGAGATTCAGCACGTTCGGCCTACACCATGTTGCCCTCCCTTCCTGACACTTCTTCAGCTTGTGCCAAATTAAGCCTTTAAACGGGAAGAAAATGAGCATCGAGTTTGTAAAAAACAAAACAAAGTTAACTTTGCCTGTAGTTAAAATAAAGTGGGAAGCCATGTTGGTTTGAAGGAGCAGAACAGAATTTGAGTCCAGCAGTAGCTTTAAGACCAACGTGACTTTATTCACAACTGGGAATGCAGCTGCCATTAATCACTAGCCTTAACATTTTTATTCCCCTTTCCTTGTTGTGAATGGAAACTCAAATGGAAACTCAACACACTGGACTTCTGTTATTAGAAGTTACTGGAAGGAAGTTATTGGCCAAGATCTGGGGGGGGGGGGGCTGAGAGGGCCCCCAACTTAGCGAAACTCCAGCTTGGACGGCCTTTGAGTGTCCCCTCCACTCTGGTTCTTGTGCATGTTGACAGTTTAGTGGTGGCTTCACTCTCCTTTTTCTTCTTTTTCAGTTCCTGCCCATGCCTAAGAAGAGGATCCACTCCAGGGATTCTGGAGGAATCTGCTGTCCCACGCAAGGATCTTCTACCGCCTCCAGCTCCTGTTCGTGGGGCCCCTGATCTTCTCTCTGGCAGCAGCTTCTGGTTTCCATCTCTGTCCCTTGGGTCTTGAGGGACTTCCCCCCCCCCCCCAATGGATTTGGTTGATTTAGGTCTTGTTCTGATATTCGAGCCATTAGTATTAATTGGAAATGAACTGAAATATTGCACCCTTTCCCAAAAGATAAATCCATTTATCGCCTGTGCTTAATGTGCCATATAATCTGCAGTGAGTGGGGCTGCCTGTAGCCCAGGGGTCGCTGTGTTCCCACCTCCTCTTTCTGACTTTAAATTGATACCTGGGTGGGAATGTTGGGATCTCTTTGAAGTGAAATTTGAGCTTTTGGCTGAGTTGCTGTGATGTCACAGAATGTTCACGAGCATCTTGTTGTTCAGGCTGGAGGCCTTGTCAGAGGAAGGGATGATTTTAATGTCTGCATAAACTGCCAAAAGTCAGTTTAGTGAGGTGAGAAGCCCCACACTGAGGGGCCAGAGGGGAGAATGGCGGCCGGAAGGAGGGCGGAGGGGCTGCCAAGAAGAGCAGATCTTGCAGCTGGAGCCTAGAGGGGGCCACGTCTCTCAGGAGCCCCCTCTTGGTCCACCAGGCCGAATCAAGTGAGATGCCCAGGGGAGAAGACTAGAGGAGGGGGTGGTCGTGAGTCTCTTGCTGTTAATAAACTTGAGTTTTCACACTGTTGTAGATTTCTTCCTGTCCTGACTGCTTTCTGCATTAGCTTCTGCATTATCTGCATTTTGCCATGAAGGTGTAAATTTTCCCCCTATGTAAAGATCCATTTTAAAAAAAATAAAGAGCTTGTGGACCCCCACCCCAGGCCTGTCTCTGGTATTTCTTTCCCTGGGGCACAGAAGCTCCTGAAATGCACGCGTTCCTAAGAATATTTTGGGGTTTGTAGGCTCCGAGGGCATCCAAGGTCATCTCCTTCCACAGCCTTTTCAAGGCAGCCCCCACTGAGTGGTTGTTGGCGTTATTATTTCATTTATAGTCTGATGGAAAACTTCCCAGTCTGTGAGTCAATGGCGGGCAAGGCCTGTAGGGGGAAGGGGGAGTTGGTTGGTTCTTTCTTCCCCCACCCATCAGAAAGAGCTCAAAGCAGCTTAAAAGGAACCAGCGGGCTCAAAAACATGACCACCCCTGAGAACCCGAGAAGCACAACATGCAGACTGAGCCCACCTCTTCACTCTGGCCCTCCTTTGGGTGCCTCCTCCACTGAGGCCCGGCAGGTGTCAACCCAGGAAACGGCCTCCATGTTCGTGGCCCCAAACAGCTGAAATCCTTCCCTGGGAGATTCGTCTTTCTCCGTCCGTCCTTGTCTTTGCTGGTGGGTGAAGACTTTTGGCTTCTTTTGGCATCCTTTCATGGGCCTTTCCTTCCTGCCCTGCCTTTCAATGGGTTTTGTACACATTTGTGGTTGCAAGAGTTTTATAGCCTGCTGCTCGTTTGTTCAGCTGCCTCAATGGAAGTGTTTTGGGCCAAATAATGAGTTATCCATTTTGTCAATAAAATTGCTTTCACTCCCAGTGCCTTCTGAGCTGTCCTACCTTGCAGGGCTTCCACCCAATGACCACCTTGGGGATCCTTAAGCACCTTTTGGAAGGTTATTCTCCAGAGACAGAAGCACCATGGACAGTGCCTGAGTGGGCAGAGGCAGATAGGAGGGTTTCCAAGTGAGCGGAGGAAGAAGAATATCCGGTCTTTAAATGTGG